>NW_024423453.1:52486446-52706980 GCF_017311325.1 Ursus maritimus | reverse complement strand
TGTTAGTCGTGATCTCTCCCCTTTCATTCATAATTTTATTAATTTGGGTCCTTTCTCTATTCTTTTGAATAAGTCTGGCCAGTGGCTTATTAATTTTATTTATTCTTTCAAAGAACCAGCTTCTAGTTCTGTTGATCTGCTCTACTGTGCTCCTGGTTTTCTAATTCTAATTGATCTCTGCTCTAATCTTGATCAACTGCCTTCTCCTGCATGGGTTAGGCCTGTTCTTCTGTTCCAGCTCCAGTTTCTTGAGGTGAGAATATAAAAACTGCATTTTAGATTTTTCTGTTCTTTTGAGTAAGGCTTGGATGGCTATGTATTTTCCCCTTAGGACTGCCTTTGCAGTGTCCCATAGATTTTGGACAGATGTGTTTTCATTTTCATTGGTCTCCAAAAATTGGTTAATCTCCTTCTCAATTCTCTGGTTTACCTAATCATTCTTGAGCAGGATGGTTCTTAGTTTCCAAGTATTTGAGTTTCTTCCAATTTTTCTTTGTGATTGAGTTCCAGTTTCAAAGCATTGTGGTCTGAGAATATGTAGGGAATAATCTCAGTCTTTTGGTATCGGTTGAGACCTGTTTTGTGACCCATTATATGGTCTATTCTGGAGAAAGTTCCATGTGCATTCGAAAAGAATGAGTATTCTGTTGTTCTGGGGTATAGTGTTCTATATATATCTGATAGTGGAGAGTTGAGGTCCCCTACTATTATCATCTATATGTCTCTTTATTCTGGTTAAGAGTTGGCTTGTGTATCTAGGTGCTCCCCTGTTGGGGGCAGAGATATTTATAATTGTCATATCCACTTGTTGGATACATCCTTTAAGAATAATATAGTGTCCTTCTGTATCTCTAACTACAGTCTTTAGTTTAAAATCTAATCTGTCTCATATGAGAATTGCTTTCTTTTGAGGTCCACTGGCGTGAAAAATGGTTCTCCATCCCTTCAGTTTCAGTCTGGATATATCCTAAGTTCAAAATGAGTCTCTTGTAGACAGCAAATGGATGGATCATTTCTTTTTATCCAATCTGCAACCCTGTGGCGTTTTATGGGAGCATTTAGGCCATGAGAGTGATTATTGAGCAATATGATTTTAATGATGTCATGTTGCCTGTGACGTCTTTGTTTCTATAGATTGTAAATTTCTGTTCTGTATCACTCTTGGGGTCTTTTTACTTTTACAGAACCCCCCTTAATATTTCTTGTAGGGCTGGCTTGGTGGTCACATATTCTTTCAGTTTCTGTCAGTCTTGGAAGGTCCTTGTCGCTCCATCAATTCTGAATGACAGCCTTGCTGGATAAAAGATCCTTGGCTGCATGTTCTTCTCAGTTAGAGCTCTGAAAATACTTCGTCAACCTTTCCTGGCTTGCCAGGTGTCTGTAGACAGGTCTGACGATACTCTGATGTTCCTCCCTCTGTACGCGAGGATTCTCTTCCCCCTGGACGCTTTCAAGACTGTATCCTTGGATCTAATATTTGTGAATTGCTCTATGATGTGACGTGGTATAGGTCTGTTCTCATTGATCTTGGAAAGGGCCATATAACATATTTTAATCAACCATTTTCTTAATGATAAACATTCCCATTGCTTCCAAAGTTTTCTTTTTGTTTTGTGGGGCAGGTGCTTTTTTGTTTTTGTTTTGTTTTGCCTCTTAAAGCAATGCTGCAATACTGATTGCATGCCAGATGCAATATTGATTGAATTTTAACTTTCTGGTTGCTGGATATTTTTATATTACTATAAATATTCTTGAGTTTTGTTCTGGGAAGCAGTGAAGTTACTTGGATTCTTTCTGGTCCTTTTTTCAAGCTTTGTTAGAAAGGACCAGAGCAATGTTTAGTCTAGAGGTAAGTTTTTCCCAATACTCTGGAAATGCACTTCTCAGATTTTACCTGATATTCAGTAAATTATGGAGTTTTTCCTTTCTGCTAGGTGAGACCAGAACACTATTACCAGCTCTGTGTGAGCTCCTGGGATTTTTCTGTCTTATCTTTTTGGGTAGTTATTTTCTGAGTTATTTTCTATAGTCTTCTTACACACTTACACTAATCAGTAGTCAGCTAACTATTTGGTTAGATTAGGACAATCTGCTGAATAAAACAAAACAAGGGGATTCTCTGCAGATCTCCAGAGCTTTCTCTCTGGGCCTCAATCTCCTCTCTGGTATTTTGCCTTGCAAATTCTAGCTGCCTTGAATTCTGGACTTCTAGCTCCATATCCTCAACATAGGGAGACTTCTGGTCTCTTCCTAGATTCTCCAACCCTGTTGTATACATAGTAAGCTGGGGCAGTCATAGGGCTCACCTCAGTTATTTCCTATCTCCTAAAGGCCACTGTCCTTTGTTGCTTGATGCTCAATGTCTTAGAACTATTATTCCTTATACTTTGTCCATTTTTTTAGTTGCTTCAGGCATAGTGATAATCTCGTCTCTTTTACCCTATTCTGGACAGAAGTAGAAGTTCACATAGTTTGAATTTATTAAGATTTTATCAGTCCCATTTCAAGAAATATGGTTATTTGATTTGGATCGGATTTTCTTCAAGTAGTGAAAACCTATATAGAAAACCTTACTAAAAAAGCAGTTTAAAAATTATCATTCTAAGGAAGTTTATAAGACTATCAAGTGATACTCTCACTCAAAAGCCCAGTACAAGCTTACATGCTCACTAATGAGTCAAAATGACAAGCACAATTTGGAGTTGTAACAAGGAATGAAGTTGACAGAAATAGCTACCCATCTTGAAGATGAACTCTTCCAAAGTAAGGTCAGAAGAATTTCTTTAGGGAAAAAAAATTTCTATAACCACAACCCAGATCAAAGCTAAGCAAGAAAAACTGAGCATAAAGCAGAGGCGCCAATAAAAAGAATGCAAATTTTAAGGGCAAGAGAATCACTGGGGTACCCAGACTAGGAGCCACCCAAAAGCAAAGTGAAGTAGGATAGGATTATCCTTAGAGCTTCATTCTCCACCTTATTTTCTGTTCCTAGTACATTTATAAAACTGACCTAATCTTCCATGTTAATGACTTAATACTTATTCAGCAAAGAGTTTCTGTGTTTTAAAAGAGGCATAAAGAGAGCAATCCTTATTTGAAAGAAATCAATAATAGCGTGTTTTCAGGAAACCATACTGAATCAGCAAATGACACATTTATTAACTCACCTCCATTCATACATACAAATCACCATCTCCAACTCTACCTATTTGCATAATCTGTTTCAACATAGATTAAGCATGAAAATTGGGATTGGCTAGGACTTCAAAAAAGCATTGCAGTGCCTCTAATATGAGAAGTTTTGGATTATAATCTCTAAGAGTTATATTTCAGAGCTATATTTTTACAAATTAGAGGATAACATTCAGAGCTATATTTTTACAAATTAGAGGATAACATTTCCTTTGAGGACTTAGAACTAAAAAGTAATACAGGAAATTTTGAATGAGTTGTTAATTGAGGTCGAAGTCATATTAGTAAAAGTTTTAATAACTCTGTGAGAAAAGGTTAAAGAAACTCCACTTACTTTAAATTAAAAAAAAAGAAAGATCTTATTAATTAAAAAAAGAGAGATTAAATAATGGTGGGTTGCTTCTCTAAGTTTTCAAAATCAATAAAACAGAATGCATAAAATATCAAAATATGCTAAAACACATTCCCGATCTACAGCACAGTAAATTAAAGAAAAGCATAATACCAGCTTTTTCTAACAAGGTTAAAGAGTAATCATATTTGCCTTAAGATAGCAAGTCAGTGCAGGTAACTTGCACACTGCTTCATTCAAGCAGTGTCTTTCCCTTGCAGATCACAATGGCTAGTTCAAGTTATATAGGGATTTTCTTTCCCCACGAAATTTTTTTTAACGATTTTATTTATTTGACAGAGAGAGAGACAGCCAGCGAGAGAGGGAACACAAGCAGGGGGAGTGGGAAAGGAAGAAGCAGGCTCCCAGCGGAGCAGGGAGCCCGATGCAGGGCTCAATCCCAGGACTCTGGATCACTACCTGAGCCGAAGGCAGACGCTTAACGACTGAGCCACCCAGGCACCCCTTTCCCATGAAATTTAAGTTGAATTATTTCAAGTGAAGGACATGAAAATGTTTACATTTACAATGAAATCTTCGCACAAAATTCATGAAACCTCTGGAGTTCTTGTGCATACCTAGAATAGAATGGATGTCCTGAAAAGTCAGCTAAAACAAATGGTGGCTTGATCATGATGAACCAAATTAGACACATGGTATATTCTCATAGAAGATGTTATGGTTATATTTAATATACAATGATAAATTAGTTTTAAATAAAGCCATTTAATCATCAGAATTTGTAAATTCTAAGGAGAAATTCCTTGATGATGCTTAACATTATAGGGTCCTTTTTAATATTTAAAATCCTTTATAAAGACTGCTGTTTCTACCAACATGGCAGACCAGGTACGGGAGCTTCCTGAGTAACTAAAATTGGTAAATAAAATATTTTAAAAATCTCCCTGAATGTATGACAGGGAGAGTAAATATTTTCATGGTTCAGTGAAGGAGGGAACCCAGAAAAATAGGCAGAAGACTAAAGCCAGCTCTCAAGTGAGGGGATTTACCAAGCTTGCTTGACCTGACCATTGAATTTTGTTATCAACCAGGGCTCAGAAGTAAGAAGACACAGTGCAAGGCCCACCAAAACTGGAAAGTATAATAGATAACCCCCCAAAAATCCAAGACTCCCAAATCTGGCCTGCCTGAGTATAAGGAAGAATTAAAATTAAACTCATACCACGCCAGGTAACTGCACAAAATCTTTTTATCTGGAAGCTTAAAACTAAATAGGAGAGAGAAAAGCAAATATCCTCTCAAATGTCATAGGCAAAAATCATCCTCAAAGTAGGTTTGCATTCTATATTTATACTACCTCGGTAGCCTAATAAACTCAAGCAGATAATTTAGTTTAAACTTGTCCTGAACTGTTAGTAATGTCATTCACTAGACAGAGAGAAAGAATAATCCTTTCAATTCACTAAAGGAACAAATAACTCTAATCTTCCACAAAATATTCCAGAGTATTTATGACCCCAACACAACCTTGACACCAAAACCCAACAAGAACAGTAAAAGAAATCAGGCCAATTTAACTAATGAATAAAAAAACAAAAATTCTAAGGTATACATCAATAAACAGAATACAAGGATTTAAAAAGAATAATGTTTAAATTGGGTTGATTCCGGAAATGCAAAGTGGGTTAACATTAGTAGTACATCAATTATTCTAATACACCACACTAACTGGCAAAACAAAAATAATCATATCATCTCAGTAAAAGTAAAATTCTTTAATCTGATAAAAAGTATCTATTTTTTAAAGACACCAAATAACATAGTTAAGAAATAATTTCAAGCATTCTACTTAAAATTGAGAAGAGAGTAATCTAGCCCTAAGTCATCATTTCCAAATAACACTGGAAGACTATCAGCACATAAGGCAAGAAAATTAAATTAAATTAAAAGCATAGGAATTGTAAAGGAAGAAACAAAGCTACAGGCTTACTGCAGATGAGTTGATTGCCTGTGTGAAGAATATATCGATAAATTATTAATATGAGTGAGAGATTGGCAAGGATTTACAGTAAAAAGTAAACATATCAAAAATTAAATACATTTCTACACAACAGCAGCAAATGGCTTAAAAAAAAGTTTATAAAATGAGTACATTTATGTCATCAAAAAATAGAAAATATATGAATAAATGTGTCAAAACACGCAGAAAAAAATTTATAGTTAAAAATACTAAAAATGTTGTTAAACAGTATTAAAGAAAGCCTAAACAAATGTAGATACATACCATGTTCATGGATTAGAAGACTCAATATCATAAAAATAATTCTTTCTAAATTAATCCATAGGTTCAAGGCAATTCCAAGCTAAACAGTGGGACATGACAGTTGATTTCAAAGTTAACAAAGAACACAAAAGTCCAAATATAACCAATATACCCCTGAAGAATAACAACATGAGGGGACCTATGATAATAAACATCAGGTATGTGCAGCTCAAAGGGATCTTAAAACCAAATTTATTTGCTTTACAAAGGACAAACTGTTTCATTTTGTTTTGTTTTTTTTTTTTATTCTGTGTTTCTCACTTAGCTTTTTCATATCCCTGTTTCTCCAGTCACTCAAGTGTACAGCCATGGAGACATCATCTTTGAGTCCTCCTTTTCTTCTACCCTCTGATCTTCACCCCAAGGCCATCCATTCGGTGACTGGTCTCTTAAATCTAATCCCTCTTTTCTATAACTACTGCTACAGTACAAATGTAAACACCCATCAATACTTGCCACTATTTTTACCATAGCTGTAACAAGTCTCTCTGCTCCCACCTGCTCCTTACTTCCTACAGCTACCATATCAGACCATTCTTTACATCCTCACTTATCTTTAAAAAATAAGGTTGTTATCAAGCCAGTAATCTGATCTAAATTTCCAGTAAATTCCCATCCTGCTGCAAAGGGGATCAGGATCACCACCACCCTCTCGTTGGGCATTAAAAATCCTTTACACCACACCTTCCCAAATCATTTCTTGCCAAAGCACAAACCCTTAGATACCCTCTGCACTACCCATGTTAGACTATTTACCACCTTCTCTATCACCTCTTCTTTCATAAAATTCCATGAATCTTCACAGCTTCAGTTCTTACCTTAGTTATCTGACTCTATAAGGTTTTGCACCACCTTTTGTCCAGGAGAAAAACTTATAAGACTGAGATTCAACTCAAATGCCACCTTCCCTGAGAAGCCTTCCCAATTCCAAAAATAATTAATGCATTCCTTCCTCCATGTTACCATGATATTTTGTTTACTGTACTTCCATACTGATTACTGAAATGTTTGTTGCTTTTCTTCTGGTAGATATTGAAATCATTATAGGAGGGGACACATCTTATTAGTATCCCCCCATCTTCCTGAAATACACCGGGTGCAAAATATTGGTTGTATTAATTTACATCTGTACAGTACATCACACTTATGCATTTAACCCTTACTTGTTTCATAGATGAGGTAACACTATCCCCATATTACAAATGAGAAAATTTAAGTTCAGCAGCATTAAGTAAGTAGACAAAAATAATAGAATTAAACGCAGAAGACCCGAGACTTGCACCTAAGTCTCCTGACACAATATCCAGTGCTCTTTAAGTAAAACAACACTACCTAGCTTCACGATTCTAATTTCTACTGAAGTTCATTCTCTACTATTATAAAAGTTCAAGAATGAGAACTTTGTCTGGCAATGATTTGTTTGAGAATTTGAGACTCTTCATAAAAAAAAAACTATGAATACATAAAATAAATTAACTTATGATGAAAAAAGTAGTTCTTTACTAAACAATTCAGATAAATTGGTTGTGAAACTGAATTTTATAGAGATAATTTAACAATATACACTTGTGCCAAATGGAAGAATGTTTTCAGGACAGATATGTGATACTTGATAAAAGAATGTATCTTTTAATATATTGTATATTTCATAAAATACTTTAAGCCAGAAAAACTATCCCATAGATTCTTTGCCTATAGCTCTTGTTCTCTCCATTATGAATACTGACCTCAAACTTGAAAGAACTGAATTTTCGCCATCCACTGGTCATTTTCTGCACATCTGACAAGCAATCATCTCTCCCATGAAACAGATAGAGCAACATTCGATTCTAATGGTAATGTGAGACTAACAAATTCTGAAAAGCATATAGGTGATGCCTGCATGTCTGGTCACTGTTTTGACAAATTTTTTGCTGATGGACTGAGGCTGGAAAAGAGGAATGGGAAATTATGCATAAATGCTTTCAATGATAATTTTGACAAAGTCAAGTCAAGGAGTTACACAGTGATTGCAGCTGCAGTCTGTTGGTTGCCAGGATTTGGCTGGAGCCATGAGAAACCTGAAGGGGCCCTTAACAAAAAGCGCCCACTGGAGAAGTGTAAGTATCTTCCCTTCCCTCTCAATGAACAGTACAGGCCATTGGCCCTGCAACTTCCTGGTACCACTTCAGAAGAGCTCTTACTTCTGATGTCAGGGACACGAAGGTTCAGAAGCTTTGTAGCTTGGACAGTCTTAGAGATTTCTAAACCTCACAGACTGTGGTCCCAGAAAATCAAGGGACATCCCCAAGGTTACACACAAATACAACAGCAGAGCCAATAGTGGAAATTACATTTCTTATTACCAATCCAGTTTGTTTTCCAATCGCCATACCACTACCCACACAGAATTATTTAAAGAAAGCAAACTTATATTTGCTTTTCAAAACCACAGTAGAATACTGCAAGTGAAAAGACTAGACTTTTTTTTTTTTTTCATTTACTATTTGTTTTTGCTTCTCCTGGACCTGTAAACAAAGAAAAAGTCAACTATGTACATTTAAATATATTTAAGGATAAAGATACTGTGTGAAGGGCAGAAATGTACTCTAGTAGATACTGTGGGAAAATAGGACAAAAAGAAGTTGAAATTTCTAAATCAAGCAATCTGAGAAAAATAAATGGAAATCATATTACCAATACAGACTTCTTCCAAATAATTACATCAGTAATTATTGGTTACATCCCAACCCCATCCACTGCCAAATAACAAAGTCTGCATAGTACTTTCTTAGAAGTTTTTACGTTCTTCACAAAGCTTTATTCTTCATATATCATGAGTAAAGAAAATTTGGGAAAAATTTATAAGAATACATATCTCAATCGTCACAATTTATAATAGTACCCATTTTCAAATGTATAAATTGAAATAACTTTAGCATACAGTTAAGCGATTAATATATAAGCAACTATTTATACAGAAAACATTATCTACCTAAAAATGATAAAGTTAAAACTTTACACCAGGGCAGGCATTGTATCATATTTCATCCTTCTGGAATTCCAAGGATAAATCCATGTTTCATCCACAGTAAGTGTTCAATAAAGGTTTGATGAATTTATGAATATTTGTAGCATAGAGCCATGTGCTTAAACTTAGCTCTGTGTAAACATAGGATTGTGAGTATGTAAGCTCTTCAAGTTAATCCAGATGGCAAATAAAATCTGTACCAGAAATTACTGAAAGACTATATAGCCAAGATTCTATTCACACATCAGTCAATGTGAATTGAAAATTGTCAATATATTTTGGGTCTATTAAGCATTTGAGGAAATAGCCAAGAGAACAACACAGAGAAATGTGTATATTGGTTATCCCGGTTACCTTTCCAAACCTTCCTTACCTTTCCATGTGGGGATTTAACCTCTCAAATGCAAGATTTAGAGGACTTGAGGTATGAACTCATTTCTATATATGACAAGAAAAAAGAACTTTATCTACATATGTTTTTATAAAGATCATCTTCCCACAAATAAGTATTGCAATTAAAAAAAAATCCTCTACCTCCTCTCTATTTTTTGGTACTACGAGTAAAAATTATACAGTGTTTACTATGTTCCAGACAGAGCGATTTTTACTTTCCATTCATGTAATAACACCATGAGGATTGTAGCATCATCTCCATTTATAAAATGGATCAGAAAACTGAAACATAAAAGGGGTTGCAAAAAGCCACACACGGTTACCATATGGTGGGTCTGGTATTAGAAGCCATGCCCAACTCACTCCAGACCCCAAGTTTTTAACAGATGCACTATTCTGTCTCCCTGAAATCTTAAAAAATAATTTTTGAAACCAACCCCAATTTTCAAAAATGTACCTATCCATAAGAGAGAGGGAGAGAGAGAGGAAGAAGAAGCAGCATCAGCAGTGGCAGCATGGCAACACACGGAATCCAGAGTACTGGATTCAAATTCTGATTCTACCAGTGGGTGACATATGGTAAGTTATCTTAAAACACTAAGCTACAGGTATCATTCAATATAGAAATAAGATATGTTATAGGGTACTTTCTTCATACTGCATACAGTTTTATATATGTAGCCCCTCCCATCATTACACACTGGAAATCTCTTCCTACTGTAAATGTTTTAATCCTGGACACACTGGAGGTGTATCTTATAATCAAATCTTTCTTTCTGTATTTGACTCTTGGTCACCAGTTTACCCAGCAAATCTCACAAATCTCTTTCCCCACAGAAACAGAAGGCAACACAAACCCCTGATTTAGGTCATTACTTCCGTTACCCATTCCAAATGGCAAATCCTAATTATTCCTCCCCTGGTCGCTGCCTGCAGGCCACAGTCTACCCAGGTCCAGATATATACTATTTCTTCCCCTGGGACTAAAAAGTACATATAAAAGAAAAACATCCCCTTGGTTCTTAGGTTTGGAAAAGAAGAAAACAGAAAAGGGAAGCCTGTTTCACCAGATTCTGTTCTTACCCATTTGTCTGAGAAAAAAATACAAGCAGGAACTCTTCCTCCTAGAATACATGATAATTTGCTAAAAGTAGCATGTTTTCTTCAAAGAAATTGTAATTTAGTAAATATTACATGAAGTATATATTTTGAACATGCCAGACTTCCTAGTCTTAGGAAACCACACTGGAGTTCTAAGAAGTTTAGTTAACCCTATGATCCCCCAAAGCTTTCAAGCTTTTGACCTTAGGGCTTTTAGACAAGTTAGGATTGAAAAGATAAAGTTATTTAAGAACCTTCTCACAGCATATTTGTTTTCTCAAAGGCATTCACACATCATTTACATACATAATGTACACAGTAAACCACTTTCCTGCATCGCCTGCATTTGAAAGGATGTTCTTCACACTCTTTATGGGCTCATAATCATGCATTGAATGAATACTCAGACAGCAAATCTAAAGTGTGAAACAGTTTAACACATACCACACAAAACGTCAAAACCCGTGCCAAGAACGGGACACTAATGACGGAGTTCTGCTCAAATCCAGCTCAGCCTCTGCCTTAATCGACATGAAGAGCCTGCTGTCACAATTAAATACTTGACACAATGGGCAGCAGTGTCTCCCTGACACTATTTAGCACTCACATATTTCTCTAACTCTATTAAAATTAATCATATGCATTTTTATTTGTCCCATACATCAGTGGGCATGCCATTTGCAACTCTCCACACTTAGAGAATACTCTTTTGGAAGGGACTAGGGTCTGCCCTATATTCCATGCAATTGAAAATACCGGCCTTACTCTGACAATACAGTAGATGGGTCAAAAAATGCAAGAATATCGAAGACAAGATGTATTCTCACCAAAGAAAATATTTGCTGCAGTGGATAGATGCCCATGGCACAAACACCATCACTTCAATTGCCAGTCTGAGTACATTTGTACTGGCTGAAAAGCCAGTGCCTGGCATTCAAAGAAAGAAAGGCATCTGAAATACAGAACCTGGGTTCAAGTTCTCACCACTTAGCAACTGTCATGACAGTCTGGCCGCTGAACCTTCTGAGTCTGTTTCCACATGGGTCCAAAAGGGGTAACAATAATATTAATTGATGGAGATACAGTGAAGATAGGAAACCATTTAAATTGTTTAATGTGAAAATAGGAACTATGTTATTTTGACACGAGTCACAAAGGCAATTCCTAGATATGTGAAGTCGATGGGGTCCAAGAATTCATTCTCTGGAAAGTTCTCCACGCGGCTGTTTTCTAGTTACGCATGATGTTCTTTCCTGGGGTATTTCAAAAGTTTAGCTTCACCTATGAGGTATACTTAATAACACAATAATCTGACTACAAAACAGAAAATATCATAAACTCTCGGAGCACCTGGGTGGTTCAGTCGGTTAAACATCTGCTTTTGGCTCAGGTCTTGGTCTCAGGGTCCTGGGATCAAGCCTCACATCAGGCTCCCTGCTCAGTGGGGAGCCTGCTTCTCCCTCTCCCTCTGCCCCTCCCCCTGCTCATGCTCTCTCTCTCTCTCTCAAATAAATAAATAAAATATTTAAAAAATATATCACAAACTCTCATCTACCAGGTACTTGTGGTCAGAAAGATCAGCCCAGAGGACTGGAGCACCATCCTTTCAGTATCGCTAGTCCACAGAACTGATGCCAAGGGGGTTCCCAATGCTGCTCAAGAATAGACATTACCCTAATACACACTTCAAATCCACTCATGGCCAAAGAACAGAGCTCAAAAATGCTGAGATGGGCTCCGAGGCCAGGGGCCATTCGAGGAGTCCCTGTGTACACAATCCATGTGCTAGCAGTTGAACACAGATGAGAAATGTAAAGAATGAAGAAACTTCTACCCTCCGACACCTCCACCTCTGCCTCCCCTAACACACGAATTAAATATCATCAATAGGAAGTTCACAACACAGGAAAGATATCAAATGCCGAGAGTAAACGTATGCTTTGTGACTCCATCCCCACATCACTCCCCTGGTTTGTAAAATGGTGTAGTGTGTTAAAAACTGTTGAAATATCTTTTTTAAACAGTAAGGTGCATGCTTTGAGTAGGATACTGATATACAACATTAGATTTTGCTTGGGAAAAATAACATATGTGGAAGCGCTTCTGACCTTAATGTATGGTTTCAACTTTTTAGAATTATTGTCATTCAAGGAAGTTTTTTTTTTTTTTTTAATAGGGCCCATAGCAAATACTTTAGCTCAAACTATAAATGTAAATTGCAAGAGAGGAGCTGAGTAAGCCGGCTTGGTTCACTTTCTGGATTTCAATTAACACCTAATTTACAATACTTCTTAATACAAATATATAGCTGAGCTCCTTAAAACAGCTTGACAGGATTAGCACACATTTTGTAAAGAGCTGACAAAACAAGCATTCCATTAGCCAACCCACAATGTCTCAAATCTAATAGTCAATATCCCATTTGCAGGGCTGACAATGGCAAGAACTAAATAAAAAGCAAGGGATTCCCTCCCTCCTGCTTTCTGGGAAAGAACACATTCTATGCAATTCCTTCCATAGCTGTAAGGCTATAAATTTTTTTTTAATGTTCCTCCCTAAGCATCATTATTCAATAGATAACTAAAGGAAATAAACCACTAAGCCATATTGCTAAATCATTCTACTGGATCCAGGGTTGCGGAGAGGACTCTTCACTCCTTCATTTAGGAAGGATAAGTCCAGGATTAATTCCAGATCTTGGAATATGAAAGAACTGTAAGAGGCCTCAAAATTCCCCCAGTAGAGGATAGCCTACATCCCCAGAAACCTTGCCAGGCACCTGAGCCTCGGCCTGGCCCAGGCCTAGCTGTGGGCTCAAGATGCTGCAGGGGGCTTTCCTACAGTTCAGGGGAGCAGCATGGCCCCCTTCCCCCACCTCCCCAGACACCAGATGGTCCCAGCAGGATGTGCAAGGCCACGTTTTAAATGGATTATTTACCTCTATCTTTTCCAAGCATTCTTAGAAAAGCTTAGGGAGGTCCTAGTTTTAAATGTTTTAAGCAGATGGGTCCAAAGTACTATTAAAAACAATAGATAATACTCTAAAAAGAAAAAAAGTAATGACAGTACATCCCTAGCTCCTGATAACATCTACCTGAGCTCTAGAAAAATTTAAAGGCTAACCTCTGTCCAATACACTTGCTGATGAAGAGGCCTAAGGGATCATTAATGTGACTAACGTTCTTAAGGTTCACAAAGAATGTGATGTTAACTACAGGCAAGTGAGACTAAATTTTAAATCAGGGGAAACTGCTAAGATGTACAAAAATAGGATTCTTACATATACCACAAGGGAAGACAATATGGTTTCTGCAGAAGAAACGATACATGACATACATTAGGCTTTCATAGAAAAGTGAGCCATCATGATGGCAAGAGGAAAAGTGTGGAATTATATACTAACTTTCTCAAAAAGCCTTTGAGGGGCTCTTACACACTTTAAACGGTTCCACCATAGACTAAGGAGGCCTAAACAGAGAAGGGAGGCCTCAAACAGCACCTACTAAGCTAGAAATCATAAAGATTCCATTAATTACTACCCGAACTGCCTCAGTGAAGGGATTCCAGCTAGATTTTGAACTTGCAAATGACAGTACCCTCATTGGGGGCAAAAAATAGGCAGATCTCAGGGGACTATGTGTAAACAAACAAAAAGGAGCTTCAAAGCTGGCTGACTCTATGGGGATATATTTAAGAAAAGAAATAGTCTATCTAATTCATAGCTAGTAACAGGAACTGCCATTTGTGGGCCAAAAATGGATGTGGATCCTCACAAGAAGGGTGACAGAATCACTACTGGCTAATGATGAACAGAATTCAAATATACAGAACATAATGTCTACCCATCCCTTTTGCAAAAACTGTACTTTGGCCACCTCCGAGTTGGCATCAGAAGCAGGAGGAGGAAAAAGAAAAAACAAGATCTAAGGAATGAAAACTAAAAAAGAAGAGAGGCTGGTGAAGAGAAGCCGCTCTATGAAACGCATTTGCAACATGAGGGTTTGGCAACCGACAGAGGTGCTGACCAAGAAATATACGCGTCAATATTTAATATTAGGAAAGAATTAAGTCAACACAGGGTTGAACATCAAATTCTAAAATGTCATACCTAGGAGGCTGACTCTGAAGCTAGGAAGTATACTGAGGACCAAAAGAATGAGAGGATCTTACCAAGAGATTATAAACTTAGGAAAATCATCCCAAGAATCAGTATTGTAGGACCCTGGGACACTGATTATAAAGAACAGCAGAAAGAAGAATCTTTTATGAGGCCAAAAGCCTATTTCTATGTAAACAGGCTTGCATATGCCACTCTAAAGGCAAATATAACCTTGCAAGTCACTGACCTTTAATCATGTTTGGGTTTTTTTCCAGGAAAAGGAGACATTTACTCAGAAGATTCAAGATAGCTTTCTTGTTTTTTTTTTTTTTCAGGGTATTCACACTTGTCCAAAAGGATAAAGACAAGCTTCTAGACAAACATTCTACGTCATCAGTCTTCTCAGCCTCTACCTATCATTCAAAATACTAAATTCTTCAATCCCCTTTATTACATATTTTATTTGCATTGCCTGAGCTTTCCCGATATCCCCTTAAATACAAAAAGAGAAAAGAAGGAAGGGAGGGAGGCAGGGAATACAGAGTTGGTTTATCAGGTCTCTGTTTTTCCAGGTAATCTCCAGACAAATCTGGGAGATTAACTTGCACACTGAATTTGCCCAGGCTCTTCACAGATATTAATACTCTGATTAACACCTATTGGAACAGTACAACACTGAAACGGGATACCTCAATCTCTGTTCTGGAATGACTTCCTGCAGCATCAGCTTCCCAGTGTCCCTCAGGAACCTTCTGAACTAGAGAGAGTAAGATTGCAAACTCAGATGACTATGTACTATGCTGAAGAAAGACAATCAGATATCCCTTTGAATTATCTGCATCTTTGTGTTTATCTAGAGAGAGAGAGATTAATTACCTATATTCTGTCCTAATGGATTCGGCTATATAAATACATCTGAAGTTGTGCTGCACTAACTCACCTACTTTCACTTATACCAAATTATCTTTCTAAGTGAAAGTTCAATTACATTAACACAAGGCTTCCTTTCTGTCTAATAGTTTCATGCACTTGAAATTAGAGTTCTCATAGGTATAAAATTATATTGTTTCACAAATATATTAACAAGTTACATTAAGAATATTTCTTCTCGGGTAACATTACTGGCTAGAAGTCTGTAGAAAAGGGATAAATATCAATATTTATAGTCTATAGATATTGAGAAGGAATTGAGAACTTACTAGATACAAACAGTGGTATTCTATTCCTATGATAAACATTAAAAATTAGGTATGATCTCTTTCCTCAAAGCCTTTATATTGTAATTGGGTTTGGAAAAGATGAAACTATGTTCTTAGTCATTTCATGCTTATCAGATATGAAAGTAACTGCACTTCTATTAGTCTAGACTCTAGGTAAACCTGGACAAATTTTTATTGTTTGCATTTCAAGGAAGGCCTCCAAAAGGCCAGCTAAGAATGCAGTGTAATTATTTCATCTATCTATCTATCTATCTATCTATCCATCTATCTAATTTCATGCCAGGTTTTGCAGCCAGGAGACTTCAAATCAAGTTCTGGATAATTAACAACTAGTTGACCTTCTGGAGCATCTGTTTTCCTATCTGTGTAATGGGAAGATTAACAAATTCCACCATATTGGGCTGTTGTGTTAAGCTGAAATAATGTACTTAAAAATGCTTTGAAACTATAAAGCTATGTTAGTCATTATGACATCAAGCCATTGTATACTTTGAGGAAAATTAGGATCTTGCTAGAGAAGTTCAGAAAGGACACTTTATTTTATGGTCCATGCCCTCCACTCTGCTCTTTGGAAAGGGCAGATCAAAGGGGCCCCAGAATCTGGAGAGCACCCTCTCTTGCTTTTGTGTGGCCTTCTTTCACATATCTGTCCTCATCTTTCTTATTTTAGTGACCTTTTTTGAATCTTGCTTGGGAGTTCAATGTGCTATTTAATTTTTTTCCTGTTATTACAACTTTTACTTGTCTTATACAGTGCCAAAAGGAGGCCACAAAAAAAAAAAAAGAAGAAAGAAAAAGAAAAGACAAAAATAAAGATTTTGCTACTCTTTAGCCAAGATGGTAAATTAAAGCCTTTCATGTCACTAAATTTAAAAAGCAGGGCTGACCATTTAAAAAGTGATCTCAGATTTTGGATATACTTCTCAGCCTTCCACTTGGGCCATTCTTATTTTTCTTTCATTATACATATACAATATACACATATACATAGGTATGCCTATTGCACTCAAAGGTTATGCTCTAGAATAAACCAGTATTAAAGAAAAAACAAAAGTAAATGCTCTTAAAGGGTTTTTTTTTCTTGTCCTAGTTGTTCATTTGCTGAGGATAATAAACATTTATGCTTGAGGCAGATTTCAATACACAGGGTGCAATCACTTAAATTTTAAAATCAAAAACATTCTTAAAAAAAAAAGTTATGTTCACAGAACCTTATTCTGGACAATTTCTAATGTAAGCCTAAACAACAAAATTTCTGAAAATAGCATTAGCTAATTTTTGACACTTCTTATATTCATATATGAAATTAATGATTTTTAAAAGGCATAAACTTTTACTTGAATCTGTATAGAAAACTATACTTATTTTCCTGAAATCAAGCCAATGTATACATATGCACTGTTCTTTTCATATTAATAGCTGGTCAAATCTTTCATACATCAAAGCATCAGAATAGATATTTTCCTGGACAATCTTTAGAAATAACACTTCACATCAACCTTACACAAGAAAGTACACAATTTTCACCCAGTTGCAAACATGATTCAAAATTAATTTCTCAATAAAAAGTATGTTTGGGGAGTTATGTGGTACTGAATTCTAGCTGTCCAGCCACTAGTCACCCATCACAGCAGAATGGTGTCTTGTTCCCCAAACCATCCGGGAAGGCCCAAGAAACTTCTGGTGGGATAGACTGAATGTTAAAGGTGATAGGAGGAAACATAAACAAAACTGAATTAAATCACAATTCTGAGTTCCAGACTGACAAGTCTCTACTAAGCTACTCCAAGTTTTGAATAACCATCTCCAGTAAAAGCGCACCAAGAAAGATCTGATAGTGTGCACGGAACACGCGTAAGTTCCTTGTCAGAGCAATGTGTCATCAACGGTACAAATTAACAAGGGAATTTCCAGCATTTTCCTTCACTGTGTGCGTTTCTCCTTCCTTCAGGACCAAGAAAGGTTGAATAAGGATTACCTGGCTATGAAAGGGAAAGAAATCGCAGTCACATACCGACCAAGCCCGCACAGAATCCGCAGAGGCAGAGGTAGTTTGGGTACTTTGCCCACTCACTCCCTTCCTCTTTGCTTCGCCAAAGCCCACACCTCTAGAGATGGGACAGAACGTGCCTTCAGCTTACAAACAACTCTACGAAGTCGGCCCCAGCAACCCTGGTAACCTTCCTTCCGAAGTTGGTCGTGAGTCCACAATGAATTCGGGTCACCTCAACCTCAACTCCGCAGGGCCAGGGACCTGGAGGCCCCTGGAGTCCCGGGACGCCGCGCTCACGTGGTCGCCGGCGGCGGCACGTGCGGCTCGGACCTGGGGCGGCAGGAGTGAAGCGCCGCCCAGAGCGCGAGCGGAGACCCGCAGAGGCACTGGCCGCGTGGGGGAGAGGGAGGGTCCCGGGGCGCTCCGGAACGCGCGAGGAGAAGCTGAGCTTCAGGCAGTGCAGGTCAAACTGCAGTTCCCGGGGGTGAACACAGGAAGGAAGGCGCAAGTTTGAATGGGGTAACAACTTGGACTCTTTTTTTTAAGGTTTCTTTTAAATGGGCAAATGCATTTGAATTCCATCTAGCGTGAGAGCTTCCAAGGTCGTCACAATCCCCTTCTCTCCTGGATCCCACACGTGAAACCCCTGGCAAGAGAGGGAGCAAAGGTGTCCCGAGGTAGCAATTCCATCCCCACCCATCTTTTGGGGAACTCTAACCAACTCGATCTCAGGCGAACACTGGGGAACCGCACCCTGGAACAAAGAGGACGTGTAGTCCCCTCCAGATGCATATAGCCCGCCGAGTGCTGGTATTTAAAACCCACGACAAGCCAGCTATGTTTACGGCTTGTTTCATTTTGCTGGGGGAGGGGAAGGGAATCCGAACTCTGGACGTTTTTTCCAAACTGGAAACCGGGAGCTTGGCATTCGATCCCACTAGCACAGAACTCCAGTCAACTCGGGCCCTGGCGACTGCCACTTGGGGGTGGGGTGGGGAAGGAAAAGAGGGCAAGAGATGGAGCGACGGAGGGGCTGGCGAGAGAGGGAAGGAAACAGGTGAGCTCCCACCGCCACCCCTCGGAAATCCAGCGCGCGGCGGCCCCCCGCAAGCCACCGTCCCGAGAGGCACTTACCGGCTTTACAAGGGTCCTTGTAATCTATCGTCTCCGCTTTATCCTCTTCGTTCCCATCAAAAGTGTAATCATAATCGAGGCCAGCGCAGACCCAAAGCTCCCCGTAGAAAACAATCCCCGAGGCCACCAGCCACACGAGCATCCTCGGGGGAAGCGTTTCCAACCCCATCCTCTTCCCCTGGAGGAAAAGGAAGGGACGGGACCCGGAGGTGAGGCGTCCGCGGTCCGCGCTGATGTGCGGTGCGAGGGGAACCGGTGCTCCTCTCCCTACCGGGAGGCTCCTCGCCGACACTGGGGTGTTCAGGTGTCCGGAGACATACGGATGCCGTCGGGACAGTAGAGAGGGCAAGAAGTGCCTGTTACCCCCAGTTGCAGGGAGAAGTTGGCTAGGGGCCCGCGGGTGGGCGGAGGGCAGGTAAGGAGCTCGGCTCCGGGAGATGGGGAGGGGCAGCTGCGGGCAAACTCGGCTCTGGCGGAGCGGGCGCTCGCTGCCTGCCAGGTCGTCCTTCTGGCGGCCGAACTTCCCGCGGCCGCGGCTGGGCGAGCGGCGCCCCGCGGGCTTAGCTGCCACCGAAGCTCGGGCTCCCGCGCCGCGCCCCCGCCGCTGCCAGGACCCGGCGGTAGAGCGCGAGCTGCCGCCGCCGCCTGCGCCCGCCGCCGCCGCCGCCGCTCGGGGAAGATGAATCCGGTCTGCACATCAGCACATCTGAACTGAAAGGGGAGACCGAGGAAGGGGGTGGGGGGCAGGCATTTCTACGCGGCGAGACCTTAAAAGCCTACAGAAGCCAGCAAAGCAACTGACTGAAAAGAGCAAAAGTGTGAGGATTTGGGGATGCACCGTTTGCCTCCCCCACCCCACCCCAGGCTGTCTTTTTACCCTCTTCCTAACTTGAAAAAAAAAAAAAATCTTCGCAGCATCTAACCCAATCACTTGCATCCTGCTTACTTATTCATACAATCAGGGTCAGGATCCGGGCCACAGCCTCCTCTCTGACTTCTTTTGATAGCCTTATACAAACAAACAGACACGAGCGCGCTGACAATTCCATTTATATTTGACTAAAGATAAAAATGAATATATTATGTATCTGCGTCCGCGAACAGCAATTAATAGATGATGTACGTGTCAGCCAAGAGTGCCAGACCGGGGGTGGCGCGAAGGATCGTGATAACTTAGCTGCAAACCTCTACTTCCCCTCCCCCCAAATAAACAGCGGGTGTGTGTTTCTTTCCTTTGCTGCGGTTTAACCTTAGCGCAGCCCGGGAATGGAGGAAAAGTGTCTGAGCCTTCGCGGACTTGGGTGAGGAAATAGACTGCTTTAAAAGTCCCCCAACCAATGAAGTTTTGCTAAGAACTAAGATCCCCAGAACTGCAATTAAAAAAAAAAAAAAATCCAAAATCAAGTTACAGATTGCAGCAGCAGGAAACGCTAAGACCTTGCTGATGGGCTGGCGCTATGGCTCACGTGGGCGCAGGAAGGGAAGTTGGAAGGAATACTCGGGAAGCAAATTTTCTGTGACAGTTCTGGCGCCCATGCCCGGAGTTGCTCAGTATCCTTCGGCTTCAGTTGTTTTACTTCTGAGGAGAGTGTGTAAAACCTGGCAGCAGGATCAGCGAGGTAAACCACATGTCAGCCTAGCAGACGCAAGACAAACACAGGTTGTGGGAAATTGGGAAGGAAAAAAAATCAGAGGAAATCTCTGCAAAACCCCTGTTGTGAGCAATTCAGTGGTTTCCCCACATCTGCAAGTAGTTTCCAAAATAGGTGAGAGGACTTCTCCTCCCCCAGACTGGTGATTGGGAGTCTTGCCTTTTCCAACTAAATCTTGAACTGTCACTTTAGCAGGGACTTGTAAAAAAATCTTCTGTTGGCTTTACATCTTTAACATTTAAATGTCCCCCTTTTCCAAGTTACCATCAATATACAGTGTTGTCTAGATGAAAATGTGAAAGTAACCACCCTCCCACCCACACACATACTTTTGACAGGTAGACCCAGTTAGGTTAGGGGATTTGACCAGGTTTTGTGGTTGTTAAAGAAAAATCGGAAGCTAAACTTGAAGAAGTATCATCTATTTCCAACTTAAACTAAGACTAAAAGGATGGGAGGACTTGGTAGAACTGATTTGATATTCCTGGCAAAACTGGGGCTTTCTCGGAGGCCAATGCAGTAATGGAGCCTTCCCTCTGTAGATCTCAAACTTTTAACCCCAGGTCACAGAACAGAGAGCAGATCTGAAAAGAACGTGTTCAATAAGTAGATAGAGGTATTTGATTTTGAAATCTCTTGCTGAGTCATTCTCAAATTCTTTTACCCATCCAAAAAAAAAAGGTTTGCATAATTAATAATGGTATTGCTCTAGTGCAGGGCTAAACAAGAAGGTATTCTGCTTAGCCCTTCTGAAAGCCCGGAAAATGCAACTTTCCTTTAGAGGATCCTTGTTCTTGAGCTGCTGAAACCACCCCTACTTGCTATCCCCAAATCTTGAAAATGTCCCTTGTTAATCTCGATGACTGCAAATATCTCTTTAGACTATTTTACCGTAGGTAAATTTGCAAGAGTTTGTACCTGGAGATTACCGAAGCATCACTTACTTTGCAGGAGTTAGTATGTTCATTTTTCCTGAAAAAAAAAAAAAAAAATTAACATATAGGGACATCTGTCTCATTATATAATGGTACTTACTACGGATTTCTTACAAAATTTATCATTAGTTTCACAATTTTATAAATTTACATTCTAGATTTAGAATGATTGACATAGTAAAACCTTAAATCCAAAATTAGAAATGTTTTTTTATGCCTAAAATAGCTGTAGAGAATAGTTATTTACACCACAATCTCCTAGGCCTCAATCCCTGATTTACTTATATTATTTTAAAATATATTTATTAAATCTAACTCGACAGTAATAAAATCCCTACCTTTAAATTTTATTTCTATAGTAGCTATGATTGCAAACTAACAACAGATTTTGCTCTGCCCATTAAAAAAAACATAAATTTGCAAGGATTTGAAGAAAACGAAAAACAAGAATATGCATGTGAGCAACGAGTTGAATGCTCAGTCAGAATGCAGCCACAAACATGTAGAGTATGTGAATCCAGTCACCTCAGGAAGATAAAAAGAGGCGTTTGATTCGTTTAGTAAGACACGTGCTGAGGTAACCTTGGCTTCTAGGGGGCAACTGCCCCTAACCACCATCACCACCTGTAGCGGGACCCAATCAGCCCCCAGCAATCTAGGCAATAAAGCCACCCAAGAGAGCTGAAGCAAGAGGTACTCGATGCCAGTTGGTATATACTGTTTGCTATCACAGTAATTAAAATAAACTTGCCCTGTGGATAATGTGAATTAGAAATGTGTATTTTCGGGGCGACTAGGTGGCATAGTGGTTAAGCGTCTGACTCTGTTTATGCTCAGGTCAGGATTTCAAGGTCCTGAGATGGAGACTTGGGTCAGACTCCGCACTCAGTAGGAGTCTACTTAAGATTCTCTCTCCCTCTTCCTTCCCTCTGCCCTTTCCCCCAACCCTGTGATTTCTCCCTCTCTCCCTCCCTCTCTCTCCCTCTTCCTCTACTCCCCGTATTCTCTCTCCCTCTCTCCCCTCTGCCCCTCCCCCATGCTCTCTCCCTCTCTCCCCCTCTGCCCCCCAATGCTTGCTCTTTCTCTCTCCCTCTGCCCCTCCCCATGTTCTCTCCTCCTCTCCATCTCCCTCTGTCCCTCCCACTCATGCTCTCTCTCTCAAATAAATAAATAAATCTTTTTAAAAAATACTTTATTTATTTGAGAGAGAGAGAGAGCACATGTGAGAGCAGGGGGAGGGGCAGAAGGAGAAGCCGACTCCCCACTGAGCAGGGAGCTGGATGAGGGGCTCGATCCCAGTACCCTGAGATCATGACCTAAGCCAAAGGCAGATGCTTAACTGACTGAGCCACCCAGGTGCCCCACTTTTAAATAAATAAATCTAAAAAAAAAAAAAAGATGTCTATTTTCTTATCTAGCCATTTTGTGAAAAGCTAGGTTTTTTTTTTTATGAAACCAAGTAATACATGAATATACCCTTCTCATGTCCATTGTTTAAAAACAGATAATTCAGATGAGAATGGAATAAAACGTGTTTCCCTCTCTCCCTTGGTCTCACTCCCTTTGTCTGGTAGAAACTATGAACCTGTTAACCAAATAGTATATACAGAGAGACCGACTCCTACAAAATTGTCTTATCTGCAAATTAAAAACAGCAAATACTGGCAATTTCATATGGTTCAAACTATTATTTCAAGACTTAAAAAAAATCCTGCTTTGTATTAATGCTACTGTTCTTTTGAATTAAATTATATGCATCTTGGTTAAATATTTTTAAGTGAGAAGATGACTCTCTGGACCTAAATGGCCTCTGATTTCCACATTTTTAAATCTCACATTCTATGATTTTTTATATCATATTATTTCATATGTCACTATTGCAGAATGCTCCCAACTCTTGGTAATTAGGATGACACTACATTCAATCAAAATCTGTCTTTATTGCTGTTTCCTAAGTAACAAATATAGTGTCAGAGACAGAATGAAAAAGTGAACAGAAGGCAGTATTTGCTTCACAACAAAAGTGTTACAGAGGTATTTGTTTGTTTGTTAAGAGAAAGACATACACCTCCCCCAGGAAATGAAAAAAAAAAAAAAAAAAAAAAAAAAAAACCCCCCCCCCGGAAAAAAAAAAAAAAAAAAAAAAAAAAAAAAAAGGAACCTTCCTCCTGAGACGGATTCCGGTCTGCGTAGACCCCACTGACCTAAGAGTCTCTGGTTATTCCTTGGTAGTTTGCTATGCTACTTTCTTCTCTAGCATATCCTCGCTGGGGGGAACAGAGATCCCCTTTGTTTTTAGGGCTTTAAGCTACTCCAGACCTTTTAACTCTCTCTTTCACCCCATTCTTATGTGACTGTGTACAGCACACATGTGCTGTATCTTACCTTCTTTCCTCTTAGAGTCTCTCTCTCTCTCTCTCTCCCTCTCAGCCCTGAGCAAATCAACAGAGCATCTCTTAATGCTACTTCGGTGTCCCAAAGGTGTAGTAAAACCCCCGATACCACATGAGATCATTTTAGGTAATATAGTGATAAACTTCCAAAAAAAAAAAAGTTACATATGTATATATATTATATATATAAATGTTATAAAAAATTAATTGTTAACAAATTTGCAATTGCATATGTTTCTCATGCCAGTTAGATTTAAAAAACAAGTGAGTTGCTTTATGAAATTAAGTCAATAATAAAGGTGGCACATGAAGGTTAACTGATGTTTGGGAAACACTGATCTAATTTAATTCCTAAATCCCCTTAAAACTTCACACTGTCTGTGGACAACATTTTTTGCCCCTTCCACACACCAAACTTCGGTCTATTCCTTCTCTTGCTTACTTATCACTCATTCTCATCTCCAGTAGTGCAATGCAGAAATGGACACAGGAATTGCATGTATTTACCGTTAGCCCTTTCGATTAGTTCACTTGTTTAAGTACGATTTGCTGTTTAAGTCTCAAGAAGAGCCATCGACTTGTTTGTTCAGAAACCATGGATGATTGCCTAACAACATATGGAAATGATTGTATTCTTCATTCAGGCATCAGCTTGCCAAAGGGAAATGGAGGGAATGAAATAAGGAGAAAGTCATCTTATTTCTCACCTGATGAGACGCTAAGTTCGAGTCCACCAACAGGTATTCAATTGTGTGACCTCTAGGCCTGCACTGAATCCTCACTCCCTTCCCCTGAACACTTAGCGAGGGAGGCACAAAAGTATGGAGCTCAAGAATTGTCCCCCGGTCAAAATTCTAGCACTCTGCTTACTAGCTTGGTAACGGTGACTTTGAACCCACTTTTTTAACCTCATCTGTCCTCACTTTCTTCATCCATAAAATAGGGATAATCTTCAGGGTAATAACATTTCATAGAGTTGTTATAAGGATTAAGTTAGCTAATGTATGTGGTGTGCTTTACAGTTCCTCTGTGTAGTGCATTTTTGGTATGTGTTTGCTCTTATTATCATCTTAAGTGAGTTCTGAAAAGTCAAATTATTTCCAGCCCCTCTAAATATATTATTTGAAGAGAGCCTTTTCCTCCTTCACTTTGAACTAAATGTATAACTCTAAGGTAGAGTAACTCATTCGAGGCTGGAGAGAGGCAAGGAACAGACCAGGTAAGAGCATTGGCTTCACTCGCAGAAAAAGTCTGACTTTGTCATTTAGGAGCTCTTTCGCCTTTGGCAAATTACTTTGCTAGCTCTACTCTCCTGGTTTTTGAAACATAGGGTTTCAACCCTCATAGGGTTGAAATAAGAATTAAGTAAGATTATGCATGCAGTGTACTTTTTGGTAGGTGTAAGCATATTTTAAAAGGTGGTTATTATTATTAATCAGCATTCTTCTAGTGATCTATGGGGAAAAGTTGTATGCTGTGAGCTTTTTCACTGTCGGGCAAGAAATTTTCACACACACGCACACACACACATACACGTACACCGGTATACAAATTAAATAAAGCTAGGACAATTTTATTCGAAAAATCCCACTAAAACAAGACGTATCAAATTGAAGTAAAGATTTAGGTGACATTGCTGGTTTTGTTTATAAATTCCTCAATAATATACACCTGTGACCAACATCTAGCATGCCCCTCACCTGGCCATTATCTGTCCCCTTAGTTTCATATTTTCATATTATGAACATGAGGTAAGTCTCCCAATTTTTCCTATGCAATTTCCCTATCAAATAAAATGTGTACTTCATTTCATTCTACTTTCCTCACGAAGATTAAAAAATAGACACTGAAGGCTTCAATAGAACATACTATATATTTCCAATGCAGTGAAAATAACCTAATTTTAAAAAGAAAATAATTAAGCAGTACCAGCTTCTTGTGACAAAGAAATGCCCAAACTACATTAGGGCCTTTATCCAAGTCAATCACTTGCCAATGTTCTTCTGATCTTATGCTATTTTAGAGATAAGGGACAAGAGAATGAGCGCATCATTCACGAACACGCTACTGTCACCTCACAACCTCTGACCCTCCACTGGCTCCCTTAGCTGTCTGCTCTTTGGGGGCCTGCAGTTCTGCTAATCTTGCTGACCAGTGATGGGCAGGGAGAACCACAAGTGTACAGTAGCCAGGAGCCTCTGGCCCCAGCTAAAAACTCCCACCTGTTTTCAAGCCTCTGGTGAAGCCTCATTTTGCACGGTATCCCTCCTGACTCCCCAGATTATATTCTAGACAGAAGCACCTCTACTCTGCCTTGCATTCAAGTCATGCCAAGTCGAGGCCATGCCTTTTCCACTCAAATCTTTTCTATGACAGAGGCCCCCGATTTTCTGTGCGTGAACCCCACAAGATACATATTTTGCATGTAGGAGTACAAGATAATTTTTTAAATGTCAAAAATAGAACGGAGTTTCTTCAACAATCTAAGTAATATTCTAACATTCCATCACTGGAAACATTTAATACTAGAAAAAGAGTGAAGATTAATTTAAAAAGTCTATATATTTAATATAAATACAGCATTTGGAATCAGAAAATGTCTTTGAATCTTTGCTCTACTTATTAGGTGTCTTTGGACACTTAATCTTTCTCAGCTCGACTTTTCTCACCTTTAAACTAAAATGCTCACTTCATACGGTTATCTTGCAATGCAAACACATCAAGTACATAAATCACTTAGCATGGAGCCTGGGATTTGACGGCAGCTCAGGGGCGAGGAAGTCCCTGCCTCTTCTCCCGCCCACAAGTAAAAACTATCCATGAGAGCATCAATAATCAGATCAGAGACTCAGAAAGGAGACCTGGAGCATTTACAGAGTGGTCGGGGAAACCAAGATTTTCCATCACAGGTAAAAAGAGAATCTGAAGGGAGACCGAAAGAGGAGAATGCCTTTCCTCATAACAGGACTTGTTTACTTCAGGATTTCATCTCTCCTTTCCATTCCCTACCTGTAAACAACTAAATGTCCAAATAGCAGTAATACCCCACAACTAACTTTATTAATTTACCTTCTTAAAATAAATTTCTGGCAGCCTGGATTTATCAAAGCAAACCCCTTTTGGTAATTAGTAAATAAGAACACAATATGCCAAACTGAGTCAACTTGGAAAGGCTGACATTGTCTACCAGCCTCTAGAATAAGCTGCTGGGTAATTGGTTGGTATATATTTACAACGTGAATGACTTCAGTTTTTATGATGCATTGTAAAATCACCAGGTTATTTTATAACTTTTTTAACTCTATTCATCATAGGCAGCTGCACTTGCACACTAGTTTTTCTGTATTTCTAAACTCTCCCTTATGCTCTGGGTCTGGTTTCGGGGCCAGGCCAGATTTATTTTGTAAGCTGCTCTGAGCTTTCAGGTGGCGAAAATTAATGACCCAGGCCTTCATCTACAGGCATTATAACTCACTTTGGGTCACTTTCCCAACCACTAAAGCAGTAGTTTTGCACTGTAAACCAACTTCCAATCAATACGAAGCATCTGAGGTGTGTTTATTTATATATGTATTGCTTTTCATCTTCATACCACTTTCACAACATCAACTAATGGTTCCTAAAATAGGCGACCATGGTTTGTTCAAGGCTAGCAGCACCAACTCGAAAAATCCTGAGACGCAGCAGTGGGGACAGTATCCCCTCAGGATTCAGAGGGGACAATTTCCTTCATGTTATTTCTCTTCGTCACTTCCTGGGGAAAGTTTTCATTCAGATTTACTCTGTGTCTGACACCCAAAAGAAAAAAAAATAAGTCTTGTCAACAGAAGGGAGCACAACTGGGGCAGGGGTATCAACTGTCTGAACAGTGGATTCCGATTGTCTCACAGGTCAGTAGAGCACTAGAATATCCACATTGCTTTTGCCAGGGTACACAGGAGAGCTGGGTTATCAAAAGCTAATTACTCAGACAAGGTTTTGAAAGCACCCCTCATCCTTAATTATCTAGCTATTTCAGAGGAAAATGGGTGTGGTGCTTTAATTTCTTGCTAGAGGGAAAGTGCTGACATTTCCGGATAATTTCCTCCGTTTTCTACTTTAGTTAGCATGTATTCGATAGGAGGTTATACCCAGTGCTTTCCAAATTATTACCACTCCTCTAAAAACACCACCATCTGTGAGTGGAGGTCACAGTTCATCTGTAAGGCTGTGCTTAGTATCACACTCCTCACTATTAAGTATTCTGGTTGTATCAGAGATGGACTGGATTGCTATCCCTTTTTTCTCTGTTCTTCAGAAAGACTGAAAAAAGTCTGCTCATTCATATGGGTTTCAACATTGACATAAAAAGTAACTAAATCATATTGCTAGACCAATTTCTAAATACAGCCCCCTTTTAAAATAAACACTTTAGTAATTTCAGAAAAGAATAACAAAAGATTTAAACATGTCTAGATAACCTGTGAAAATGAATTGGTTTTCCTTTGTTTTCTTGCTTTATAGTAACAATTGCTATGAGAAATGGAAATTGTCGTGTGTTTGTCTTTAAAATCAGTGCAAAGTTTATGACTTACGCTTTTGAAATCATCAGACCACATGCAAAGGACCTAAAGCTGTTTGCTTTTAATTACTAGTAAAACAGGAAAGCAATTAGAAGAGCAATTAATTCAGTATGTAGTAGGACCTTTTATTAGCCATTTTTATTATAATAACCCAACATATAAATGCCACAGTTCACAGGCTATGCTCCCAAAGAATAAATAAAATTATCATGAAACAAGGAGCCCTTCATAAAAACAGAGTAAGTGCCAGCTAGTGATCTTAACTATACAAAAAACATCACAGTAGACCAGTTACTAACTTGTGTTCTTCTAACCCCTCAAAACTAGCTTGCTCCTAACTAAAGCAATATTTACTGCTTTGATCTCAGTATCTGAGTTATTTTTAATAATTTCCCCAAATAGTAAACATCAAAGTGAATAATGTGATGATAAATTTTAATTTAACTCAAGAGAACTTATTCTATTGCAGAATTAATTGTTTCTTCTCTCACACATCAAATACTCTAGGCTGAAGTGATGACAACTTTTTTGATCTGTAAAATTTCCTGTGGCTTTTGAATTTCCCTCAAAGATGAAATCTGTTTTTTCCCCAATTGTCATATTTTTCCATAAGACTAATCCTTTAACTATGTCGCTCATGTCAGAATAAGTTTTCAGAATGATTGCTCCATTTAAAAGTTCTCCTGAGGATTTATAATTGGTACTTTTGCACCACGATTGTGAGAGATTTTTGGATATATTTTAAGCATGATTTTGATTTGTTAATGTTCTAGTTACTATGATGGGCAGAAAAGTAAAAAGTATGAGATCCATATCAGAGCTTGAATATTAAAAATGCTGTTACAACAAAACTTGAAAATTGAAATTACCAGAGGAATATTTGCATGTAAAACCTACTAACAAGTGTTAAGAAAGAGACAGGACAGTAATATCTCTTTTCCTAGCAATGTGATTAACTAAAACTTTTAAAGAAATAATGATTCTTGTAAGAGTTGAATATATAATATTCATTCTGATACTAATTAAATATGTTTACCACTTCACAAATGAGAGCAAATAGACTAATAACCCTGGTCATCAGCTAACCTGAACTATATTGAAGCATTTACTCTGGGGAATGTTATACCAATCCTTCAGATCCAATTCTAGGACTTTAAAGGCCACGTAGCATTGAAGCTTAGTTTCAAAGACAGAGACAGTACAGGAGGTGGACGCTAATTAGCCTTAATGTGTTTTTGTGTCTGGTCTTCTAATTGGCTCACTGTCTGAGGCATTGCCTGAACTGTACAAAGAGGATGCTTTGTGGAGACTACCTTTGGCAACTGTGTTCTTGTTTGCTGGTCAGTTTTTTGACATCCTGCGACCTCTAGTGAGAACCAGAAGTTGTCAGCCAACATAAATTTCCTTGCCTGGTCTGAGTCCCTATAGGAACCACAGAGAAAGACAGAAAAGAACTTCAGCAAGTCTCATAGAATATTCTTTTCTTTTTTCAGATCACAGCATTGATTCAAGTTTGAGTGAGTGAAAATATCTAAAAATATATACCTTAAGAAATTTTTCCTCAGGTTTTCTAGAAATTACATTGCAGTCATTAAAGTACCTTCAAATACTACACTGAAAAAAACTAAAAAAAGAAAAAAATTAAAATGCATGCAAATGAAAGGGAAAATGGTGAAAAGTCCAATAACCACATAAGCCTAGTATCAAAGGAAAAAAGAAACTAATGTGCCTTTTCTATATATTACAAATGATTTCAAGTGGACAGCTATTTGATATTTGTTTTTCAGCAAATTTTTGCAGATTATATGTATATGGAGTATATAATTATACTCTATTTTAATTAATCCTATAAAGCTTAGTATTATTCCCTGAAATTAAGATATCAAATAAGTAAGTGCATTTCAACGTAAAACGTAAATGCATAAACAAGTATATGAGGTAAGAACGAGACTGTATCATGGCCTTAATTTTCAAAGCACAGAGTGTACCACCTGGCATGCTGCTCGTTCTAAAGAGTTTAGTTGTGGTAACTAATAGTTTTTATAATGATGCACAGTTGTTTGAGGTATTGTATTTATTCACAGTATAGTGTAGGCACAGAAGGACGGATGACACTTGGTGGCCGCTCTGAATGTACAATCTAATTGGAGGAAGGACAGGGGTAGCTTGATAGAATGTAAGTACCTTATACGATGAACAAATGAAAAATTACAGACGTTCTATGAAAAGCAATCGCTTTCGCTTTAGGAAGTAAGGGAAGAATGTTTATAGGGTTGTTAGACTTTGAAAGAGGAACAAGCAAGCGCCTTTCAGCTCCCTTTGACGCCATATAAATTCTGTTCTTCTTCCTCAGCCTTGTTTTAGCCTTTACCTAATCTGTAATATAAAGAGGGATCATACTATTTCTTTTATCTTACCTTGGGTAATACTCTTATATTTCTTCCCAAATTTCACATATATTCTATAACTTTCTGTATTATAATCTTTCTATTACTGGTAACGGTAAACATATTAACCCATCGTTTACATCAGGACATTTGGTATGACTAATACAGTTAAAGCGGGTTTTACGCCTAAACATTTATATACGGTTTTCCAGTTTTTCAGGACTATAGTTCTATGGGAATTATAAAATTTATCCATACTTAAAAAATGGGAACACTCCATACCTCTTTACTGCTATAACGTGTAAGGATGGTTCAAGAAATGTGAGTTCAATCTAAAATTCTTCCTGAAAAAAAGGTAAGGTTTTTGATCAAATAAAGTATTTTCTTGGAGATACATTTTATGAATGATCTAGTTTATATTTTATTTATTTTATAAAATACTTATATCCCCAGACTAAATAAATGTATTTAATTTAACAGAATCCCAAACTTTTTAAACAACCGTTTTATCAAGATGTAATTGAGATAAAATAAAGTGTACATATTTTAAATGTACAACTTGATACTTTTTGACATACGCACACACCCATCAAGCCATCACTGCAATCAAGATGATAAGTATATGGATCTCCACCCAAAGTTCCCTCACGTTCTTTGTGCACCTTTCTTTTCCCACTTTTCTGTACTTCTCCACCCTGCACTCCCTCTCCAAACAAACTGATCACTTTAGGCTTGTCTGCATTTTCTAGAGTTTTCTAGAAATGCGACAATATAGTATAGAATCTTTTTAGATTGGCTTTTTTCATTTTGTATAATTAGGGAGTCATCTTTGTTGTTGATGAGCTCAAACCTGTTTTGACAATCTCGTAAAACTTCTGTTACAGGGTCATTTTTTTAGAAATATGCCTATGAATACTTACGCACATCAGTATTTTATGCTCACATACATATGTATATTATATGCACTTATTTGATATCTTAATTTCAGGGAATAATACTAAGCTTTATAGGATTAATTAAAATAGAGTATAGTTATAGATACTCCATATACATATAATCAGCAAAAATTTGCTGAAAAACAAATATCAAATAGCTGTCCACTTGAAATCATTTGTAATATATAGAAAAGGCACATTAGTTTCTTTTTTCCTTTGATACTAGGCTTATGTGGTTATTGGACTTTTCACCATTTTCCCTTTCATTTGCATGCATTTTAATTTTTTTCTTTTTTTAGTTTTTTTCAGTGTAGTATTTGAAGGTACTTTAATGACTGCAATGTAATTTCTAGAAAACCTGAGGAAAAATTTCTTAAGGTATATATTTTTAGATATTTTCACTCACTCAAACTTGAATCAATGCTGTGATCTGAAAAAAGTACTTTGTCATTGTATGGGTAGAGTTGATCCAATGGAATCTTTAAGACATAATGAGAATCACTCTCACAGTCAGATCTCAGAAAAATTACATTTGCAGTAAATAACTATGTACATATACATATCTAATTTAGAGTTCTGTAATCATGGAAAATTCAAAGTGGGTACCTCATCAGAAAATGATGACTAAAGAAATAACTATAAATCTTTTGAACATCACACAATATTTTTTTTCCTATTTTAAACAGAAAGTCGGTGGAACTGTATCCTTAGAGAGATGTTCGAAGGCGTGAAGAAGCAGGCTTGATTCTAACCCAGCAGAATAGACCCCAGAAAAAGACCACAAAACTAGCCTGCCAAGAGAGATACCACATTTGATACAATCAGAAAGGGAGGAATCAGAAAGCCTTTGCTGGAAATGTTGACTTCCAGAAAACATCCCCTTAGCTTTGATCCCGAAATTAAAGTCATTGTCACCACCACACCTATTTCTGATGCAACACTGAAACACTGCTGTAGAAAACCCAACTTGCCTACTGCAGTGCCTACTAAGAGAACGAAGAGAAGCTGTCTCCACAGCAGGACAAATCTTCCATGCTCACCTTTTGGAGCACTGCTACCCAACATGGTAGCCACCAGCCACATGTGACTACGGAGCCTTTGAATAGTTAGTCCAAATGCTAATGTATTCTAAGTTTAAAATACACACCAGATTCCAAAGACTAAATGGGAAAAACGGAATGTAAAATATCCCAATATTTAAATACCAATTACATGTTGTAACGATAATATATTGAATATATTGGGTAAAATAAAATGCATTTTTAAAAATTAATTTCATTGTTTTCTTTTTACCTTTTGTAATGGACTTACTGGAAGATTTAAAATTTCCTATGTGGCTTACATTAAATTTCTTTTGGACAGTGCCGTTCTAGAACTCGTGAGAATGCATCTTTTAGAAGAGCCAATTTCACATCCAAAAATTTAGTTGCGAGGAAATCAAGTAAAGGTAGGTTTTAGCTTTTTAGTTCCTGTCACTCAGAAAGGCCTCCTAATCGAAAGCTGAAACGCATACTGAGAAAGCTAAGTCATTGTATCTTCTACATGACATGATTTTTAGTAAAAACCTCAGGCAGGGGGGCCTGGGTGGCATAGCGGTTAAGCGTCTGCCTTCGGCTCAGGGTGTGATCCCGGCGTTCTGGGATTGAGCCCCACGTCAGGCTCCTCCACTGTGAGCCTGCTTCTTCCTCTCCCGCTCCCCCTGCTTGTGTTCTCTCTCTCTCTGGCTGTCTCTATCTCTGTTGAATAAATAAGTAAAATCTTTAAAAACAAAACAAAACAAAACAAAAAACCTCAGGCAATATCTCACAAGGTTAGTTTTCTCTTTGTAATGATTTTTGATAGTATGTGTCTTATCCTAATTTTATTATATTCACTCACAAATTATTTAGAAGATCTATTTTTTTAATTTCAAAGATTTATTTTTTTTAATTTCAAAGATTTATTTTTTTTAATTTCAAAGATTTATTTTTTTTAATTTCAAAGTACTTGAGTTGTTTTCTCTTTTTATCAACTTAATACTAATTTTCATTTCCTTTTTTTTTTTTTTTTTTTTGGAATTTTTACCAAAGAAGTTGGTGGTGTACATTTTTGCTATTTGAAATGTATTAAGATTTTTTTGTGGCCAAAGTATAACCAGCTTGGCTAAAGCCCCAGGGGTAGAAAAGAAATAGGTTTTCTCTGCTGTAACATAAGAAACTTAGTTTGTATGTGTTAATGTCTTTATTTATATTAGTCATACTGTCACTACCTTTGTTTTTTGTTTTGTTTTTGTGGTTGTTACATTTTGTGTTGTTTTTGGTCAAACAGATCTGCTAAAATAGGGATGTTTAAAAGTCTGCAACTTGTTACGAATAACTTAAAATTAGGAGATGAAGTAAAACATTTAACAAATTAGCAAAATATAGGCTGGTAAGTACAATCTAAAAGGTAAACATAGAGTTTGTCTGCCTGGCACAGTTACTAGAGTACAGGACTCTTGATCTCAGGTTTGTGAGTCTGAGCCCCATGCTAAGTGTAGAGATTTCTTTAAAGAAAAAGAAAATAAATGAGAACCATGAAAATTTCTGTGTGATGAAACATTCTGTCTGTGGGGATTGGAAGAAGACACCATATAGGATGAGACTTTTTATAAGATTCTTAGAACATGAATAAGATTTGGGGTTATAAAAGAGGGNAAGAGGTTACAGCCCCTGAGAACAAATAATCCAAGGTTGGTCTTGTGACAACACAAATGTTTGCTAAAGCTAATGATACAGATTGTCTGGAACGTGAGTTACATATTGGGAAGAAGAGGTACATATCAAGGAACCATTAACCATTTTGAGAAAGAGAGAAATATAAGAGTTGAAGGTTCTGGAAGGTTAATCTGATGATGTTTCCAGGAATTATTTGAAAGTGGAAGGTGTGGAGGAATATATTGCCACAGTTCATGTCACAGTCATGACAATGAAAATGTCAGTTCATTGAATGGAGTATTAAGTACTCCATTAAGTAAATAAATTACTATGAAGGAGTAATTTATAGAATTTGATAAACTAGATTAACTTTTGTTTTCCAGTGGAAAGGGGCAGCAAGGGAAAAAGAACCATCAACACACACAGAGTTCTAACCAGAATGACCACAGATGCTAAAAACAAATGACCAGAGATGCTAAAAACAAATTAAAAAGTCATGGGGCACCTGGTTGGCTCAGTTGGTTAAGCGCCTGACTCTTGATTTTGGCTCAGGTCATGATCTCAGGGTCGTGAGGTGGAGCCCCACATCAGGCTCCGCACTGGGTATGGAGCCCGCTTACGATTCTCTCTCCCTCTCCTTCTGCACCCCCCCCCCCCACCTAAGAAACAAAAAAGAAGTAAAAAGTTCAGGGAAATATGTTAGCTCCCAATTTATATCTCCTCTTTGCTGAAGTCTCATATATTCAATTGCCAGTCTCAATTTGGATATTTCTTACACATCTCAAAGTTAGCATGCTCAGACTAAGTTCTTAAACACAACAGGTCTCCCCAACCCTGACTCTATCTCATATTGTAGCCATATTTCTTATCTCAATAAATTTTCTGTCTTACATGTTAAAATTTCTTTGAAAATATTTTCTTAAGGGCTATGTAAGATTTTACCTTAAGAAAGCAGTAAAATCACCTCCAGCATTTCTCAATTGTTGGACCGTTAGACTTATCCCCAATTTTGTGGTGCTTCAATGAACATTCTTACTTTTACTTAGATCTTGAAATAATTTCATTATTTCCTTAGAATATATTTTTCAGGATAATTTAGTAGAATAAAAGCATATGGTGAAATTAATGTCAAAAAGTATGATCATCATTTAAGCCCATATTATATATTATCTTTTCAGAAGGTTTTACCATGTTAATATTCTATCAGCAGTATATGAGAGAGCGTATTCTCACCATATACCTACCCAATACTGAATATAATCTACTTTAAATCTTTGACAATTTCAACATGCAAAAAAGTCCACATTAACTAGAATTTGTTTGATTAAATACTAGTGGTGTTGAGCAATTTTTTTCTTATGTTTATTAAACATTTGTATTAGTTTTTCAGGGAATAACCTTTTATATTCCTTACCTAGTTTTCAACTGGAATTTTTTGGGGGTAATTTCCTCATGTATATTTTTTTGTGATCACTGTAAATATTTTCCCCAAGTTTGTTAGTTTCTTTTGAATTTATGACATATTCGTGACACAGAAATCTCCACTTATTATGGTCTTAATTCAATCACTCTTTGTGGTTTTATTTTACTTTATGATCTCTTTATTCATATCTAAAGATCAGATGATATATTTAATTTACATACTTTTTATTTATGTTTTTGCTAATTTAATAAACTGAGAAATCAACTTTCCTAACACTATTTTATTGACTAATTCTTCCTTTCACAATAATTCGTGATACCAGAATCTATTTATAAACTATGGATTCTGTCCTTTCCAAATGTCCATCTATAAAACGCTGGATCTACATTGTTCTAATTATTTGGTTTTGTATTATGTACACATAATATAGCATGTAATATATATTATGGAATATACGTTTTACTAGGTGTATAGGTATTTGCTAACACTGTTCTCTTATTAGTATTCTTGTTCAAAATTCTCTTAGCTAACTCTGCCCATGAACTTCTGTGAGAGTTAATTTTATTGACTGGGCCACGGGCTGCCCAGATATTTGATTAAACATTATCGGCAGTGTGTCTGTGAGGCTGTTTCTGAATGAAATTAACATTTGAATTGGTAGACTGAGTAAAGCAGATTGCTCTCCCCAATGCCAGGGGGCCTAGGTTCTGCTTTTCTGGAAAACTCTGACTTATACAACTTCTAAAAAATTTAAACAAGTAAAAGTCCAGTGAAGAGTTTTTAGGATTTTTTTTTTTTTGAAATCATATAAAATCTACTAATCATCTACAAATTAATTAAGAGATAATTGACATCTCTATACTGATCAATGTTTTTATTCAGAAACACGTTCTTGTTTCATATAAGTCAGCTTTATTGTCTCTCAGTAAAGTTCTGTACTTTTTCTTCATAAGGCTACTGAGCTTTCATTATTAAAGTTATTCTTAGGTATTGTTATTGCAAATAAATGGGATGTTGTCAATCAGAATAGCTCATAGGCTGTTGAGCTTAGTTGGTATCAGTGGACTCTCTTCATCATTATGGGAACCTGATTTCTTCCCATGACAACTAAGCACTCAAATATTTGTTTAATAAAGGATATGGCTTTTGCCTTCCTTTAGCTAATGCTCATTAAAGAGGTTAGTGAGTTTTACTTACATAAAAAATATTCTTTGGGCCAAGTTCACGTCATAGTTTAATTTGGGGGGAAGAGTTCTTCTAAAACATGGAGTTGAACAGTCAATAGAGAAAATACTGGCCTCCAGTCACATATTTGGGAAGTCTCTATCTTAGCTCTCTCAGAAAGAGGAAGAGAGCTCTCCTTCCTCCCTAGAAATACTACACAAATATAGGAGGTAAAAGAGTAAACATATTTGTTTGTTATTGTTAGAATGTTTCACACATGTCATCAGTTAACATCAGCAGATGAATCTACATAATGAGGCTGGTGAGATCGGTCCCACCCTCAACTATTAAAATAGTCAAATCATTTTGATTTGCCACTCGCATAATACTGTTGCAACAGCAAAGTTTATTGAAAGAACAATAAAAGAGACTTTTTATTATAAATTAAATATCTTTTCTGAATGCAGCACATCAAACGTAAGTTGCCTTTTTTTTTGCGTATCAAGAGAGGCGGAATTTAAAGTTCTAGTAGCAATCAATAAAGTATATACCAATTAACGTGGATATTTGCATATATTCTCTATAGGTGTCAGCATTGCTTTGTAATAGTTCTGTGTACAGAACTGTATGCATCATGTCATAGGATGTGACTTTTATGTTTCATTCAGACTTAAAAATTGGAAGAGCCAGTTTAAGACCTTAAGACTTCTCTTGGACTATCCATTTTTTAATGTAACAAGTTGTGACTGAATGATTAAATCCCAGCTGGTAAGAAAACGTATATTTATGTTTCTGCTTTTGGCATGAATAAATACTTCCAAGGTTTTGCATGGCATTCTCTGGGTTTAAAAATAAGATGCTTTGAAATATATGCTATAACATTCTTAGAACCTCATTCTATTTGGCATCTGTAGAAATGATATTCCATTATTTGTAGTGGAGAGAACAGTTAACAGCATTCTACAGTTTGATTCAAATCACAGACACCCCTGCATCACTGTGTACATTCCACTGTTCTTAGTGTTCCCGAAAGAAAGGTCTAGATTATGATGTGCAAGACGTATACCGCAGCAAAACCACGTAACCAGTATTACAATTGATATTGTAAAAATAGCCACAACTAAAAATTAATTAATTAATTAATTAATTAAATCACATAGCAGAAAATAGTCTGAACAAATTATGTTCCGTTTTTTTTAACTGGATTGAGTTATTAGAGAACAGTTATTTAAAAAGGAAAGATATATATAAAATTTATGTTCATACCAAGAGGGTAACTATTCTTGGGGGAATTTCTCATTCCCTCAAGTTTCAATAGAGATTTTATTAGTATTTACTATGTTCAAGGCTCCGAAGTTGTGGAATCTGATTTAATAAATGCTTTACGCATCTGGCCTTGCACCCTCAAGCAGTCCTGCTATGGCAGCCTCCACCCATAGGCACTTATTTCGTGCTGACAGTTCTCATTCCCAACAGCATTGTGGGTAAGAGGAGAATGTTAAAATTATTATGGACATACTAACACTTACAAGAGACTTAAATCACTTGAATTTGTCCAAGTTCGTCATCACAAAATCAAGATTACATATGTTTATAGTTATAAATGACTATAGACTATAAATTGTAAATGATCTTTGTAATTGTAAATGTTACAGCAAAAAATCAGAGTCTTAGAAAACATATAACGAGGTGTAACTATTCAGTGTGGAAGTCACTCGAAGCAAGACAAAGAGACATAAAACTTTTTGTTCACTCAGATGCTTTATTTTTTACTAATTTTTTCTTTTAGAGAGACAGAGAGACAACAGTGCTAGCCAGCGGGAGGGGGAGGGGCAGAGAGCATCTTAAGCAGGCTCCCTGCCCAGCCTGGAGCCTGAAGGGGAGGAAGGTTTCATCTCAGACCCTGAGATCATGACCTGAGAAGAAATGAAGATTTGGCTGCTTAACCCGGTGCTTAATCAACTGAGCCACCCAGACGCCCCTACTCAGTTGTCTTAAGTGGTACTCTAGTAACTAGCAAAATTACTAGCTTCCTTCTTTTATATGTGATGGTGTGATAATATGTTAGTAAATACTATTCATTTTTTCTTCAGTAAATGATGCCAAAATAGTTTTATAATCTATTTTGCAGCTCCTTTTTACGTAGACATTCTTTGGAACATCTGAAATAGGGTAGTTCAGGTGTGAAAAAAATCAAGAGCAGTTTCTCTTTAAATACCACACAACATATGGAATCTCACTTGTAGCTGGCAGCGATTTGGGGGGGGAAAGAATCAGAAATTTCCTCCGTATCTCTCCAGAAATTGAATCCTTATGAACCAGCTTTGATTATTTTCTCATGTAAAAGTGAAATAAAAATGCAGCTGAAACACACTACTTAGAGAATGCCACTATGTGCAACTCATTGCCAACATGAAGATATTTAGAGGGAAACTGTTAGAAAGATACACTCCTTACAGGTCAAATTCTTTCTTTTCTTTTCTTTTCTTTTCTTTTCTTTTCTTTTCTTTTCTTTTCTTTTCTTTTCTTTTCTTTTTTCTTTTCTTTTCTTTTTTTCTTTTTCTTTTTTTTAAGGTGTGGCCGAGAGATGAGTCCCTTTTAATTGTTAAGGGATTAACTTTGGAAATAACCTTCCTTCTCCCTGCCCCTCCTCCCCGCCCACGCTCCTCCCCCAAGGCGTGTCCCATCCAGTTTGGGCAGGAAGCCGCTTTTCCCTGGAACAGGCCCAGCTGTGATGGTGCGGACAGCCACGCCCTGGGGGCTGGAAGACTGCATCACTGGCAAGCAGGAGGGCAGCAGGAAGCGTCAGAAGACGCTGCTGTGCTTGGCCAACCCCTGCATCCCGCAATCCTGCAGCAGCGGGGACCACCCAAACCAAAACCAAATCCACACCAAAATCTTTCCTACCATTATTCATTTAAATGCTGTTAATTTTTGACACATATCAATGAAAGCCATTCTCTGATACATAAGTACTTACAATGCCAAGAGGATAATCTTCTAAAGATTAACGGCCAAATGACAGCAAAATGGTTTTGGTGGTTTGAATCACTAGGACACAAGTATCCAGTGTCAGAGCTGTAAAGGACCCATTGTACAACCTAATTCAGTACTTGCATTTCTATATGTTAGGAAAACTGAAGTCTGCAAAGGCTTAAGCATGAATTGGCGGTTGCTCAGGACCAGTTACACCAAGTTAGGACTCCTCCATGTGACGTCAGTGTTCCTCATACATCCATGAAACCTATCGATAGATTTTGGATTTGGAATATCCAAAAAGAGTCAGATTGTGTCACTACCTCCACCTGGTTCAGCTTCTTAAGTTCATTTAATTAAAACTCAAAGTAAAGGTGTGTATTTACTAGTTGTCCCAGATGCTAACTTTGGGAAATTTTTACACTTTAGTGAAATATAACATTTTTATGTAAAAGCGGCCTTAAAAATTAAGTTGGGTAACTGCGGGAAATTACTAAATTTAGCCCAATCCTTTGTGTTTATGTATATTGTGAAACTATTTTCAACACAGACTTATTTTTTCTTAAAAAATTTTTCAGTATTTTTAGTTGTAAAATTATTTCAGTCTTTGGGCAAGACGTTAATTATAAACATCCTTCCACAAAATAGAAACATAATGGAATTTCTGTGTGATGATTCATATATTTTATAGACAATTCCATGATGCTCGGCTGGTACTTAAAAACCACATCGTAGGAATAGTTCACTGATAGACCTATATTTAGACCAACATTTCATATCCTATTTGCAATTCATACATGAGACTACATTTCTGATATTTACAAGACCATATTTTCATTGTCTATTGAGCACAACTTTTAAAGTGTTATGATTAAAATTTGGGTAAAACTCAGTCATTTTTCCTCCTGGTAACAAATCTCAGTTGAACTGGTTTATTTTTAGATTGCCTCCAATAATTAGGAGCTACTTAGCGAGGTTCTGTGTGGTATATACTAATGCATATCCTGTGATAATAAAATATTTTCTCTACCACAAGTGTATCCTTATGGTGACTTTGCATCCTTGTTTCTCACAGTTAGTCCTGGTTTATTCCTATTGCTCCAATCGTCCTACCCCTGACCATTTCAAAAGTATCTCAGTTTAGATGGTAACTGATATTATTACTATAGCAATATTGCAATAAAAAATATAGTATTTACATGGGGCGCGTGGGTGGCACAGTCGTTAAGCGTCTGCCTTCGGCTCAGGGCATGATCCCAGCGTTATGGGATCGAGCCCCACATCAGGTTTCTCCGCTAGGAGCCTGCTTCTTCCTCTCCCACTCCCCCTGCTTGTGTTCCCTCTCTCGCTGGCTGTGTCTCTCTGTCAAATAAATAAATAAAATCTTAAAAAACATATATATAGTATTTATAATCCTCCCATACAAAAAAGATACTATACAAAAAAGATAAAATATGGATGAAACCCTGTTTAGAGTTTACAGTGTGAGTCTGATGTTGCTGCTTAATTTAAAACTGGATCTCTTGTCACCTCTACCCAGCTACTCCATTATTGTTCATAGTCACAATGAGGTTATTTTGAGGGTCAACACGTTATTTGTTCCACAAAGGTTTCAATTTAGCCTTAGGAATGGTTACATGGGATTGCAAGGTCAATGTTGCTAATAATCTTTATCTTTTCTCTCTAAAAAGTTCTGACTCGTTTCCAAAAATCTATACGCTGTGGTTTCTGACCTTCCTTCATTACCACAGAACACAAAGCTGTTCTGCTTTCTCCTTTTTTCCTTATCATAAAAGAACATCTGAGGGAGTTCTGAGTTGAAAGAGCTTTCAAACATTGGCCAGAGTCTTCAGACAGTTGGCAGAACAGTAAAAATAGCTCGTTTACATCAGCCTATGTGTCAGGAATATCTAAAAATTAGTAATATATTAATTTTTACGTATCATATTATGTGAGCTTATAATCTTGAATTATTTAACGTGTGGTTTGGGGATGATCAAAGTTGATAGTAAAGGATAATTCATAGAGCCATATGCAAGTACACACTGTTCTGACGATATAAGAGAGAAAAATGATCTCTCTCTTGTTGCTGGATATTATATGACTGCTGATAATAATTATAGTACTAATTTGCTAACTGAGCTCTGGCAAAGAAGCATTTTTTTCTTCCTATATGACCACGATGCACATCTTAGCAGTCACAGATGTCTTGGCACAAATGTTCTTTAACGAAAAATGCACTTTCCTGTGGCCAGTCCAAAAACTCTTCTACCTAGAATTCCCCTAAATTTCTACAGATTAATAGTGTTTCTCCGTGCATGTGTATGTGATCTGTGGTGTGTGTGTGTGGTATATGTGTGTGTACGTGATAATTGGTGTGTGTGTTTGTGGCGGTACGTGGCTGTGTGCATGTGGGAAAGAGAGACAAAGAAAAACGGGCTTTTAACCACATTCATATCTGGAATGGCTCTTGCCAACCTAACCACCATGGCAGCTCACAAGGGCAAGAAATGATTTAAGAGGGAAAAAAATGTCCTTTGAACTAAAAGATAAAACTTTAGGACAGCAAAAATGAATCCAGTTCGAATGTTAAAGTATAATAATATTCTTGGTGTATCTTTAGATAAGAAAAAAATACATGTGTAATTTTTCATAGTAAGAAAACTCATGATTAAAACGTCTCATTTGAGGGGCACCATGTTAACACAAAAGGCTCAATGAGAGGCCTACGTGATTTTCGGAGTTCAACTGGAAACATAAAAAAAAAAAAAAATTAAATGCCTTAGAGTCAATATTGTATTCTAAGCAAAATATCAACTCTTTATCAAGCCATAGCAAACTTAATCATGTCAAACATTAGAGACCATATGAGTAAATGAAAATTAGAGATGAAATGAGGAGATAAGCCTGCAGAACTTCACGGCTCAAAGAGATAATGAGACTCAGCCTCCCTGAATTCAAAGAGGATAAACAAGAAGGTTAAAAATGAACAAACAAAAATATGCCATTGAATGGCCTGTGACATTACCTTCATTTTTCTGGCTCAGAAAATTAGGTATCAGACAAAAGACCTGACATCTCCAAAGTAGAGTGTTTTTTGAGATTGTTGCCCAATATTGGCCAGCACCACTTTCAGTGTTCTTTAACTCTCATAAAGTTTTTAAAACTCTAAACTGAATTATGAAGATGAATACTAGTATTAAAGAGAAGACCCTAATCTGGGTAAGTGTCAAGATTAGTTAAGGCACAAAAAAATGAAGACGAGATTATTATAGCACTATCTAAGAGATTCTTGAGTAGGAACTGTATAGTTACCTTGATAATTTCATTAATATCATAATTACTATGATTTTAAAATATTTAAAATTTATATATGCATTTGGCCTTCCCTTGTAGCTCCATATGGTCTTTTTGGAAGTCCTGACATACTTGGGAATGGCCAACCCTGGCCTGTCTTAAATTCCCGAGACTCACACAGGTGTAGCTTCTCCCAGGTTTTACACTTCTGCTCTTCCCTTCTGCTCCCATCAGTGGACCCCAGGATCCCACCAGGTCACAGAGAAAAGGCCTGGCTTCATTTTTTTCCTTCCTGGGGTTCTCTCAGAGACTCCAAAGGCTCCTGATTATCCAGAGCCCTTGAGGACAAGTCATTGGTTAGCTTAAGAGAGATAGATGCTAGGAACTGAGAGCTAAGAAGGTGACACTGTTTCCAGAATTTTCCTCCAAGCAAGGCACTTTAAGCCTAAATTTTCTAGACAGACAATCATTTGTTGTATATATTCCATATGTCTGTTGGCATCATGCAAGTCTGCTACAAATATAATGAATACCTTACTCTTAATAAGCTGGTAAGAAAAGATTGGAAAGCTTCTCTGGTATTTTGAAGAGTAGGAATTTTTCTCATCATATTAACCATGATTATATCAATATGCATACCAACAATTATGATATTAATTGTATTGCACATTATATTCATATGTCTATCAATACAGCATTTTTCTGTGTATTTACATATTTTAAAAAATAGTGTCTCAAAGTTTGTTGTAACTTAGTCACCTGATACAAGAAAAGCAATTTTGTTAATTTAATAAACACAGAAAAATCTATTTTCTTCTATACAAGAAAAAAAGCACTAGAATTTTCAAGGTAAGTTGTTTTCTCTCTGTTTTCAAGTTTCATTTAATCCATTTTGAAAAGCTAGGACCTCTTCAAATTACTGTACTCAGCTTCCACATTTTTGGCTAAATTCTTGCTAAGAAAAAGCTCTCTGTCTAATTAATATGAATATCTAATAGCAAATTCCAACTCATCTTCACAATTTATGAAATTTTTTAGATTATGGTAGAAATACATTGTTTTTCTAGTAATGAAAACTGACTATCTGTTGGAATAACTGATCCTAACAATTGCTCCAAAACTGGCAAATTTGAAGCCGGGAGCTTCCAGCCTTGTTAAAGTCAATGACTAATTCACTGTAAGTAGGGGTGTATATGTGTAGAGACAGAGACACAAAGACACTGACGGAGGAAGTTTTGGCATAATAGAATCACATTTTCAAAACTGACTTTTTGATTTATATGTGTAAAAATAGAGATGTATAAATTGATTAAAAAACATTTGCAATTTTTGAAAAAGTATGAAGGATTTCTAAATTTCTAAATTAATTGAAATTTTTCTGGCAAAAGGTTTTCTCGAGTCATCACTAATTAAGATTTTTTGAGTGAATATTATTTAGTTTATTTTTTGTAATTGTTTATTAAACTTTTAAGGGTCATCTTTAGAAACCACAACCTGGAGAAAAAGAATTCCTAATAAAGCCACGTATTTGGTAGGCATGCAATAAATACTAACTGATCATGAGTCCACACCAGATGATTCTAGGCTCTGGCATCTCACACGACATTTGGTTAAATTGTTGAAAGAAGAGTGTCAAGTATACTTCTTTCTTAATTCATGCTGTTATCTAACCTATATAATTTATGGTTCTTTTAAGGAATAATAGCAAACCGGGGCGCCTGGGTGTCTCAGTCGGTTGAGCATCTGTCTTCCGGTTGTGGTCCTGGGGCCCTGGGATGGAGCCCAGTGTGGAGTCCCAGGTTGGGCTCAGTGGGGTGCCTGTTTCTCCCTCACTCACTGCCCCTCCCCCTGCTTGTGCTCTCTTGCTCTCTGTCAAATGAATAAATTTAAAAAAAAAAGGAATAATAACAAACCTAACTTTTCCTTCCTTATAAGAAAGCAGACATTTTTTTGTGATCTATAGAACACAGAACAGACAGATTCACATGGCTACTCACCCCTATAGATTTGAAAGTGTATGTGCTCGTGTATGCTCATATTAGTGCGTGTGCGCGTGCACACACGTGCTGCAAAAAGACTTGTCCAGAAAAGTTGTATGGTTGACATAGAGAAGACAGCACCTATTCTTCAGGCAATTTTCACTAACTTCCCTAACTCCTCTACAGTTTTCAGGGGATATTTTTGTTCTGAGATCAGTGGTTACATTTTGGTCCAGAAAGATCTGTTAAGAAAACAAGATCCAAATAAATGTAGATCCCTTAAAGAAAAAAAAAAAAAAAAAAAGAATGTTGTGCAAAGCCTATTGACTTCATTTCTCTATTTTTTCTTCCTCAAGTAGTCAAAACCCACAAATGATTTAAGCCAGCAGATAAAATCCTAGAGCACATTTGGCCCCGGAAATAAAATCCTCATGTATGTTTGGCCCCGGATAACTTGAAAACACTGAGTTTATCCTGTGGCCACAGCCAGTGATAACAAACCATTCATAAAGCAGACCCAGGTCAGGCATGAGAAGCAAATGAGAGGTACCACAGACTTTGACACTTGAAAAATCTTTTGTATCAGTGATGTCCACTCTTCCCACCTCCAATCATAAAAGCCATTTTGTTAAATTGGACTTTATCTAATATTGTTTAGGACTGATCATCATTGCAACAGGAAAACTTGAGTTGTCTTTTTTTTTTTTTAAATGGGCTTGGAAGACTAAAGCCCAAATGGAGGTCACACCACAGAGTATAATTTCCTGATGCTATTGGAAAGAAAAGCAATTAATTTAAAAGTACTTTTTTTATCATAGTATCTATGGCAAAATGTCAAGCTTTAGTAAATGTTAAATGCCATTTATTTTAGCCTATGGTCTTGAATTGTTACTGTTTTATTAGAGGTTATCAGTCTGACCTAGATTAGTGGTATGAATGATTTGACAAGTACCTCTATGTCTTATTACTTGAGAAAAAATATACGTTGTTTAAAAATCTCATTTACTAGAATAAAAAATGCTAAATAGTAGTGGCAATAATTCATAAGAGTATGTTTTATTGATCAATAAGTTTTTTTTTTTTCAAGTTCAACCCATTTCCTTCTAGGTTGAAAGCCTTGACTTCTGATTTATTTATTTTTAATAAAACCTAGTGCTTTGTTTGTTTTATTTTTTATTGCTCTTTATAAATGACCACCCCTGACTTAATAGTTTATATACTGATATGCTATCTAGATTATATACGTATATAGGATGAGTAATTTCTCAAAGAGGTATTGAACTGGGGACACCTGGGTGGCACTGTCAGTTAAGTGCCTGACTTGGTTTTGGTTCAGGTCATGATCTCAGGGTCATGAAATCGAACCTGGTGTCAGAGTCCCTGCTCAGCATGGAGTCTGCTTAAGACTCTCTCTCCCTCTCCCTCTGCATCTCCTCTCTGCTCTCTCTCTCTCACTCAAATAAATAAATAAATCTTAAAAAAGAGAGAGAGAGATTGAATTGAAGTTATGGAAGATAGAATTTGGAATTCCTAATTGTCCTGTAATTTGAATACAATTTTAATATACCTCTTTTTCTTGATGGTACTTATGTTTTAGAACTCTGGCTGACAGGGAAGAAAGCAGGGAAGAAAGAAGTATATTAGTAGAAAATTCTGTTGCTTGGGACTTCTAAATAAATAATGTTTGTTACATTTTGAGAATGTTTAAATACTGAAATCTAAGATAAACTTACAGTCAGGTCCTTCTCTTTTTGTACCCCTGCACGTTCTTAAAATAGAATAAGTTATTTTTATCATTTTATTATCAAGTGATATGATATTTTTGCTATCCCAAAACCTCAAATTAGACACTCCAGAGACAGAAGTATTTTTATATACAGGCTGAGTATAAATAAGGAAGAATAAGTCTCAGACCTTGCCTTCAAGAGAAAGCAATTTCCAAAGCATTTAGCTCCGTCTGATCATTTTGAGTGTTCCCTAGGGAAAAGAAATCAATAAAACTGTGTATCTCAGAAGTCTCCATACATATTTTAATACTTTTATCTGTTGGTAGATTGTTTCAATTTCAAAGTTTTATGCACAAGACTATATCGAACTCTTGCAAGCCCCAATCTTCTATGCCATTCTATATGCAAACATATTACCTAAATTCAGTGTCTTTGGCAGCTTTTAGAGCTGCGAGTTTGCTTGTTTGTCCATGTTGCTACAGAAACATTATTCCATAAGGTCACATAGATGTTTTTCCCCCAAGGTCCTGTGGTATCTTTGGGTTCTAATTCAAAATAGTGTTATGTACCAAGGCCCTGCATTTATTTGTGATCTTCCCAATACCTTTTTTTTTTTTTTTTTTTGCTGAAAGAGAAAATGTTTCACCTTGTAAAATAATATTTAAATATTTTTATTCCTAGACAGAACTTTGTCTTTTTTTGAACTTAAACAAAAAAAAAATCCCAGGGTATGGTGTCTGTCAGAGACATATTGAGCTGTTCTCCCATCTACTATAAAGCCTGGATAGAATTTCCCTTCACTGCTATAAATATTTCAGAGCTTCTGGAAACTAAAATATCCCCAAGTCAGATGAGACTGTTGATCATTTTTAACCAAGTTAAAACAGATCACACTTAATTATAGCCTTAGTCTTCACTGTGGAGAAAATTGTAATAATTTAAATGATGGTAATAGCTACCATTTAGACACCACGCTAGATCTCATTTAATCAATACAACAGTGCCATTAGATGGGTACTAAAATTTTCCCATTTTCTTTTTTTTTTTTTTTAAGATATTATTTATTTATTCGACAGAGAGAGAGACAGCCAGCGAGGGAGGAAACACAAGCAGAAGGAGTGGGAGAGGGAGAAGCAGGCTCTTAGTGGAGGAGCCTGATGTGGGGCTCGAACCCAAAATGCCGGGATCACGCCCTGAGCTGAAGGCAGATGCTTAACCACTGCGCTACCCAGGCGCCCCTAAAATTTTCCCATTTTCTAAATAAGAAAACTGAGGTTGACAGAAGTTGAGCAATAGTCCTAGTCATACAGTTATAGATGGTTGAGCCACGATCCAATCTTGTCCATTCCAGAGACGTAGTCTTTACCATCCTATACTTTCCATGTTCCCCATTGTAGACAGCTTTAAATTAATTTACAGTCCAGAATGATTTATTTTTAAATATCTGGAAAAGTGAGATAAGATACACTGAGAATTGTCAGTATCTCGTGATTGGGCATGGAAGCTCAAGACCAAGTAAGCAAGTTTTTACACCTAAATATAATTTAAAGTGCAAGTTTTGGAGAGGAGGAGAGAACAAATTTCTATCTGCAATGAAGCTGTTCCAGAAGGACCACCTTAAGCCTCCATTGCTGATGCTGTGATTGGGCGTCTGCGTGTGTGTTTAGGCTACACAGTGAGCGACCAACCTCAGAAATTTGGCTCTGATCCATCCTGCGCTGCCAATAGAGACCTGGCCGGAAAATGAACTCCATTAATTAAAGTGCAGAGTCAAACATGGTTTTATTCAGAGGACCAGACACAAGTCAGAAAACATGCATGATATCTTTCACATTAGAGAAAAAGGATGCACAGAAGCTAAAATCTGACATTTAGACAATTGTTTAAGTTTTATTGAGGAATGTGCCAAACTGTCTAAAACCTGAAGGAAAGTGTCACTCCAGCAATGTTTGTATAATAGAAATAAATTAGTGTCGAATACAATTAAATCCTTCTATTTTAATTAGTTACGGTACAGTGTAAATCAAAAAAGGGGGGGTAATAATGGGAGGCAAGAAGGCACATAAGAAGGGAATCCAATGGGGTTTACACAAAGGTGGAACATTCTCAATAGGTAAGAACTTGAGGTTGAAGTAATGGATAAGTGCTGGCATTCAAGGGTAGAAATACTAAATATTAACACTAAACCAGAAACAAATTGTAAGTATATTCATCAAAGTTTTTAAGTTTCTAAAGAAGACATTTTGATTTTTTTTCTTGTAAATAGTAAGTACTAAATTAAAAAAAAAAAGGTACCTATACTTTGCTTTTGCTCCTAGCATAGCACTGTCTGTTTTTTGCATAATCCATAACAATTATGCTGTAGGTAAGGGAGCTCTGAGGATACAGAATGTCCTGGAGGATAGCACGCACACTGTTAGAGGCACAGACATCATGTTACCCAGCAGAAGAGTTTGCCCATAACAGAGGGATGTTGCTTCTGTGAGAAATAAAATGGTATAGTCCATGAATTACATGATTTTAATGGAGGAAGTGTTTGGTCCAGGTTCAAAATAAGGCAGATGGGATATGGAAGAGGGTGTACTTATTTATCTAAGTAGTTCTGAGGACATCAGGATAAATCAAACCATAATTCAAAACATACGCTATGAGTTGCTTCTACATTTCTTTTCAATACTAACTTCCATTCTTAATATAGTAATATTTCTTGCGACCTTTGTTTCCCACTTGGTTTGTTAAAATGTAGTTTACTCAGCCAGAACCAAAGCATTTTCTTTCTTAAAATAATTTATAAAATAATTTCACCCACTATAAGTCACACTTGAGAAAATACATAGGAAAAAATTGTTAATTCCATAGCACTTTCACTATGAATATTGTTACCATAACTGATTTTTAATTATAAACTTGTACATAAATAAAAAGAGAGATTTGATTGTTACAGGGAAACTTGATCCAATGGACAGCCATATTTTGAGTTCAGTTCCTCTTAAAATGGTAACTAACCAGAAACTCTACAACATTATCAATAAAACATTTAGCATTACATGGTCTGCTGTAGAGAGAAATTTAATACCCTCTCTCTGTCCTAGAGATAATTGAATTTAGAATAAAAACACCTCAAGACAGCTAAAATGTCACCCTCCATGAGGATACTTATTCTTCTTTTTTAACAGTGATGGGAGAGTGTTCCGAGCTCGAGGGCGTCCTTGTGAGACATTAACCTATTGACTATCCATTTAGTTCATCTAGGCTAAATTAATAGTGAAAAATAAAATAAATCTTAGGAAAATATTAGCAGAGTTGGCTCCTTTTCTTCTCTTGTTGTTCTTTTGGGGAGTAGAGATAGGGGTGGAGTCAAAATTTTTGTGAAATATCCATTTATTTATTTATTTATTTATTTATTTATTTAATTTTTGAAATGTCCATTTAAAAGGGAAACTACATAAATAGGAACTGAATCTGGTTTTAGTGCTTCTTGATCAAGATTTTACGAAGAATGAACAATAAGCCAACATAGGCCTATATATTTATTTAAAAAGGGAGGTAAGATAGGGCATTGAGGTTATCATTTACCTTGTCTTTTTACTTTTATCTGTTTTCCCTGCCTTCTAGCTGCTTACGCTGGTTACATGCATTAGTCCGGGGACAAGATGTCTCATTCGCAAAGAAGAATGCTCCAGGGCCTAATGATTTCAGAATTGTCTGAAGAAATAATCTAAGGATTTATTCAGCGCCAAGTTAATTGTATATTAGGCAGTGATTTTTCCAGCACTAGGAAAACAATTAAATCACCTTAAATATTGAAGTATATTTCTCCAGCTCAAACTTACTAAATAACTCAATTTCCTGTCTTTCTAATTGTTTTTCTGTTTTCTGTTTTTTTGGTCTTTTTTCCTCCCTGAGGGGTAAGAGCAAATATCAGGTCTTTAGATTAGGCAGGTAAGAGGAAAGGGAACTTACACTTGAATATAGCTTATGTATACCAGGCATTGTGTTAGATGCTTTCTGTATCTATTTTCATTTAATTCTCAAAAAAGAAACCTATAAACATTATAATCTCCATTTTACGGGTAAATAAATTAAGACTTATAGAGAAAGTTGTTTGTACAGGATCACACTGTTTTAAATTTTAAAAGCTTCTATTAGAATCCATTCTGATGGATCTCGAAAGTCCTCTCCGCTGGTCATATTGTACAAACCCATAAAAACAACTGTTCGCTACTCACAGGCAACCATGAAGTGCGCTGCTACAGCTCTGACTCGACAAAATGAGCATGAAGTACGGGAATAAGGGTTTCTGCATCCTAATCCTAGATGTGAGCTACACTTGTGACTCAAAATGATTCAGTCTTTTTGGCTTAATGGGAATTTAAATGACACTGATTTGATGACGGTGCTAGAGTGCTTCATTTTATAATATTGTTGTATTAATAAGCAGAAATGAGATGTCTCTCAAATACTATTTTTTGCCATTGCTCATTTCTGGCACTGATTCTATCATATCAATTAAAAATCAGATGCCTCTAAGATTCTGTTTTGCTTCTACTATTTTTTTTCTCCTTTTTTAATCCAGTGTAATTACACCTACTTTTAATATATTGTTATGCCAGTTCCTTCTAGCCTCAAAGGGCCTATCATGTCTCACTTAAATGACTCATTAAATGTTTCCTAATGCAGAAATATACTAACAAATGAAACAAATTTCTCACTGAGCAATTCTGTTACAAATTAATTTCTCCCTTCCTTTTTTTGTCCCCCTCCTCCTCCTTCTTTTTCCTCCTGCCTTCTTCCTTCTTCTCCTCTTTCCTTTCCTCCCCTTTCCCTGTCTCTCCCTCTCATCTGTTTCTATCCCTCTATCTTTTCTTCTTCTTTCCTTCCTTTCTCCCTCCCTCCAGTGAGGTAAGTTTTTACAACCCTGCCTTTTTCCAGTTAACACCTACCATGGGCCAGGCATTGTCCTAGGCGCTAAGCACACGAACTACTGACTCAGCCAATGCTTCCCTCTTTCTCATTCTAGTAAACTTCCTCTCTTCTTGAATTCTGAGCTAAAAGCCCTCTGTGAGGGCTTCCCCAATTTCCTCCAGACAGAAAAAAATCCCTTTGTATTTCTGTTGAAAGAGTATAATGATAGTATTTGGTTATAATGGAATATCACTATAAATAAAGTTGGAGGTGGCATAATGCGTGCTCCACCGTAAAGAAATTAGCAGAAGATTACATTTTTGTGGTAGAAAATTTATAAATGGGATATGTTACCTGTGGATAAGCGAAGGTTGACTATAATCAAATCTATAGCTACTCAGACTGTCTATCACCTACCATAGTGAGCAATAGTTAAGCATGTAGTACATGTTAGTCAGAAAACCCAAGTCCACAACTCGATTCTGTCCCTAACTAGCCATCTAACACGGGGCAAGGGATGTGTTCTCTTTGATTCTGAATTTCTGTACACTTGTTTTCTGAACATCTGTAAAAATCAATAAATTGTCTCTGAATCAGACAACTCCTAATGTCCTTCCCACTTACAAATTCTATGATTTGAGAAACTTTAAATGCCCTCAAGGAAGTAACTCTTAGCGGTTTATCAACTGCCATCTTAAAGACTACTTTATATCCAAATACCACAAACACTGAAGTATACCTAAGTTTGTAAAGTTATTTTCTCTTAGACGTATTAGCTGTTTGGCTGTGGTAGGTAAGGTTTTGTTTTGCTTGGGTTTTCTTCCTGCTGCCTCATACTGTGCCTTGAAAACAATACAGTAGTTTCAATGAAGTGAGATGAGAATAAATATTGTCCTCACAGCAATGGTAGCCAAAGTTCAGCAAGTAGAGAGCGGGATAATGGCCCATTTCCTCTTTTGTATAAGCATGGGTGGTAGCCAAAGGTACTCCGTTGAATTTTGCTTCCTGTATACACTATGTATCATTGTGTGCGCTACTCAGGCCAAATTTTACAAAGTATGCCAAGTGGAATTTCACACCAGGTTTGGAGGAAGGGAAAGACAACAAAGTGAATGTACTTCCCCTCTCTTCACCCTATCCCCACCCTTTACCAAACAACAGAGAAGACTTCTATATAACAAACATTTTCAATGGAATAAAACTCTGGCTTCCCAAGAAGTTGAATCAAATATCAAGTTATTATTTTTGCCATCATGTGTTCCAGCAAGAAGTCTAAAGTTACAATCAACTCTAATCCACATGACAGAGGGAGTATGCTTTCCTGCCCTCTACTGACAGAAACACTCATTATGACGAATTTCCCAGCTCCCAGTTATCTTGCTATCTAAGAGCACACCTGTAAACAGGGCCTTGTGTACTCCCAGATTTACTGCTGACTCTCAGATATTGCCTAGGGATTTATGAGGTGAAAAAGAGCTCGCAATCGAAATGGAAAGGCGATGGGGAAGGAACTTAGCCTAACTACAGAATCATGTCAGGAAAAGCCAGTGCAGGAAAAAGATAGAGCGGAGCCAGCAAAGGAAAAGGAGCTCCAGACAGCTGCAGAGGTTAAGGGTCATTGTTTAAAAGAGAGCTTTGGCATAAGTCGAGCCAATGAATAGGTGAACTGGAGAGTAACTGAAAATGTGGGGTGGATTAATTATGTGGTGTCTCAATTTCCTTATCTTTAAAATGGTACCCACACGAGAGGCTTGTTGCTGAGATTGAGTGAAGTAATGCAGAGCATTTAGCATCATACCTATTCAGTGTTCAAGAAATATAAATTATTGGGGCGCCTGGGTGGCACAGCGGTTGAGCGTCTGCCTTCGGCTCAGGGCGTGATCCCAGCGTTATGGGATCGAGCCCCACATCAGGCTCCTCCGCTAGGAGCCTGCTTCTTCCTCTCCCACTCTCCCTGCTTGTGTTCCATCTCTCACCGGCTGTCTCTATCTCTGTCGAATAAATAAATAAAACCAAAAAATAAAAATAAAAAAAAGAAATATAAATTACTGATATTAATGTGATAATAATAGTGGATGGTAGTTATGTGTGAGCAATTTTTTAAAAAGCATAGTTATTTGGGACTAGAAAGGGGCAGAATGTGTAAATTAAGGAATATAAACCATCTTAGACTATAGAAGATAGTGCAAAGATGATTCCTAGGTTGATAAAAGAATACAAAAGAACTGCACAAATATAGTGAAGTATAATTTGTTTAGTTTTGATACAGAGAAGTGAAAAACGGGAATTAGAAACAAATGTAACAACCTCATATTTTTAACAGGATTTAAAAATAAGCTTAAAAAGAAACCTAAGCAGGTGTCAGAACAACTAAAGAAAAATAAATATGGAGGTAAATGCCAAACAAAGAGAACAGGGAAATCCTGGAAACTTCTATTGGCCTGCGTAACTTCCTTCCCAATTATACTCATGGAAGATATATTAGTAGAACAATTTGTAAACAGCTTGATATATTCCAAATCTGCCCAATCATGGATAGCATTTTTTTAAGCAGGGTCATCATTGTCCTCACTAGGGGTACTACTATCTCTATGTGAGAAATTTCCAATGACTGTGGAGATAGAATTCTCTGGCAGAATCAGTTGGCTGCCTTCCATGATAGTATATCCTCCCCAAACTGAGTAAAGGAATTATCTCATTTAAATGAACTGAAAGTGACTTTCATTATGAGATGGATTCTAGTGTGCAGTAAATAGTAAGTTCTTAAATCAGCTTTTGTCTTTCGTGAAAGTTTTAGGTATCTATTGAAAAAAATGGGTGAGAAATACATACAAAATATATACAAAAACATTGAGTAGAAACATTTTAGAGTGCTGTGTGTGTGTGTGTGTGTAATCACATTCATACATATACACATACCCAATACTACGCATAAATTGTGGAAATTAAGATATTGGGAAGACGTGCTCTCCCATATTATAGATATAAATAGTTATGAGACATGAACTGATAATGGAGTTCAGTTACCCTGTTCTGCTCAGAAGGCAGCTTACAGATGAGACTGAATAGAAAGTGAGCCACAGTCCACATCTTTATGAAATCATGGTGTGCTCAAAGATCCTGGACGCCATCAAGAATGTTATTGTAACATAGTATTTTAATATAAGATAATGTCATTTTAAATACTACATGTTTTTTAGATAGATTTAGTTACTAAATTTGTAGACATTGATATGTTTAGTTCATGACTGATTAGATTCTGGGTTCTTTGATAACTGGGATTTTTCAAACTGTTGTTTTCCTATATGGAAATTGTCTCTTATTCCTGATATAAAACCGGGTCATTTATGTATTTTTTTAAATTCCATTCATGTGTAATAAGTAATAAAGTCTCTCACTGGCTGTTCATGCAATTAATACTTATAGGGAAAAGGAATCATGATATTAGGAAAGAAATCCTCTTCATTTAGAGAATGATAGGAAAATGTCACTTGCGGATATGTAAATTTTACTTGAGGAGATAAACAACATTAACGCATGAAATACTGCCTTATCAATCCTGAAAGTGTGTGAAAGGCATAGTAAAATCTTTCATTTATTAATAAAGCCCTTTACCATTTTCTGTATTTACAAAGAAAAAAAGGGTTAAATTTCAACATTTGTGCCCATCACAGAATCCAGCTAGAAATCTGAGCCAAACTGTGTAGGGGCCTTGAATATACTTCAGGAGACATAAACCAATTCGGTGGGTCAGAGAGAGAGAGTCAGGAAAGGTATTTGTACCTATAAGGTTTTCCCTCCTCCTTTTTCCTTTGTACATTAGGTTCCTTCCCACAGATGAATGTGCAAAAGAAAAGTTAGCAGTTTACAGAAATGTAAAATACTTTGAAAAATACTTTAACAATCACTTCAAAAAATATTCCACAGAAGCAGAAGTTTTTTGCTCGGCTGTTATAGACATAAAGTATTTCTGACAGGTATTTGTTACGTCCCCCAACCCCCAACATTTAGAATAGTTTTCTGCTGTGGATAGAATTCAAAGGAATGGTCCACATATTAACAAACTGGTAGACTGAAGACTGGCACATATAAAATAACTAAAATTTAATTATTTGAAATGGAATTTAATGGAAAGATAAAGAGACTTGAAAGAAAATGAAGGCAAATTGTTTAGACCATCAATGATGGGATAAAACCAGACTGAAAGACTTAGGGGTCAGTAATAAAACATCAAAGGATGATTATGTGTTGTCAGTGGGATCAAATTTGCCTTATTTTTAAATCTAGCTAAAAAGGTAGGCAACCTATTAATCAAATTCACAAGTAATACTGAATTAAGAGGTATTGAAAACCTCAAAGGTTTACAGCTTGATTTCCTCTCCAACTAACCTTGCAGACAGATTAAAAGGACTATTTTAATAATTTATATCTGACTAATCTGGCTTATAAAAACTGAGAAATATTCTATTCCCATAGAAAGTCTCAATTCTGTAGATTTCTTCTCCTATATCTCTAATAGATCTTTACCCCAAATTATGTGGAAATAGCTAAACCAGGAGACTCAAATAAGCTCCTTGAAAAAGCAGACACAAATGTAAGACAATGGAGGTTAGGAAAATTTATCTAAATCTAAGCCAAATATAGAGAGAAATTTTGATTCATTCAAAGAAATACAAATTAAACATGAATGTAGGCTATAATCTAAATTATGTGTAAACATCTGTACAGTATAGGAACTTTTACTAATTGCTCATTAGCAAAGCTTAACTTCACATAAGACATTAACGAGCTAGTCAACATCAGTATAATACAAAACATTCAGTTAATGCAAATTACGCTGAAGACCTTTTGGGCAATTTATGTATTCAGAGAGGTGTAGCTGATTATTTACTCTCTATTTACTCTCGTTTTTAGCTGTATCTCATTCCCAAATGCCAAACGAAACTACCTACCATCAGAGAGATTTGAAATTGTCATTTCGCAAGGAAATGTTCATTACCAACTCAACTTTTCCCAAACCTAAGAAATTCATTATTGTATACAGCAGCACTGTAAAGCCAACATGAGCTCAATCAAAATGGTTCCCAACAAATTTTAAATATCTTACATATTTGTGTCTGATTGGTCCAAATCTAGTGATCCTGATTCTACTAAATCAATATATTTAGCAAAGAATTTGAATCTCAAACATATACTTAAAAAAATACTTGTTTTGAAACAAAGAAACGTCATCATTTCCCAGTGCTTACAACAAATACAGTGGCTTTAATTAATCTTAATGTTTTCACTTACTGAAGGCAAGTTTTGCTGTATAAAAAAACAAAAAGTAGCGTTAAAGTTTAATAGTCTAAACACGTTTACATTTTTAACTTGTTTAGCATCATCTAAGTCATTTCCAGGCTTAAGAGATAATAGCTTTTCTTCAACTCATCTTTGGGCTTGTGGGCATTTTCATTAAGCTATCAAAGAAATTAATCACCCACCAAAACTTACAAGTTTTGGTATGAAAGACTTTACCAAGAAATACTGGAGAAACGCATTTTTTAAATTGTGGGTAGACTTTCTCATTGTTTGAGAAACAGCTGGCTGTTTCCTCCTCCTGGCACCTTTACTCTCTTAGAGTCCCATTCATTCATGCTGTCCCTCCTTCCTAGAAACGCAGCCTTCAGCAACTTCCCTGACCATTTCACTCTCTTCAAAATTAATCAAATTTGCCCCCCGTTTCTCTAGGAATCTTTTCTCTAACATTTCCGGAGATGACGAGTTAATTCAATAAGCAAATCTGTACTTAATAGATACATTTGCATGTAAATAAAAGCTCTGATAGGCAATGTTTTAACCAAAGGTAAGATGGTACCTACAGCCAGGATTCTTGTGGTTGCAAACTGCTGTCAGTATTTTTCCAATTTAAACAGGTAGTCTGTCTTTTAAGGGTCATCTACTCTTTGAAATGAGTTCCAGCAACATATCCTAAAGCAAAATACCGTGGAAACGTAGTGGAGGTAAGTCTCATTCCTCCTACCTGCACTAACAGATTCACTACCAGGTGCTCCAATGGCTGTTACAATCATAGACGTTCATTCATTCAGGGAGTTATTAAGTTATTTGACTTAAGGAAAAAAAAAACTTCTTTGTTCAAAAATCTCCTCAGTATTGCTTTTGTAACATGTGACAGATTTGCTCTCTTTTCTCTCTTTTTCTCTCTCTCTCTGCCAGCATTGGCACCCTGGCTCTTTTCATGCTGCTTTACATAATTGGTCTCTGAGTAGATGAAGCTACCACCTGTTCTCAAATATAACAAATCACTCTCCTCTGAGAGCATGATTTAACTGAATCATGATGGGATAATGAGCCTAGACAGCAGTTTCACGTCCCTGTAAACATATAATCACTTCGTAAATTCAGTCTGATAATTTCTCATAATAGAACAAGGGTTCTATTTCAGTGATGACAATGTAATTATTACCTTGATCTTATTTTGGTTTTAAGTAATTCTTCCACTTGACCCTTTCTACTTTTCTATTCTACCCTCTTTACCTCACTTCCGCTGAGAATATGCTGTGTCCAGATTACCCAATCAAAAGCAAACATAGATCTCTGAAAAGACATCCCTCAATCGAATAATCAGGAAATCACATTTCTGGACCTTACTTCTACATCTTTCCTTGCTCAAAGAATACAGAATATTTTTATTCATTTCTAATATGTTGGAGTTTTCTAAAGGTTTTTAAACAACAAGGATAATCGGCATTAGTACATAGCTGGAAACATACTGTGTCTTTTTATTTTAAAGTCCTTTAAAGGATTTAAAAGGATTAACTGTCATTACATTATACAACGTTTAACCGGTGAAAGAAAATCTCATAGCTGCGGGGCTATTTCTAACCATTTTCGTGGGGTCATGGTAGAGGTATCTTCTGTAAAGGAGTGTCTGAAGAAAATTTACAAAGTGTCCTCAGACTGCAGACTTGGTAGCATACATAATTTCTACCTAAAATAGTGGTTTAAGAACTAATTCAACCGGATCCCACCGTATCAAGAACATCACCATATTTTCTATTGGAAACATTGTAAAATACATATTAGTCAAAGGGGAACTTTAATATAATGATGAAGTTGATATATAGAAAGATTACACACATCTGACAAAAAGTATGCAATACACAAATTCTTACATCTTCTGACATCATCCTAGTTCCTGATTCCTAAAAGGAAAAAGGACAATATTTTCATCCCAAATCTAAAAAAGATGGAGGATATATTTTATAACCTCTTTGACTACAGTCTTAATTATCAGGTGACAATTTGTTTTCTACCTCCTCAAATCCAACTTTTTATGACTGTCATGTTTTTACAATATACTGCCTATGAAAAAATGCATAAGTATTTTATGTATAAGTATACATAATACATAATAGTTAGTTTATGTCTTTTTTTTTTTTTTAAGTTAGGCGTGGAGCCCAATACGGGGCTTGAACTCACAACCCTGAGATCATGACCTGAACTGAAATCAAGAGGTAGATGCTTAACCGACTGAGCCACCCAGGTGCCCGAGTACATCTCTGTTAAAAAATATTTAATCCTACAAAGTGTCTTTTGCTTACGAGTCTTCATAATTTTAAAATTGGAAGAAACCTATGAAATTATATACTCTAAGCCTTTCATTTTACAAATAAAGAAATTGAAATCCCATAAAACCCACAAATCCAGAGAGTGGTGATCTATGAGAGCAGGAACCAAGTCTGTTTTGTTAATTTTTATATCTACAGTGGTTTACAAAGTGGCAGGCAGGCATTTGATAAATATTTGTTATATTAATGTGTGAGTGAAAACTAAGACAAGAAAACCAGGACTGCTCTATTTACTTTTAGCACTTGGATTTACATAAGCAACATTTATTTAATCTTTAGCAAATTTGGTTCAGTAATTATTGAATACTATCTACCTATAAGGGTGTATGAAAGATAATAGGGATAAAGTAATTTGATAAGATGAATGATATAACTCCTGCCTAACATAATTGGTTATTACAGTTTGATATCTTTGAAATAAGGTAATCGCTAAATAATAGTTGCAAAATACTGAGAAGGAAGAAGGTATTTCCCATGGGTGGTATCTGGAAAGTATTCATGAATGAAGTGGTATTTGGCCTACACCTTGAAAAATTGTTAACAAAATCAATTAACAGAACTGTTAGAAAGGTCCCAAGAATGTTCTAGGAAGAACAAATTTGAACAAAAACACAAAGGCAGGAAAAGGCATGACTTGTTACCGTAATGATGCTTGGTTGGCAGGAGTATAGTATATGTAGTTAGAAATAAGCCTGGAAGAGATGGGGGAAGCCAGATTGTGAAGGGCTTTGAATGTCCAAGCTTATGGGCAATGAGGAAGGAAGGCTTTGAGCAAGGAGTAACATACTATAGAGCTATCAAGGTTGTTTCGGCTGCAGAGTCCAGGAGAAAGGAAAGATCGAAACTTTCCTTTAGAGTCCTTATGTAGGAGGCTAAATTATGGGTTGGATTGTACAGACAACAAACATTTCCTTTAAAAGAGCCAATGTGATTGGACATAATCCTTTTATTCATTATAAGATGGCTACTAGTAGTATGGAGGTAAGAGAAAGGCATATGTGGGTGGAGTGAGCTGTAGGAGAGAAAATAGAGAAGCAGCTTTTGTATTTTGAGGACATTTATTTTGAGAGAAAAAAAGTTTTATTTTCTATGGATGCTTTCAGTATTGAAGATGTTTTGAGACATAAATGCTGAGACCAGGAGATAGAAACCAGAGACCAGGAGCAATTATAGGAATGAAAATAGACATGATACAAGAACTTGATTATATATATACATATATATATATGTCAATGTATGACCACTCTCCTCTTGAGAACTTACAACAACCATTGCAGGTTATCCAGTCGAGAGAGCACCAGATGCCAACATCTGTTAGGTTATTTCCAAACATACAAAACATCCATCTAAGAGTAAGTTTGTTTTGTTTTGTTTTAATACTAAAGTAACTTCAACCTAACTGTGGTCTTTTACTACATTGCCAGACATTAGGAAGAAATATAGAATTTCATTTGATGGGATTTTTAAATACTTTAAAATTTTATCATCCAACTTGAATTTAAACAATGCTGGAATCTAAAAACATTAATGGTGAGACAAACTAAACAGTGTGTAGGTATAATTGTTGACACCTTTTCTTATGTGTACAGCATGTCCCAAATATTGTAAGCAATGATTGAAACATATAGGGTAAGCTAAAATGGATCTCAACTTTTTATTAAATATTAATTTGCTTGTAATTAGTGTATGGGTGGAATGCTATCCCTTTTATAAATAAATGTATGCAAGAATCATTACTGCTTTGGCATAAAGAAAGCAAAACTTACGAATTACCTTTCCTTTTCCCCTGGCATTCTGCGGCAGTCTCCCATTGAGATTTAAACTCAGGACCTCCTGAGAACAGATGGTGGAGACCTTATCTTGTTGCTGATCACAGCATGGGGCAGTGTAACTTGGTCTGATAATGCAGTCATTGAAATATAATGCTTCTGTTAGTCTTCCATTTGCCCCTGTTTTTCAGATAAATGCTTTATTTTTATCAGCAATAAATATTTCATTTCTATTTGGCCTGCCCCCACAAACCAACCTGGAGCAAATAAAACCAGCAGAGACAATCCCTTCCGTTAGATTTAGGTTTGGATGGTAGTATATAATCAGTAATCTAAATTTCTCCCTTCTGGTAATTTTCATCAAGCAGATTTACTTCAAGTTGATGTACAAGTTTTGCTGAGGACAAAGTAAACTGAAAAAATTCTCTGGAGAAGGAAGATGGAGAAGGAAAAGATAGATGGTATGATCTAAATAATCCCTCATTTTCAACAGATAAATAATGACCCTGATAAGACACTGTAATGGATTTTTTTCCTCCCATTTTTTATCTCAGACTTATAAAGAGGTCTCCCTGATCTAGATCAGAGAACAGGTATTTAAATGCTACTAGCATTCTTTTCATTTCTTTCTCAGACACATATATCTATATTCACATACACAAGTACATATTGTAAACTTTGTGACAGAAACTTCCTAGAAAAGGCAGAAGATTTGAGAACACAATGGAAACAAAGAACTATAATAACAACAATAGCATTACTTTATTATCAATACTATTACTTTATTATGTTATTAATACATGGCCCAATTTTTAACCGACTCATATTATGCTTGAAAGGAAGCCTTAAGATATAAAAAGATGAGAGAGAAAAAAAAATCAAAGGAAATATTTGAAGCCTACCACTTGACTTACACTCTTTAAAGGACATTGAACATAGCATGTGAAAAAAAATTAATCATACCAGAAATCACAGTATTTTCACTTGTGGTCTAATGAATAACACGTGAATGATCTGTCATAGACAGATAAGAAACAAACATAAAAATGAGCATTTAACCAATAATCCTTATTGAACCAACTCAAAGCCTTGATAGATCAGAAAGCATTTTCAAATATGCCAGAACACGCTCAAGAATGTGGCACCTGGTTAGAATTCTATGTGGGAAGAATATTATTCACAGTAAAGTTCTGGGGAAGAGCTAACTTGGCATACAAAGAGAAAATGGATAACAGGACATTACTTTAGATTTGCTTACTAATACAACATTTGAAGAGATTACCCAATTTCTATTAGTTATTTCCAAAAGAACCAAATTAGGCACTACCTTGCTACTTCGAGAGAAGAAAATGTGCTTATCATTTGCCTTTATTGTCCACTACTGTGGGAAGCACTGATCAATGTCTTTTGTGATATGTTTCATTTTCATTCATGATGTAGTAGAAACAATTTACAGACTCACATCCAGAGAAAATGATTACTATAGAATAGCTACAGTTCTGTTTCCTTCTTTCTCAGTTCCTCTTTTGGTATTAAGATAATCAAATCTGCATATTAGACACCTTTTTTAAAGAGCTATTTGACAAAAAAATACCCAGAAACTTCTAAATTAATAAAGACCTCTTCGTAAATGCATCGTATGGCAAGGATACTGTTTCACAGTAAGTGACGTCTACCAAACATAATAATTTTTAAGGCTTTTCAAGTGTTTAATTTGAGTCGTGCTTACTTTTATGAGTTTAAAATTAACTCACAATTGAATTAATATTTTAATACCTTAATAACTACAGAAGCTTTGGAAAGCTTCTATTTCTATTTTATCCACAGAAGAGCTGAATTCTCCTATTCCTAAAATCTGGTTTCATAAAACTTTTTTTTTTTTCAGACATATAGACTTTCTTTTCTTTTTTTTTATAATGATTTTTTATTATATTATGTTAGTCACCATAAAACTTTTGACTTTGCCTTACAATTCACATATCCCATCAAAATGTTGGAAGTAAAAATTCTAGTTTCAAAAATAGTGTATTAAAACTGCACTACACCTTTAACTTAAGAAAAGGCTATAAATATTGATGACATATGGATAGGAAGGAACTGTAAAGCAGATAATTTTATTTAAGAAGTAACACAGGTCAAAATGATTTATACAGATAATATATAGCAGATAACACTGAGCATAACTTCTGTATAAAACAATCCTTACTGTTGTCACAGCTGGGAAAGTGACCTTTTCAACTTTTTAAGGCTCCACCTTTGTGAATTATTGGCAATTTCCTCACTATTGGGAAGGCATCCCCTTCCTCAGCACCATGTTCTTTCTACCTCTTTCTATATCTGTGTACACAGTAACTAAATAAAAACAAGACTATTGGCAAAGTTGAATGTTTTTGCTGTGCAAACCACAGTTTTTCCTGGAACTCCTCTTTAACCAAAATCTAGAATCTTTGAGTGACAATTGTAATACCAGAGAACCTTCTAGGAAGTGCCCTGGAAATGCTCTTGTTACACGGTGCTTGTTTGAGGACCATCTTGGATGATCCTGAGAAAGGAATCAAGAGCAAAGACATTAAAATGAAACTATTCTGTTCGTGGAATAAATAGTAATCATAACTTTGTTCTTACCATTTTTAGAAATTAACTCCTAGGGGCACCTGAGTGACTCAGTCAGTTGAGCATCCAACCCTTGATTTCAGCTCAGGTCATGATCTCAAGGTCATGAGATCCAGCCCTGGCATGGGCTCTGAGCTCAGCAGGGAGTCTGCTGTAGATTCTTTCCCCACCCCTACCCCTCCCCCTGTTCTATCTCACTCTAGCCCATGCCCGGGATTTTCTAAAAAACGAAAAGAAATTAACTCTTAAAACTGATCTGGCCCAACACTCCCAGTTAGCCAGAAAGGGCAAAAGAACAAGGATTTGAAGCACCTCGGGCCATTGATGAGGAGCTGCGGCCCTGGGTCAGTTTCCAAGGTCACCCTTGGGCTGTTTGAATTCCTCAGGCACCTGCACTGGTTTAAATAGTCACAAGGACAATAAAACCAAGGGGAAAAAATAGTCTCAAGGGAGCCCCTGAGCATTTCTAACAAGTTTGGTGTTATTTTATGCGTCTGTGGCATTTTATACCTTTCCAAAGTCCTTTTAATCGATTCTTTTGTTTGCTCCTTGTAACAAGTCTCTGTTACAAGTGAAGAAGTCAAGGTAAACTAGTTTTGACTCTCCTGCATGAGACTATGCCTGAAAAGCCCAGTTGGGATCAAATCTCTGGTTCTCAGCCCACTGTTTGCCATTAGCCAGTTCCGTGTCCTTGGGGCTCCCAACTGATTTCAGAGCATTTTTGTTTCTCATGGGAAGGGAACTTCCGAAAAATAGTGAGGCTCCCATAGGACTAGATTTATCGAGGGCCTTTCTAAGTCCTAACAAATTGCCAGGTAACTACTACATTAAATTCTGTGAGTCAATGTTTTCAGGAATTACATCTTTATGGTTTGCCAACTGTTAGGTTCCTTATAAATGTGTCAAGGTGTTCATCAAAACCACATTTGAGGGAGGCAATTTGTTGAGGAGATCAATACCATTATTGCAAGAAAAACAGTGGGGACCTTCAATTCTAGCAATACAGAGAATTAGGGTTCCTGAAAACCTTGTCACCAAAGACCTAAAATTGATAGTTAGAATCTTTTAAAATTATTAACAATAAATACGGTTCATTTATTTACTAAATATTATACCTCCTGTATAAATAAAATTGAAAAATAAACAGGGAATGTAAATTGGTACAAATACCTCTTTATTGTGTTTCGGCATGGATAATTGCAACTACAAAAATCATAGGATTTCATTGGGAAACAGAAACAACAGTGTGTTAGTTTTTAAAAACAGTATGTATGAGGGGCGCCTGGCTGTCTCAGTCGATAGAGCATCCCACTCTCAATCTTAGGGTCATGAGTTCAAGACCCACATCGGGTGTAGACATTACTTTAAAAAGAAAGTTAAAAAATTTAAAAACAGCATATATTCCTCTGGCTGGGTTAGAACCGCTAAAATAAACTTAAATTGAGATTTAGACAAGAGAGTAATCCCTGGAACTAGAGTTCAAAGAGAAAATGTAGTGGGAGGGGGTGAGGTGTAGGAAGGAACATTATGGTCAAATAATAAATATAGTACAGAGGTTTAAAACTTGCATGGGACTTGTTTTCTCCTCTCTGTTAGCATCTGCACCTCCACCCCCACCATCTTTCTTCTTCCTTGGTAAACCCAATGGTACAGGGCTGACAGGAGGAAAACATGGTGGAGGGGTAGAAGGACCACAAACTTTGTAGGCTCTCAGAGTTGTGCCCCAGGCACAAGAGAGGAGGGCACTGATGGAAAAACTATGTGAGTCCTGTGAGTGGAAAAAAGAATGCTACCAGAAGCAGGTCAATGTCACTCATGAGGAATATTCCTCCACTATGAATAGGACAGATTACAGAACACTGCTACTTGATATTTCACAGATATATTCATAGTAACAACCAAACAAATTTTCCTTTGGTACTTCATCATTTCTCTCCTTTGGATAGTTAAATTCCTCTTTGAAACAGATATTTGTCTCTAGCATTTGCCTTTTATTTTCTTGCTTCTTTCTTATTTAAATGCTGCTTGTGATAAATATTTTAAAAATATTTTGAATTTATCTTTATGCCTACAAAAAGGAAGGAAATGTAAGACAAAAAATGAGATAAAAACAGGAGGCCAGAGAGGTAGGCTAGCACTGAAGATGGCTTCTAACCTGAAGGCATTCACCGAAACTTGGGAGTTTTTCAGTCAATTTTAATTGTGTGGAGAGAGTAAGAAAACAAAATCTGGAGATTTCCCAGGGCAGGAAAGCTAATGGAAACACAATGCAAAGAGTTATGCCTTTAGTACAAAGGGAATCCAAAATAAAACTAAGGACAGAAATATATCACAAGAAAACATGCCTGTCTTGTCTGGGTAAAAGGAAAAAAAAATCCTGATAATTAAGAACCATAAATTAGGACTCACCTGGGTTTGTAGCCAGAATTCACTAGCAGGTCTCCAAAGCCTCATGTTGAAAACTTATTTTAAATTGGTCTTGAGCTGAAAGTGCCCTCAAATACCTGGTATAAATAAACATAATCTTCTTAGGACAAACTCACTCTCAGCCAAGGTCTTAAACAATTCCAACAGATAAATGCTCAAAATATATGACTGTACAGTAAAATACCACAAAATATCTAAAGAAGCAGTAGAAACAAAAGGCTGAAGGCATAGATTTCAGAAGCTCCAGATATTGGAGTAATCAGATAAGAATATAAAATAATAGTACTGGGGTGCCTAAGTGGCTCAGTTGGTTAAGCGTCCAACTCTTGATTTCAGCTCAGGGCATGATCTCAGGGTCATGAGATCCAATCCCACGGCTGGCTTTTTCCTCAGCATGGAGTCTGCTTGAGATTCACTCTCTCTCCCCCTTTGCCCCTCCCCCACCACACTCACTCTCTCTCTCAAATAAATAAATAAATCTTTTTAAAAATATTAAAAAAAAATAGTATCTACTATGTTTAAATAAATGAAAGGAGACACTGAAAATACATGCATAGAACAAGACAGAAACAATGAAAATGGAGCAAGTAATTTTGGAAAAGAACTAATTGGAATTTTAGAAACAAGAGTAAAACTAAAAAGTTAGTTCTTGGATTAAAAACAGATTATACTGATGCAAAGAGAGAACTGGTAAACGAGAAGATAAATATGAAGAAACTGTTTAGAATGTGCATACAGAGAAAAATGCAGATTAAAGAGACATGGAAGATAAAATGAAGAGAGGAGAGAAAGAATGGGAGGCAGGTAATTATGAAAAGATAATCACACAGGTGTTTCCCAAATTGTTGAAAGACAGCAATGCTCAGATTCAGAAAGCCCAGCACAGTTAAAATCATACCCAGACTCATGGCAAACCATAAAGCACCAAAGACAAAGAAAGGGTCTTAAGAACCACCAGAGGCAAAGGCAAATTACCTACAGAGAAATGATGCTTAGACTGATATCTGTCCCCTGGACAACTATCGAAACTACAAGGACTTGGAGAAATCAGTTGTCAGTCAAGTGGATAAATTACCTTTCAACACTAAAAGCAAAAAATAACCATTTCAGAAAAAAACAGAGACAATTTGACACCAACAGAATCTTACTAAAGGAAACTTTAATGATGATTCTAAGAAAACAAATTTGATTCCAAGTAAATGACCTGAACTATGTGAGAGAATGATGAGCAATGTGGAGAAATTTTAAGTTAAAAATGTCTGTGTAAAATATAACATTAATGCCTAATTTAATGAATTAAAAAATAGACAAGAGTAGAATGTAAAATAGAGGGAGTAATGAGAGCCCAGGAATAGGATAAAATTATTAACACTAAATTTTTAAAAATATGCTTGCTAAATTTTATAATACAATCCTGAAAGGAATGAAAATAAACTATTAAACTTTCAAACTACTATAAGGATAAAAAGTGATAAAGACAAAAATAATCCAAAATAAGGAGAAAATAAAATAAACATAAAAATTAGGACAAATACAAAGTTCGACGAGTAAGAACGGTAAAAATAAATTCAATTATGTCAGTAATCACAATAGTTGTATTTGCATTAGTTCTTCCACCAAAGTTAAAAATTCCCAACTGGATTTTAAAGGCAAAAGAGAAAGAAAAATCAAAGACACCTAAAAGAAAAAAAATGTTTTAATGGTAACAACACAGGGTGATGGGTGTGTTAATTAGTTTGACTGTGGTGATAAGTTCGCAATGTGTATATACATATTAAATCATCACACTGCATATCTTCAATATATATAATTTTATTTTTCAATTATACCTTAGTGAAGTTGCTGAAAATAATAGAAAAGAAAGGACAGCTTCAAGGGTAGCACCTAAAGAATATGTATTTACCTATTACACCTTTTTTATGTTTCACTTTCAATAATTCTTTAAAGTAAAACATGGAAAGAGAATAAGCAAATCCAAAAAAAAAAAAAAAAGAACACTTGGAACAATATTAAAACAATACTAGTTAGACTTTAAGACAAAAAACATGACTAGACATACATACCCGTATGAAAGTATTTATTTATAGGGAATATTGTTATTCTAAACTTTTATGTGTAACTTTAATAATAACACAGCACCAAATATTTAAGCAAAATTTTATAGAAATGAAAGAGAAATTTGATAAAACCATTGTAGTGAGTATTTCAAACACTTCTTTCAGTAATTGTTAAACAAAAAAAGAAAAAATATATTTTGTGAAGATAACTCAGAATTTAATAGTATAGTAATATTGTTTGAAATGTACTATTAAGTAGTACAATAAATAAGCTTTATCTAAAGATATATGTATATATTGTACTTAACAGTTAAATAAACCATACCCTTTTCAGCACACAAATAATTAACATGTCCTGAGCCATCAAAAAACCCTAACAAATATCAAAGGATTGGTATATTTCATATTACGTTATTTGCCACAATCTAATTAAAAAATCAATTACATGTACAAAATTAGTTGTAACAGAAAGAAAGAATAAAGGTTAGCCAATGATCAGATTAAATGGTCAAATTTCCTTAATTGCTCAAAGATGTCAATCCTCTGGGTTGGGATAAACAGCACTTAAAAACAGAGGGAAAAGAATTCTAAACACCTTTGGACAAAGAAGAAATGAGGGAAAGAGGAACATACATAGCATACATTTAAGTTGAACAAAAAATACCAAAAATTGAGAAATAATTTCTAATGTAATTGTTAGCGGGACATTTATCACCTTAAACACTTGTATTAGAAAAGGAGAAAAGTTAAAAATTATTAAAATAATCGCGGAATTTATGAGAAAAAGACAGTAGAATACGCCTCAAAAGTGAGGAAATAATAAAGATATAAGCAGTAACATAGACCAGTAACATATAACAGAGGATCACGAAGCCCCGAGTTGGCTCTATGACAAATCTCTAGCAAGAATGATGAAGGAAAAGAAGATAAAAGATAACATAAGCAACAAAAGAAATAAAATGTATAAACTATAGATTCTAAGAGATTAAAGAGATAACAAAAGGTATATTATCAATACTTTTATAGCAATAAATTTAAAACAGTAAATGAAAAGGCAAAAAAAATCTAAAAATTGTAAAATTCTAAGAATTTTTAACTGAGAAAGAAATAGAAAACCCAAATAAAAAACTCCATAACCACTAAAGTAATCCTTTACACACACACAAAAACATAAACCTAGATTTTTTTTTATGTATACACTACCACTCAAGGAAATAATTATCCTAACATTATAGAAAATATTCAAAACATAGAAAAAATGACAACTATCTCCAAATCCAGTTTTTAAAAGTCTGACCCAAGTTTAGTATAAAAACAAACAAGGACTTTACAATAAAATTTAAAAATAGACCATTCTCATTCATAAAAAATAGAGGCAAAAGCCTAAACCAAATATTAGCAAACCAAAACTAGGCAGACAAATTGGAGACTTTCCCAGGATTGAAGGTTGTTTTAATATTAGAAAATTGATAAATGATAAATTGATAAATTAACCACATTAACATATTAGAAGAATATGACTATATAATCATCTCAACAGTCCAGAAAGTATTCGTTAAATTCAAATCAATTCATGGTAGAAAAACTTGTTTAGAGATCTCTGAACAGAAGGCAACTTTCTAAACCTAATCTATAGCAACCATCATACTTAATGCAAATCATTAAAATTATTCCTTTGAAAGTTAGAAATAAGATTAAGAATGTCTACCATCACTACTTTAGCCAAATAAAATCGTTAAGAAAAGAAAAAGAAACAAAGATTTTAAAAAATAAAAAAGGAAGAAACCAAATTACCATTTGAATTTGATGTGACTATTTACAAAGAAAATCAAAGAAAAATAATTAGAATTACTAACAAAGTTTGGCAAGTTTGCATAGGTCAAATTTAATATGAAAAATCAATTGTATTTCAATTAACCAGCAAACATTCAAAAAATACAACTTACAAAAGATGCAAAAATTTACTATAAAACATATAATATCTAAGAATAATTTTAATAAAAGATATGCAAATAATTATGAAACTCCTTGAAAGCCTTTAACAGCAGACTTAAGTAAATGGAAATATTTAGCAGTGAATACAAACATTATTCATATTATTACTGTGGATTATTAAATATTGCAAATTTCTCAATCCTCTTCAAATTGATCTATAGATTCTATGTAATTATAAGCAGACTTCTAACAAGTTATTTTTGAACACTGATTCTAAAATTTTATGGAAGAATAAAAACTCAGTAATCAAGAAACTTCTAAATATGAAGAACAAGTTGAGGAGATTCACCCTACCAGAGAGCAAAACATAATAGGCATGTTATAAAACTAAGAAGTCAATCAGAGAAAGACAATTATATGATTTCACTTATATATGGAATTTAAGAAACAAAACAAAGGATCATAAAATAAGACAAAATCAGAGACAGAGATAAACCAAAATAGACTCTTAACTATAGGAAACAAACTAGGGTTGCTGGAGGGGAGGTCAGTGGGGGGGGATGGGGTAACTGAGTGATGGGCATTAAGGAGGGTAATTGATGGAATGGGCACTGGGTGTTATATGCAACTGATGAATCACTGAACTCTACCTCTGAAACTAATAATACACCATACGTTAATTACTTGATATTACATTTAAATTAAAAAAAAAAAAAAACGAAAACAAAACAGCCCAAGATATTCTAAGTGCATGCTCTTAAGGTAAGGGGTGTCTGCATGCCTGGTAAACATTATCCAGTGTTCCTAGTAGCCAATACCAATGTCCTTTGTGTACATCGGTTGTTCACAAAACTCTAAAAGAGATACAGGAAAAATGGACATGGCTCCTGGAATAATCAAAGTGATCAAATGATGGAAAGTAGAAATTATGAAGAAACACTTTTGAAAACCAAAATGTTTTAACTTAAAAAATAATGGAGATCAGATTCACTGCGAATGGCAGGCTGAGATAGAATCCAGCCTGACTGACTCTCTCTCTGCATTCCTGACCCTTTACTTTGGGAGTCTTGTTTTGTTAAGTTCTCTATTCTCCTTCCATTGTTCAGTCCTATTTGAAAACTAGAGTTTATCATCTTTTAGAGATACTGTCCCATTACTAGACTTGAAGCAAGAAATCCGAAGAGATTGGGGATTTTCTTATTTCTCTGCTTTGCCCAGGCACTAGAATTCTAGAATAATATGAGACAAAATGACAAATGCCCAATCCTTAATTCCAAACATTAAAATAATCTGTTATCCAACCATGTCTAGAACACTGGTTAGGGCAACTTTGATTGTGGGGTTACTAATCACTGAATCAGAAAGAGTCACCAGAAACTGTTCCATTCTCAGTGAGTACAGAATCTTCGTTAATCCTCTTTTATCCTCTTTGATAAAACTTGTTATGGCAACACAAAATAGTAATAAAAAGAAACTGTCAAAATTATGATGTAGTTCAAAAAGCACTTTTATACTTGAAGAAAAATGAAAAAGAAAATTAAGTTGTAAAGAAATAAAATAGTCAGAATTCTGTATTTAAACTCATCAAAAAAGTAAAAAGTGGAAAATATATTTTTGTGTTATCAGCTCAAGTCCTAGATGAGATACCTCCAATGTAGAAAACTACTGGGTTTTCATGATTTTACAAGGTTGCCTGTATAACAGGACTGTTTAAAAAATGTTTGCTATGGGGGCACCTGGGTGACTCAGTTGGTTAAACCGCTGCCTTCAGCCCGGGTCATGATCTCAGCGTCCTCTCCCTCTCCCTTTCCCTCTGCCTGCTGCTTGTGCTCTCTTTCTCTGTCTTTTTTTTTTTTAAAGATTTTATTTATTTATTTGACAGAGATAGAGACAGCCAGCGAGAGAGGGAACACAAGCAGGGGGAGTGGGAGAGGAAGAAGCAGGCTCATAGCAGAAGAGCCTGATGTGGGGCTCGATCCCATAACACCGGGATCAGGCCCGGAGCCAAAGGCAGACGCTTAACCGCTGTGCCACCCAGGTGCCCCTCTCTTTCTCTGTCTTAAAAAAAAAAAAAAAGTTTGCTAGGTATTTGATGGAAAAAACAAAATAAAAGAGGCCTTTTGAACTACATCATAATTTTGACAGTTTTCTTTTTATTACTATTTTGTGTTGCCATAACAAGTTTTATCAAAGAGGATAAGAGGATTAACGAAGATTCTGTACTCACTGAGAATGGAACAGTTTCTGGTGACTCTTTCTGATTCAGTGATTAGTAACCCCACAATCAAAGTTGCCCTAACCAGTGTTCTAGACATGGTTGGATAACAGATTATTTTAATGTTTGGAATTAAGGATTGGGCATTTGTCATTTTGTCCCATATTATTCTAGAAATATTTCTAGTGGCATCAAAATGTACTACTTAAAGTCCATATCTTTAATACCAGCTCAGTAGCGACCTGCAGGAAGGGCAGTGAAAGAGAGGTTTTCAAGACCAGATGATTTGGGTTTCAGAGGTAGAGTTTAGCTCTTTCTTATTGGCTATGCAGTCTTGGGCATGTTACTAATCTAAGACCACTATGACTCAGATTTTCAGTGTGAGGTGAGGACACAATGAAATGATATGTATAAAGTACTCAGTGCAAGAAAATATGCTATAATTAAGCAATTACAAACTGGCATTCTGCATCAGCCAGGGTCCTAGGAAGAGCTGAGAGGCACAGAGGATTTAACTTAGAGAAAAGGTAGAGACTCCATTTTCTTAAGTTGATTTCTTTATTATTGTCAACTTCTATTCTATTAGGATATTAATAATAAAGAAGTCCTCTACGCCTAAAATAGTTATTATTTTTCCATTTGAGAAGTTTGTCAACATGTTTCTTCCCAACTCGCAGAATGGCATTTTCCTCCTCCTTTGCCTCTGAGATCCATCTCAATCTTCCAGATCAAGCTCAAGTTTCTTCTTAGGAAACCTATCCAGAACTAAAATCTTTCCTCTTCTTGACATTCAGACATCCCTGGAAAGGATGAGGTCTTCTAGTCTATTGGATAAATCAGATATCACTCCCTTCCCTAATATGCTCCCCACCAAAAAGGCTAGATAAAGGGAGAGAATTTTAATAGGATTCCATAGGCAGAAGGAAGGAGTTTAGAGGCTATAACACGACTGCAATGATGAGCAGTTTTGGAGCCCAGGGATGACTCATGGATATACATGTAAAGCAAGCAGAGAAAAGGGAAAATGGAAGCCATCAAAGAAAAACCCTGCACCACAATTTGCTGAAAACTGTGCCATCACCACATGTTTAATTCATGATAAATTATTTTAATTCTTTTGTATTCTCCGTGTTGTTGTTTGTTTATGGAAGAACTATATACAAAGATTAGAAGCATCTTTAAACAAACTTCTGTTGCAATTTTTGTGTATCTCCCATAAGGTCAATGACACTGAAGGAGATGTACTTCTAGGAATTCACGTGGCATAGAATGCCATGTGAATGCAGCCCATGGAACCGTGCCACAAGGCACTCTTGGTATTGTGCACATGGAATACTTGAATTAAATAAAGTGCATTAAAGCTGTAAAGTGGGGGTGCCTGAGTGATGCAGTTGGTTAATCACCCAACTCTTGGTTTCAGCTCAGGTCATGACCTCAGGGTAGTGAGATCCGGCCCCTGCATCAGGCTCTGCACTAAGTGTGGAGTCTGCTTGATATTCTCTCTCCCTCTCCCTGCCCCACCAGCTTGTGCTCTCTCTCTCTCTCTCTCTAAAATAAATAAATAAATCTTTAAAAAAAGAAAAAAAAAGCTATAAGTGATAAATGCCTTCTAGACCCAATTTTTGACCTGTTCAGTCCTTTACATTTGAATATATTCCCAAGTAGTTAAAACACGGTGCCTTCAAGTGCTGAATTGTCTGTTGTTATAGTAAACCTTTTAGGGGCATGGGTTTTATTTTATTATTTTTTTTAAGATTTTATTTATTTATTTGAGAGAGAGCACTAGAGAGAGAGAGCAAGCGTGAGCAGGGGATGGAAAGGGGCAGAGGGAGAGAGACAATAGACTCCCCACTGAGCAGGGAGCCTGACGCAGGGCTCAATCCCAGGGCCCTGGGTTCCTGACCTGAGCTGAGGGCAGATGCTTAAACAACTGAGCCACCCAGGTGCCCCAGGGGTATGGATTTTAGTGTCAAACAGATCTGCACTAGAATTGTAGTTACTTTACATAATATCTTTCATGACCATGGACAAACAGTCTACTCTCTCTCAACCTCAGTTCCCTACCTACCAAATGTTAGCTATTGAACACTTTCCCACTCCTCCACCACTGTGGAAAGCTGATTTATGACAATAAAGAATAGTTCTTACTTTTCATTACTATTACAAGTGTTGCATATTATTTAACAGTGACAATGTATATGGTAGGATACAATTTCTATATAGGGTATATTCCCAACTGATTGTAACTTTTAGAACACTCATCTCAAATAATATTAAATCCCTGACCAATCTACACAAAGGTAATTCTGTTTTTAGAATGTGAAAAAGTCCAAGCATCTTTGAATTATAAAAAATGTTTTCCATAAGAATGCTACATTATTTGCTTCAAATAGTAGTTTATCTGTGAAATGTCAAGTCGAATATTTCAGTTGTGTGGGATGCTTAGAGTTTGCCAGATCAGAAAAGAATAGGCCTGTGATGTAAATAAGCTAAAAATAAAATTGCCTTTCAGACAATGTTCTGCTCTCAACAGTGAGCAAATAATGATGACAATGATACGCACATGTACGTCTGTTTTAAATCCAGACTGTTAGAGAGTATGACTGAAGCCCTCAGTGCTAGCCTTATGGGCACCGGTAATGAATCATTGCACATTGATTTGTTAGCACATACTCTCACCAGTCTGCTACTTTCATAGTAAACCCAGAGTAAAATTCATACAGGAATAAACTGAATTCTCTTCAGGTTTAGTACTTTCCTCAACAACAATTGGATTTCATATATCATATTGGTAGTGTCGTGTGTGTGTTTGTGTGTGTGTGTGTGTGTAAAACACCAGGCAAGAAACAAAACAAATAACAAACACAGAAGTCAAAAGTCTTAATACCTGTTGAATTATCTCATAGTATTGCACCAAATTCTTATCTTCTATTGTTCATTTTGTGAAATAAAAATGACCAAATTTGACACTGTTTGCCTTCCCTGGACAAGGACCAAAAATTAAACTGTTCATATAGTTCTTTAAAATATGAAGTAAATTACTGCTTTTCTTACCATTCAAAACCAGAGAGGAACTCTGGGTAAATTCTTTATTTTGTAAACCTGCTACCGATTTAATTTTCATAACTTTCTACTAATTTAAAATGACGGTTGGAGCTAAGGACTTTTTTCCCCAAGATTGTTCCAGACCCTTCATTGCTCCAAAGGACAGTACTTTTTTTTTTTTTAAGTTTATTTTTGTCTGTTTCGGAGAGAGTAAAAGAGAGAGTGTAAGTGGGGGTAGGAGGAGAGGGAGAGAATTTCCAACCAGACTCTGCACTGAGTGGGGAGCCCCATGCGGAGCTCTATCCCAGGACCCGTGAGATCATGACCTAAGCAAAACCAAGAGTCAGATGTTCAACTGACTGAGCCACCCAGGCACCCCGAAAGGACAGTACTTCTAAGTAACAAATGCAAAAAAGCCATTTCAGCCAATGATTTTCCAAAGGATGCATGTTCTCAGTAGGATATAATAAATATCCAACCCCTATACAAGCAAACCACAGTAAAACTTACACGTTAAGGAAAATAAATTATTGAGTATTTGAGTTAAGAAAGTTGAGTTATTAATAGTGACCAAGAAAACCAAACCATGTACTGCCAGTCAGAGAAACTGAGGAGATCTGAACAAGATTAAACACAGCTATGGGACCACTTTGCTATTACTAAAAAAAAAAAAAAAAAAGACAAAAATTTGGAAAGTATAAGAAAAAAGTGTGCGTGGGATGCCTGGGTGGCTCAGTCGGCTAGGCATATGCCTTCAGCTCAGGTCATGATCCCAGGGTCCTTGCTCAGCAGGGAGCCTGCTTCTCCTGCTGCCTGTGCTCCCCCTGCTTGTGCTCGCACACACTCTCTCTCTGACAAATAAATAAATAAAATTTAAAAAAAAGAAAAAAGTGTGTGTGTATGTATGATTTTATGGCCTCTCTATATGCTAAGATCTCAGTGCATCAAAGCATTTTAATGAACCTCAAGTGTGCTAGCTAAAACTCGGCTAGAAATTTGTTAGCTCATCTAGCTCGTCTCTAAGCTAACATGCTGGGAAACAATCACCGTCTTGGCAGTCTCAAGACACTCCCTTCAGAGCTCAGACAACAGTTGTTCAGGAAAAATATTCACTGGAAAATCAAATATTAATACATGGATTTGGATTTTATCTTTATTTGCAAATAAAACATACACTTATTCATTTGAAATGATCATCAGATGATTTATAGCCTAAGCCTTATACTTTTTTGGAGCATATATTGCTATAAGAAAAATAATAACTAATAAAAACTAATCAAATTTTATTAAATATTATATTTTGTTATATGGAAACCTTGTCAGGATCACTCAAACATTTCATCTAAATGTTCTGTCACTTGTATTTGCTCTTTGTTTCCATTGTAATCATTATCATGGCTGTAGTTTTTGTTGTTATTATTATTATTATTGGGAGCTTGAGGGAGATATAAAAAATGTATGCAACTTTGAGAAGCTGCTGTTTTTTATGCTGTCACAAATTTCTTCCTCTTGCTGAATGTGGTAAGTGGAGATTAAACACTGTGGAAGACAGAAAACAAACATTAGGGGCACGATAAATTATTTCTTCTTGGGGCTCCTGGGTGGCTCAGTCAGTTAAGCACCTGCCTTCAGCTCAAGTCATGATCCCAAGGTCTTGGGATCTAGCCCTGCATCGGGCTCAGGGAGCCTGCTTCTCCCTCTTCCTGTGCCCCTCCCCCTGTTTGTGCTCTCTCACTCTCGCTCTGTCATAAATTAATTAATTGGTTAATTAATTAATTAAATCTTTAAATTGTTTCTTCTTAGTTTGGAAGATAGACTTTGTGTTTGGGGCATTATCACCACTGGTTCTAGGAGAGATTAGACATGAAGGTGTCAGGCTGGTCCCTTCCAATGATCTCAGTAATAAAGAAATCTAAATGTAGAGGATTCTGACTGAAATATTAAGCAACGTAGTCTTTAGAAACACAATTAGATCTTTGTAGAGATTATTATGAAAGCAGCATTTTCTCCTAAGAAGGTGGGAGAGTCTGCAACATTGCAGCAGGACACAGCCGAGAGGATGAACAACCAATGGTGAACAGCCCTCTTTGGAGCATTGTTCTTAGTGGGCTCTATGTACAGTGATATAGAATCTTTAGCATAAAGACCTGTCACCTTTTGGGGCACCTGGGTGGCTCCATCAGTTGAGTTATTAATAATAACCAAGAAAACCAAACCATGTACGGTCAGTCAGAGAAACCTTCACAGCATCTCCACCAGCAATAGATTTCATTTCAAGAAACCACTTTCTTTGCTCAGCCGTAGGAGCAGCTCCTCATCCTTGTCAAGTTTGATCATGAGATTGCAGCAATCTAGTCATACCTTCAAGCTCCACTTCCAACTCTAGTTCTCTTGCTATTTCCATCATGGCTGCAGTGACTTCCTCCACAGATGTCTTCAACCCCCCAAAGTCCTCTGTGAGGGTCGGAATCAACTTCTTCCAAACTCTTGTTAATGTTGATATTCTGACCTCTTCCCATGAATCACAAATGTTCTTAATGGAACCTAGATGGTGAATCCTTTCCAGAAGGTTGTCAATGGACTCTGCCCAGGTCCATCACAGGAATCACTATCTATAGCAGCTGTGGTATTACACAAAGTATTTCTCAGACAACAAGCCTTGAGAATATTTTCATACACTTAAAAGCCACTTGCATTTTTTCAGTTTAACACCTCTAGTGCCCTTTATAAAAAAGAATGATTAGTCTTTTTTCTACTCTATTTCCTTAGAAACTTTATATCATAAGGACATCAATCCTATGCTTCCAATATAATTTGCAAACATTATTTCTCAGTGTGTCTTTTGTTATTTTATTTTACTTATTTTTTGTCATGCACAGATTTTTAAAAAATCTTTTTATGTAGTTGAACTAATGATGTTTTTGCTTTATTATTTATTTATTTATTTATTTATTTATTTATTTATTTAGTTGCTTTTCTTTTTTAAAGTATGACCAGTGTAGGGCTTGAACTCATGACCCTAAAATCAATAGTTGCATGCACTGTTGACTGAGCCAGCCAGAGATCATTGCTCATAGAGCTTTATTGCTTTTAGATTTTGAGTCCTAGTTGCGAAAATTTGTCCCACTCTGAGATTATAGAGAAATATAACCATGTCGTCTAGTACTTATGTGTTTTTATTTTTCCATTTGCTTCTCTGATCCACTTGGTATTTATCCTGATGTATGCCTTCAGGAATTTTGTCATTTTCCACATGGCTATCCAGTTAGTTTAATACTCTCACATATCATATTTTATAGATCATTTTTTTTGTTTGCCCCCTTTAAGTTACTAGAGTTTCCTAAAGTATCAGTTCTTCTCTTTACTGCCAATTTTGTAGGTTTTAATTTGCTTTTACATTCTATGCTTCCTACAACTGTTTGTCATCTATTGGTTTTCATTTCCTTTTCATCCTATTATCTTTCCTCTTCTTTTCCAGCGCAGCCTTTCTCATTGTTCAACATACTCCTATTTCTAGGCGACCATATCTTCTCATATTTTCTGAGAATGCCTAACAGTTGACGGAAAATTTTTCTTGATATGTAAAAATCACGTTGAGCTTTAGAATGTCATCCTTTTCCCTTTATTCTGCTATTTCTCAGACTTTTTATAGGTTCTAACGTGTTTATCAAGGTTACTTTTATCCAGGCTAATTGTTCATCAGCTGTTAGAGAGTGCGAATTATGATTAGACTGTTTGATATCCAACTCCTCTCAAAGTTTTCACTGGAGAAATTATCAATATGCATAGTCCTCAATATAGACATTCATTATTTGATAGTGTGCCATATTTTGCTGCTGCTTCTTATAATCCTACAACATGATTTTCTGACAGTTCAAAGTTGTATGTGAAGTGCTGGGACTTCCAGCTTGCACTCCCAGGTTCTTCCTATCTCTTACTCAACCAAAAACATGCTTCTACTGAAACTAGACTTTTCAAGATACAAGGTGTCCTGGATGGACTCCTCTGTCTACTCCCCTTATTTGGTGTTCAGATGCTTTATTGGAGTTGCTGACATTGTATAGATGTGCCAAGCTCCTGGCAGTGGTGTAGGGTGGGAATAAAGTGGGTGGGGTTTTGGCACACGTTTTTAGCTGCCTCAAAATTTACCACTTCTATAGTAGTGAAATGCATAGTAGTTAAAATGCACCTAAAAACTAGATTGCATCATGAATTAAAATCTGGCTGTTCTGTGAGGCAAAATCTGGGAAATATTTTGTTACTTCAGCTCTCTTTATTGTATTAGATTATCAATCTAGTTTTTAATGTTGTCCCAAATTCTTCATATTTTTTTTCCCACTTTACTTGGCATTTGGGAGACTGATATTTCCAATTCAATACAATTTAAAATCAGAATCTCTTTTCTATGGAAAGATTATGTATAATAATTAATACTTTTTGCACTTAAAAGTGGTCAAGACTATAGCTAAAGCATGACTCCTTTTCCAGTACCAGGTGTGAACATCAGGTGAAAGGGGGGCTTTTATAATATTCTATTGTCAACTATTGGCTTTTGCCAGCACATAGGAGAAAATTCCTACTTGGTGCTAGTGGTAATACATTCATGTCAACTTGTACCATGAGAATATTGGTAACTATTCAGAAATGGAATATCTATATCTCTGTAAGTCTCTATGTAGACTCACTCAAACAGCAATGACTGAATTCTCAGGGTAATGTTGAAAAGAAGAATCCATAGATGTATTTCAACTTCCTCATTATGTATACCTTTCAGTGTACATTTGATGAAAAAAAGAAAAGGATGTTCTATTTCCATGAATGAATACTGGCTTTTTAATCCAATAAATATCCTTTTACTCCTCAATATTCATTTCAGTACTATGTAGTTTAGTAGTTGATGCTGATATTACTACTTCCTACACTGAATCCTTAATGTGGAGAAAAACACCAGTAGTCATGAAATGACTAAGAAATGTGTTTGGCCTCATTTGAGCTGTAAAAACTTCCTATTCTGAAAGTGAGAAACAATGGAAAGGGCAATTAAGAGTAGAGTTTTGTGATATAGAAGACAGTGTCTATTTCCAATTCTGATACTAGCTCTATGATGTAAGTCCCGTGTTCCTCATCTGCAAAGCAATTCTATTGTTGTCTTGAAGTTACAGCAGAAAATTCATAGCAGGTGAGCACCATTTTCTTTAAGACATAGGCCATACTCAACGGAAGTTAGCACTTTATATTCTTGGGATGTTGGAGACAGTTTAGAATTAGTATTATCTTAAAGTACACTGACAAAATTAGTCAAACATTGTCTCTTCAATGAACTATTGTTTTCTGAAACTTGTATGAAGAGTAATGTAAGTATTCTCTGTTCATGTATTAGCCATTCTGGTATAATTAGTTGGTTAATTCTGGAGCTGAGGTGGAGAACTGATAAAAAAGGCTGAAATAGCACGAGAGGAAAAGAATGTAGGGGCAGATTATCTGCATAGTGTGAATCACAGTTATGAAACTGATTCAGAAGGCAGCATTCAGCTTTGTGAGATCACCAGACACATGGCGCTCAGTGTGGCAGCTGACAAATTATTGCCTGAGTCATTTCAAGGTAAAAGAGCTATGTGGCATCTGATGAGATTTGGGTGTTCCCAAATATTTTTCTTTTTCTTGTCTTGTAACTATAGAGAGTACCATTCTTAAGCTGCACTTAATCATATCCCACAGTATTTCCTCAATTCCTCCACTGCAAACTTTGCCCATGAACCAAGCATCATAGTGATTTGTCTAGAGTACTAAATAGAAGCTATCTATCACTTTCTTTTAAAGTGTTTGGATCACATCCGTCATTTGGATGGTGCAGAGTCCAGTAAGTTAAGCCACACAGCAAAGAATTTGAACTTTGAGTTCTCACTCTGACAAGTATTCACTGGACCTTAAGTTCTTCTGACATTTAAGAATGCAATAGTGAAATTAACAATGTTCCAAGTGTCTTTAAATAGGTATATAAGTTTAAAGTGGTTGTTGGGAAGGAAAAATTTTGCTCTACTCTTCAAGGTTTATCTGACTGGTCTAAGAATTAAACTAAAACTGGAGACAGTTTAACAGGAGAAAATCAAATGTAATTATGTGCATATGGGGAATCCACATAAACCTGAGAGATTCCAAAGTCAGGTAGGCAAAATTAGGTATAAATGTCATTCTAGACTAAGGAGAAAGGGTAGGGGTCTGGGGCTTCACAGGGAAGGAAGGCAATTCATAGAAAGAATGGAAAGAGTAAATGTTTGGTAAACACAAGTGTTTGCTGGGCCATCCAGAAACAATGGGACATGGAGAGGAATTTTAACAAACAGACTTTGCTAAATTCTTCCCTGTCTACCACCCCTAGTTCATATTATACTGTAATTATCTGTGGTGATAGCTCCTTCCTGGAGCAGATCCTTTATCTAAATTTTAGGCACTTGGTGGGGGGAGGTCAAAGGATCTTCCTGATCCTTCTGTTTCTTAAAAATAATCAGCCTAAAACAATCCACATGCCAAATAGACACATTTTGGGGGTGGTAAATTTGCTCCCCTACACGGCCAATTAATTAAAAGATCAAAGAGATAAAAACACAAATTTACGAGGATAAAGAACACGATCATGGAATCTGGAGACCAGAGCTTGTTTATTATCTCAGTGCCATTCACATTCACTTTTGAGATATAATATATTCAAATATGAGATAGTGAAATAAAATGACAAAATATCAAATTACTGCCATATTAACTAAAAATACCAATTTTTTTAAATACTGCTAGCAACTCAGTGGTGAAATGTAAATATCCATAAAACATAGAACAACAGAATTTTAGAAACTATTTAAAGCAACAATTCCCAAAGTATGTCTCCCAGCATTTTAATAGTACAATGTTTCATGGTCAAATAAGATTCAGAAACACCAAGTCAAACAACCTTACGTTATGTGGTTTCTGACTGCTGGAATTCTCAAAGTTTTTCAAATGCAAATTTCCTCATGTGTTCCTAAATTTGTCAAGGAGAGAATCCAGTATCTAAATTTCTTGAACTTATTTGATCATGAAACTCTTTTTACGGTGGATCGTGAGGAGCTAGTTTCTAAGAAGCTTATTTTCGAAGTGCCAATATAAATTGAACCCCTATTTTATGTGATAGAATTAAAGGCCAGAGGAATTAAGTGGCAAATTAATGGCAAAGACATGACTAGAAATTGTAGATCTTGGTTTTGTCCAGTGACTTTTTTTTTATTTCTCTTTCTTTTCTGACTAATACTTTATATTATAGCTAACATATATTATTATGAGACCGTTTGGTCACCACATTTCCCTATCTCACAAATTAAAGCTGGAAGCTCATTAAAACTTTTCTACTATTTGGGCTAAAGTCCACCCCCCCCCCACACACACACACCACCACACACACATAAAGCACAAAATAATATTTTATAACTTGATTTCACTTCCCTAACTTTTGTTAGCTCTTAAAGCAGAAAAAAAAAAAGTTTGTCTGCCTAATGCAAACACTTAGAGCACAGTCCATTGCATCATTTTCTATTTATTTCTATTTTAAAATACATTTGAAATTGCTTCTGAAAAGTCCAAAATGTCCACTGACACGGAAACGAATCACACGCGGCCCGCCCATCACCGTCTGCGCAGGCACGGGTGCCCTTTTGGTGGAGACAGTGGAAAGGTTAGTTTCAACTTAGCTCTGTGTGCGCTTGCGCAGCTCGACACTGAAAACCGAAAGAGCGCAATGAAATGTTGAATTAAAAAAGAAAAGCTACATAATTAGTGTGTGTGGCCAATGTGTGCTAGATTAATTTCCTGTATGAATGAGTTCTTCGCATGGATAGGTTCAAGCAGCTGGGAGAAAGGTGGGACTCCCTCTTTAGGCTTCGGAGGGACCCTTAACAAGACACAATTCGTTGCTTATACTCTAGCAAAGGTTGGCAAGGGAATTGCCAACAGTTTGCAGTACAAAACCAAAGGACATTACACCTGCTACGGGGGTTCGTCTAAACTGGAATCCTAAACTGAAGTAACTGAGAATAGTCAATTTGTCTTGAGCATATAGTCTGGAGTAAATTAACAGGATCTCAATCTTAAAAAGAGATGTCAGATGGAATAGCATTACATGCGATGCTATGTATACAGAAAGCCAATCTGTATGCTGTCAGCCTCAGAAATTGATCATGGCTTTGAAGAGTTCATTTTCCGATGGCAGAACCACAGCCCATGCTTCACATGTGTACATAAAATTCATATGGCATGTGCAAGTCTGCCAGTACAATATTACTGCCAACCAGAACTGAAGTCCTTTCTAACAGTTCTCAGAAGGAGATGAGCATTTCACAGTCTGGCGATAGATACAGAATACAGAATTTCGGCATCTGTTCACTTAACAGAATTCACTATTTGTTTATTTTTTAGTTTAAGAAAAGGCATATAATGCATATGTCTCTGGGCACATTTTCAACAAAAAAAATAATGTGTTGCAATGAATTAAGAAAAGATCTGAGCTTTTGATGAATTGAAATGAGAGCTCGATTAAGATAAATTGGGCCTTTCAATGCACCCGAAGCGTATAACCCACAGATTCTAAAGGAAAATGCGGGCAACTTTTCTAAGAATATCTAATCTCCATGTCCTCCAACTTATAAGACAGATCAGGCAGCACAAGTTTCTGCAAAATAGTCATTCTTCTGGGAGTTCATTAACAATTTAGCCTTGAGTGCAAAGATATAAAGAATACCGAAAATTGCTTATTTCAGGCTACTGGACACAGACAAAGCAAAATTAGATGCACATGTCCTGGAATTTATTTATATATAACCTTGCAGGTTTTTTTTTAATTATATTATTTATTTTAAGTGTAGTAGTAGTTGAAGGACAGATAAACCTATTCTAACAGTTATACAACAATAACTTCATGTGAATTACGAAAGACCGGAGAGAGCTATGAAAGGACGAGGAAGATCTGAGATAGCTCAGTGGTGGAGAAAATACCCTGCATTAGTGGTTTCAAGAATTTGGCCCAGCAAGATTTCAAGAGCCTTACAGGACTTCCATTAGCGTATCCCTTGTGTGTAGTAAATCTTGTCAATGCGTAATTCTGCTGGAGAATCTAGAACATGCCTAGAGAATATATATTTTGGGATACAACCAAAGCATGCAAAAAAATCAGTGCAGTAGTAATACCTCATCTTGGAAATCTTTTCAAAAGAAGACTGCAGATTTTCCAAATATATTTCAATTACTTACAAATGCAAGGTAGCCTCTTCCTTCTGTATTCTTCTCTAGAAAATCGGGTTAGTACATAATGGCATCATTGTGACAATCAGAAGAGATAGTGTAATAATATACGTATATATACAATTATATAATAAGTAATATATACAATAAGATATAGTGTATATAATTATAATATGTGTACATAATATACTGTATGTATACACGTGCACATTTTGCTTACATAGTAAACATAGATATATGTAATAGATTTATAACATATATGATATATGTTTGTATATTATGCATATGGTATAATATGTGCATATATTTGTACCTCATTCAAGGTGATTGAGCAAACGAATATATATATTTTTCATTTTACATAAATACATTTTGTTTAAACATTTGAGCGATTTAAAAAAATTATCAGTATGAGATTATTACATTGTTTTGTCTATGTAGCAGATCTATTAAATGGAATCTAAAATCCATTTAGCAAAGGTCCAAGATATTTTCCAGTTGAGTTTCATATAGTCAATCATTCATTTATCATTTATTCATTCAGCCACTTGAAAATATTTCTTAAGTACCCACTTTATGCCAGACTTTGCGATAGCCATTGCCTACTCTATATAAATTAAAAGCAGCATACAAAATAGTCACTTAGCAAATATTCAATCCCTGTTTAATGTTGCCAGTGATGGGAGTATTAAACAATGTCTGAAGTTTTTATCACTAGGTTTTTAAATTTTTCTTTTTAACTAATGATAATTTAGCTTTCCAAAAAGTTTTTGCAATAATAAAGGAGGACTTCATGTTGGACACGGCTAAAAACAACTAAAACATTGTAGATTTTGTTTTATGACAAATGGTTTAAAATGGTGTTTGTCTCACAAAGGTGACATTCTGTTAGACAATGGGAAAAAAAAATGAACAGACAAATAAACATCATTAAAGGCTTATCCAGCTTCCTGAATATCATACAGTTCTTACTTAGCAAAAACTTTGATGAGTTAATTGTAAAGGAATCAAAAACATATGGATTAAATTCCTTCTGAAATGTACGTGGGTTTAAAATTAAATGGAAAAAGTCCTTGGCAAAATGTATTTTAGATTTTATTTTACCCAAAATGTTTGAATAATAGTTCAAGATGTTCAATGAAACCAAAACACAGCTGGGTTCCTCCATCCTTAGTAATTATATCATTACCGGGCAGGAGATGAAGCCGTATCTTTAGCAAGCATTCATCAAATATCCAATGAGAACACAAATAGTCAGATAATAACAAGATTAAGCAGTTTTTAGTGAAAATTGCATTCCTTTCATGCTCGGAGTACCATGAAATCAAATTAATTTCAAAATATCAATGGCACAAAGTATTCAGGGAACTTATTAGCTACAGTGTTTCATATTTATGCATTTATGTATTTAAACGGACTCAATGTTTATAAAATTTTACAGCAACTAACACTTTTGTGAAATTCTACTAATTTCCATAAGACCTTGAGATAATGAAGTCCTTGTAGTCCCCCTTCTATGAAATCCTACTGATAGCTTTAAAACAAACATTTCAAAGTCCTGGAAGGAGGCTTTTTCATTGTTGCTTCAAATATCTTCCCTATTCTGAAGGTTTTCGTTACCCTTAATTATGCATACATTGATATTATAGAGCCCCAGAAAAGAAGATTTTAGATAAGATTGCTTATTTATCAAGTGTCTAAATCCCTAGTGGATAGGAGTTCCTTTATTTTTGTGTCCTTCACACCTCATACCCTTGGGCATAGAGGTTGCTTAGTGACATAATGGCTTAGACAAACACTGTCCAGTAGAAATAGAATGCGAGCCACTATGTAATTTTAAATGTTCTATTATCTGCATTTCATGTAACACTCGAAAGCAGATGGAATTAATTTTAATAATATGTTTTTTAATCTAATACATCCAAAATATTATCATTTCAACATGTAATCAATATGAAAACTAATGAGGTATTTTACCTTTTCTTTGGTGAAAATCTTTGAAATCTGATATATATTTTATAATTATAGCACATCTCAGCACTAATCACATCTCAAGGCCTCAACAGTTACTGTGGCTAGTGATTACAATACTACTCAGTTCACAGTAAGATTCAAATCTCTACCCACTTACCTGTCAGATATTGATCCATTTCCTTCTGAGCTGGAAAATTCCTTAAAATAGGATTTTTTTTTCTCTCAGATTCGTTGTCAATTTGAGAAAATTTTCTCACAAGTTGCTGTTTCCATTTTTTCTCCACCACTTCAATTTAATCCAATTAGTCCTTTACTTCTATTCAACCAACGCTGCTTGGGTCAAAGTCATCCATACTTTCGACCACGTTGTTAAATCAGTGGTCGCGTCTCTGTTCTCCACATAGTTGCTTATCAGTAGCGTAAAGCACAGATCCTGACATCCTTCTCCTTTACCTACTCTCTTCACTTGGATTCAAGGATGCTTTCCGTCCTACCTCACTGGATGCACCTTTTCTATTTCCTTGCCTGATTCCTCCACTTCTTTCTTGCCTCTTAACATAAGTTTCCTAAGACTTAGTTCTTAATCCTTTCCGCTCTATGTACTCACTCCTTTGATGGTCTGGTCCAGTTTCATTATTTTATTTTATTTTTTTAATTTTTAGAAAGATTTTATTTATTTATTTGAGAGAGAGAGAGCATGAGCAGGGGGAGCAGAGGGAGAGGGAGAAGCAGGCTCCCCACTGAGCAGAGAGCTCGAAGTGGGGCTCAATCTCAGGACCCTGAGATCATGACCTGAGCTGAAGGCAGAGGTTTAACCGACTGAGCCCCCCAGGCACCCCCAGTTTCATTGTTTTAAAAGTCATCTATATGCAGATGACTGGAAAATACAGAGTTTTCTCCTGAGCTCCAGGCTCACATATTTAAAAATTTCCCTTGAGATCTAGTAAGTATGACATGAACATAGCCCAAACTGAAATCCTGATCATTTCCCCAAATGTTACTCACCTGAGGTCCCTCATCTTAGTTAATAGCAAATCCATCTTTTCAGTTTCTCACGTCCTTCTGACTCCTTCTCAGATTTAACTCTTCTCTATCACAGGCTGCATCCAATCAGGAAACGTCAGTGGCTAGACCTTGAGAATCCATCTAGAACAAATACACTTCTCACCAGCTCCACCCTTATCAACCTATCCAGTCTACCATCCTCCCTCGCCTGAATTATGACATGAACCTCTAGCTGATTTCCTGCTAGCTGCCATTCTTGTCCTTTTGTAGTCTATTTTCAGCAGAACCCTTAGAGGGCAGAATAAAGACATTTACAGTTAAATAAAAACTGTAAGACTTACCCTCAAGAGAACTGCTCTAAAGAAACTTCTAAAAAATGCATTTAAAGTAATGAAAGAAAGAAAGAAAGAAAGAAAGAAAGAAAGAAAGAAAGAAGAAAGAAAAAAGAAAATCCAAACAATATTTTCTCTATCAAAAAAAGGTAGTGTTTAATTTGTGGGGTTAAAAAAAAGAGCACACTGAGGGGCTCCTGGGTGGCTCAGTCGGTTAAGTGTCTGACTCTTGATTGTGGCACAGGTCATGATCTCAGGGTTGTGAGATCCAGGTCCTCATCAGGCTCTGCCTGAGCATGGAGCCTTCTTGAAATTCTCTCTTCCTCTGCCCCTTCCCCTCACCTCTCACTCTATAAAAAAAAAGAAAAAGAAAAAGAAAAAAGAAAGCACACCAAAATGCTAAAGCTGAAATTATCTAAAATATCTTGTTGTTAATGCAGTTGAGTCTTTTTTATTTTATTTATTTTGGACTTCGGGCTTTGTCAAGTAAAAATTCTTAGTGAAATTTCAAAGGTGACCACAAAAAAAAAAAATGAATAGAAATGGAGTTACACATTTCAAGCAAATACAGTAACAACAACAATAATGAAAATGGGGAAAAGTACAACAAAAAAATCAGTCATTCTTTATAATGGAAGAAAAAGAGGAAAGAACATAATAATCTGGAGAAATGGAAATCAGAAGCAAGGACATAGAAAAAAATTCAAATATCTTCATGAGGTAAGACAGAATTTTTTAAGTTTAATTCTCAAAAATCCAATTCTATGTTGGATTTCTTGTCTATTTCAAGAAATAAACATTAAAATATATGCATAAAAAGTTGAAAAAAAAGAAAAATATGTATCTGGCAAATGCCAAGAAAAAAACAGAGCATATTTATTTTACTTCTGAGCAAAATTGAACTTAAGCCAAAAAAATCCCCCAGAAACTCTTTAAGAATGTTTACTACATAATGCTAGAAAATACAATTCTAAAGACTCTCTATACTTGGTAAAATAAACTCAAAATATGCAAAACAAAAATTGCTAAAAACTTAAGAAATTGACATATCTACTATCAAACTTAAAAAAGTCAATACATCTCTGAATTTTTTTTTTAAGATTTTATTTATTTATTTGACACAGAGAGAGAGACAGCCAGAGAGAGAGGGAACACAGGAAGGGGGAGTGGGAGAGGAAGAAGCAGGCTCCCAGCAGAGGAGCCTGATGTGGGGCTCAATCCCAGGACCCCGGGATCACGCCCCGGGCCGAAGGCAGACGCTTAAGGACTGAGCCACCCAGGCGCCCCCATCTCTGAATTCTTAATGGGTTAAGCAAACAAACAAATCAGCAAAAATGAGAAAGATTTAAATAAGACAAATAAGAAATGTGATCGAATAAGCATATTTAAAATTCTGCATGCCATGTTTAGGGAATGCACATTCTTCTTAAGCATTTGTGAAAAGTGCCCAAAATTCACCAGGCAGGAGAACATAGGTTAGTCTCAACAAATATCAGAAAATTGATTTCAAAAAGGTCATGCACTCTGATCACAAGACAATTTTGTTAGAAAGTAATAGAAAAAGAAATAAGTATTAAAATCCCTGAAAATTCAAAATTAGAGAATATATTTCCAAAAACCCATGTGTTGAAGAAAATATCATAATGGATATTTAAACCTACTTATAATTGAATAAATAAAAAATTATGTATAAAAGCTTGGGGGGTACAGTGAAAGTTGTGATACAAAGGAAAAGTATAACGTTAAGTACTTAAAGTAACAGAGACTGAAAATTAATAAGCAGTCCAACTTATGAAGTCAGGGGAGTAAGGCAGTAAAATAAATCCAAAGGAATTTGAAATAAGGAAATAACAACTATATGATGAGAATTCAGTGAAACAGAAAACAAAAAAGTACGTTAGAAAAGATCAACAAAAATAAAATGGTGATTTTTCTGAGACTCCTCAGGAAAAATATAAAGAAAGTGTTATGACTTTGTTAAATTAACATTTGTTAAGTGGAGCACAGGGTGCCAGATGGTAAGCAGACCACAGGGAGAGTTAAAATAGAGCAGTTTATTACTCACAGGTCCTGGAGGAAATACACACCACCCTTCAAGGGGAACTCGGAGAGGTTAAAGCAGAGTGTAGACAGAGAGAGGGGCAGGATCTGGGACACATGCGTTTTACTAGGGTTTGGTCAATTTGAACCAAAAGAGTGGGGGTGTGGTAAGCTCCACAGGAGTCTTAGATAAGGGACATATAAGACTACAGGTGCTGGGAGGCAGGGGAGACTGTTGATGGATCACAAGGGCTGTTGAGGAAGTCATATTAAGAATTTACATTTGCTTGTGACTCTGTGGCTGCTATCCAGGGGCTAGTATCAATTCCAGGCCCCTGCCAGACACTTGGCCAAACAAAATGGATGCTGAGACAACAATGCCATGGAGTAGTTTAGCTAAACTCTGGACCAAAGGTGTAAATGAATAAGACTATGGTTAAAAGAAGAATATACAGATATAATAGTTTAAAAGTCTATGTTAAAATATAATCAATAACTTGGTAAATAAATTTGAAAGCTTAGATGAAATGAATAAATTCATAGAAAAATATGACATCAAAAATTGATTTAAGAATAAACAGAAAACTTGGACAGTGCTGTAATTATTAATAAATTTGAGACAGTAATTAAAATCTTTCTACAAAGAAAACACCAGGATCAAACCATTTCGTAGATACTTTTACTACTTTCAAGAAATAGATTATTCTAACCTTGGATAAATTCTCTAGAGAACAGTATGTCCACAGGTATTCAATGAGGTGAGAACTAAAAAGGAAATCTGAAAGCTTAAATTATTCATAACAATTGCTGAAGAAAAGCTTAACAAAATAATAGCAATCTGAAACCAGCAAGGTGGGTAGACAAAGATAATAAACCACGATTCAGTTAGTTTATACCGAGAATGCAAAGTTAGTTTAATCTTAGAAAATCTATAAATGTCTTTCTTCATCCAGATTAATAGATTAAGGGAGAAAAATAAGATTATCTTATTAAATGAAGGTCAAAAAATTGTTACTATTTAGTATCCATTTATTATATATTTTTATATATCTACAAAGTCTTTAAAAATCATTACACATAATAATATAGGTCAGCAAGATAACCAGATATAAAATCGATATACAAAGGTCACTTACATTTTTATCCAACAGGAAAAAATACAAAATATAATTTAAAATAACACCATTTACATTAGTAACAAAAACTAGAAAATATCGAAGAACATACCTAACAAAAGAGTTGCAAGATCTTGATGAGGTAAAGGATAAAATTTTACTTAAAGAAATTACAGGACACCTTAAAAAGTGGAGATGGGTGGGGCGCCTGGGTGGCAGAGCGGTTAAGCGTCTGCCTTCCACTCAGGGCGTGATCCTGGCATTAAGGGATCGAGCCCCACATCGGGCTCCTCCGCTATGAGCCTGCTTCGTCCTCTCCCACTCCCCCTGCTTGTGTTCCCTCTCTCGCTGGCTGTCTCTATCTCTGTTGAATAAATAAATAAAATCTTTAAAAAAAAAAAAAAGTGGAGATGGCTCATGTTCATGACTAGGAAAGTGATACATAAAAGGTGTCAATTCTCCCAATTGACTCATAAATCCATGTAACTACAATTAAAATTCCAATAGTATTTTTCATGGAATTTGCCATGTTTTTTCTAAAATTTATATGGAAAAACAAAAACAGTTAAGTGTTGCCAGAATGTACCTAAAACAGGGGGAGGAAATGAAATAGAGACTTCTTACCAGAGAGCAAGCCCCGTTATAAACTATAGGAATTAAGTAAGTGTAGGACAAGCACAAAAACAAATAAATTAACCAGCAGAAGATACTAGAGAGCCCCTAAGAACTCTAAAAATATAAGGAATATTGTTCAAGATGCCGTGAAACATCAGTGAAGAAAGGAGAGACTATTGAAAAAACTGAGCTGGGAAAAGAGTTAACAGTGAGGGGGAAAATAAAAATGCACCCTTATTGCTTACACAGATGTTAACTCTAAATAAATTTTGACTTAAATATCAAAAGCATTTTTTTTTAATTAGAGATATCCAGTCTTATAAGCTCTAAAACCTGCTAAACATAAAATAATGGCAAATTAAACTACATGAAAACTAACAGCTGTTCATCGGAAAAGATGTTTAAAAGGGCAAAACAATAACTAAGATGATTTTGAAACACCGATAGCCAACCCAAAATAATTGGCATAGACTATATATTGAATTCCTACAAATGAGTAAGAAAAAAGGCAAGCAACTTAGTGGGAGAGTGGGAAGAGATAGGAGCATTTATCTTAAAAGTAAACGCATAGAGCCAATTAAAATATAAAGTTTTCAACTTCTTAGTAATTAGCAAAATTCAAATCAAAGCCACAGTGAGCTACCATTTGATTATTATAAGGTTAACAATAAAAAATATTAAAGAAAAAATAAATCAATCAATAGTATTGCTTAAAATTACTAGTGGGAGTTTAAATTGGTACAACTCCTTAAGAAACAATTTGACATTTTCTTGAACATTTTTATATTTTCGTATCCTATAACCCGGCAATCTCTCTCCTAGATTTAGAATTTAGAAGACATATGTGCGGCAGAAGACATGTAAGAATATTTATACCACCATGTCATTAAAAAACAAAACCTGGAAACATTTCAAATATCAATCAGTAGAAGAATGGATAAATAAATTTTAGTATATTTAGAATTAAATATTTTACAAAAGTGAAAAATCCTCATTTTTAACTTGAGGAACAGGTCCCCAGATAATCATAAAACTTTAAATTAATTAAACAAAAAGTAGAGCCCTGCATGGACCAATTATTATAATGCGTTATAAATGAAGGGTTACAATCAATTTATTTGCCTCAATTCCATAAAATTATAAAGTGGTGGTTTATCTACTTAGAATCATAAAGCAAACCTAATGAAAAACTCCTTTGCTTGTTATGAGAGATGTTAAAACGTAAAAGGTACTAATCAACACTACTGAGAACATGGCTGGCCTTCAATGGCACCGTTTCTGGAGAGAAAACACAAGGAGTTACAGAAACAGTTAAAAGCTTAGGCTCAGCAACTAGGCTTCCTGGGTCAATGTCTGACTCTTACGTCTACCTCCTGTATGATTTTGGACAATTTACTCAGTTTCTTTGTGAAATAAGGATGATAACAGTCATGGGTTATTGTACAGCTTAAAATGTGCAAAATACTCAATAAATGTTACTGTCAGATTAGTGAAAAGTGACTGGGAAGGCTGTGTCTGCCTGTCAACAGCTCTTATCATCCTCCTCGCGACGCTTGCCCTGGGACTACGGGCGCTCAGTGGTGCTTTCGCAGTTTCCAAAATAAGCATGTGAAGGCGAGGCCTGACAGCATTATTGGGGGGTCCTTACTGAGCGTGGTAGCTGAGGCCTCAAATCTAACGCTCTTTCTGGGTCTTCAGAGGAATACAATGCTCTCCCCTTAAAAAGTAACCCCGTCTCTTGGGATGCCTGGGTGGCTCAGTCAGTTAAGCATCTGTTTTGGCTCAGGACGTGATCCCAGGGTTCTGGGACCCAGCCCCTCCTCAGGCTCCCTGCTCAGCAAGGAGTCTGCTTGTCCCTCTGTCTGCTGCTCCCCCTGCTTGTGCTCTCTCTCTGACAAATAAATAAAATCTTAGGAAAAAAATAAGTGACCTCTTCTCAAAAGCCGAAATCTCTGGATGTGTGGGAGGAAACAGGGCCATCCTCTCTTTTTTCAATCCTTAGTGTCAAAACAGAAAAGGTTGGGTATACACAAACCTATGCAGATATCCATGAATTATCATAGGTCTTTGTGAACATGGAAATTACAATAACCCATTTGCAGGGAAGAAGAGCTATGGTGCAATGGAAAGGACCCTAGATTAGACAATCGGGGTCTGTCTTAACTTGTCTAAGAATCTGTGTCTTTTCCTGAAAGCCTGCTCAGAACTGTTCTTCCAAGTACTTCTGAGCTCCAAAATGCTGAATCTTTAGGAATAATAGAATGTCGTTCCTCAGTGAATTGTATTTTCACCATAGACCTAATCATGCATTTAGTTATCTTTGCACATTTGTCCTTGCCTTCACCAAAGGTTCTGGAAGAGCAATCGCTAGAGAAAGAGTTGAGCGAGTTTTTAAGGACAGCCAGTTGGAAAAAAAAAATATTCGTTTCACCAGCCTGCAGCTGCTTTAACCCGCAGGATTTGCTGTCCAGGAGTACAGATTAAATTATTTATTTTTCCATTAGCTGTCTGAACAGAACTGAAGTTCATGTGGTGGATAAAACCCCATGGTGTTAGCTAAGATATGACATTTTAAAAGACGCCTAGGTGCTTCCTTAATGAATACCATGAAAATAAATAGAACAGAATGGAGGAACTCTCCCTAATACATTTTTAAATGTGTGGTATTTCTCGTTGTTAGGGTGAAGAATAAATCCTGTATCTACTTTGCACATAGCCAAATGTGCTATGAAATATTATTTATGTACTTGACAAATTCCCAAGTATAGCATCAGCCTTGCTAAAATACCCGTTGGCACGACATTGCACTTCCAAATTTAGCATTATGGTTGACAGCATTTTTCTTGGTCTCTCAAAAAATGACCAGCCAAAATTTTACTGCATTCATTTCCAAAGGATCTGATATTTATTTTCCTCTTTTCAGAAAGTAAATTCCCAGAGTGTGAAACCAATAAACTCAGATACAACTGTTAACCTTATCAGGTTTTAGCAGAAGAAAAAATCAGGTTTCGAAAAGGAAAAAATAGCTGGAATATCATCCGGTTACGTGTTAAATAATAATGTTGCTGAGAGCATTAAAGGGAGATGAAGTATAGCTTCAGACAAAGCAAACATAGATATCCAGACTTCAATGGCAGCTTAGACAGTAAAATATCTTCATTAATTTTATGTGATAATAGCCACCACACCCTTATGTAGCACAAGGTTTTACAATGTCTCCTGCTCTTAAATTCTTTTATGAGGAGGAAGGTTGAGTGGAGATAAATTATTTGAACAGTATAATTTTTAAGGATATGTTCAAAAATAAAGTCATTAAGAGGCAACCGAAATTAAAATTAAATGCACTTATAAATATTCACTGTAATGGAAATCAAAAGGACATCCTTTAATGTGATAGCAATCCAGATTTTTAAAGTAAATCTTACAATGTGAAAAAAATAAAAAGTGAGTAGGGGAATCCATTGACATTTGAATGTCAGCCTCTTGGTTCTTCCAATTGAACGCAAGCTTTGTTTTGGCTCAAAGTTTCCATTTCAGTATCTACACTGTCACGCTCATTTTTAAAAATAGTAACATAAAGCTGTGCCAAGACACAAGGGCAATGCCAAACCTAGAAAAATCTATAAAACCAGGTTTAGGAAAGAACCGAATTGCTTAAAAATGTCAAAAGCTGTGTGAAACGTCGTAATTAAAAAATAATCACATCAAATCTTCTACTGCTTTGCTCATAAGATCTAAAATGCCCTGAAGCCAATGTGGCCAAAAATAGAAGGTTTATAGCTGAAAATCAAAACATCCATCTTCACTTATATTTATAAGCAAATATTGGTCTATGGGCTGCGGTAGTGTTTCGACCTGTGCGTCGTGCATGTGATTTAAGGTGTCGCAAGCAAGAATACATCAGTCACTAGTTCGGTGCTGTCTACAGACTGGTCTCTCAGGACTCTGGTTTCTCACGGCCCATGACTCTTCTCTCATAGTGCAGCCTCCAGAACGCACCTGAGCCGCTGACATCTTGTGTGATTTGCACCAGGTGCCATCTCTGAGCCGAAGGCAGGTTATTAAGCCTTTTGGGGGCTCTAGCTACACCCAAGAGAACAACATTGCCTTGAATTACAACCCTAAAGCAGCCCAGGAAAATTCCTTCCTGGCAGTGTGAAGAATACAAAAGTTTTAATTTACCAGAGAATTCTGACGAATGTCCACTTGCTAATAAAGTTAATTTGATTTTGATATTCCCTTAGCATATTAGGAATGATAATTCACATTAACTACCATTTGCTGATTATAGATTATGTGCCAGGTATGGTGCTAAATACTTAATACAAAATCCCTTATATTAAACCTTAGAGTAACCCTTTTTCATACTAAAGGTCTGGGGTTCAAAGTCTTTAAGCTATTTGCCCAAGTTCCCATAACTAGGAAGTAAAGGAAGGGATTCTAAATCAGTCTATTTGATTCAAATAAACACTATGAAGTGTCTCCTGTTACATTTGTTTATGGCATAAAGTGAGATCTTATCTGCTAAGTTTCTTTTTTTCTAACTTTATTGAAATGTAATTGACATATAACATTGTATTAATTTAAGTTGTACAATATGATTTGATATATAACATATTGCAAAATGATTACTACAGTAATTTTAGTTATCCTCAATCACCTCACATAGTTACAAATTTACTTTCTTAGGGTAAGAACTTTTAAGATCTACTCTCCTAGCAACTTTCAAATATACAATACAGTACAGTCACCATGCTGTCCATTACAACCCCAGAACTTATCTTATAACTGGAATTGTGTAAGCATTGACCAATTTACACTTTCCCCCAACCCAGCCCCTGCCTCTGGCAGTCACCAATCTGCTCTCTTTTTGTTTTTTTAAATTCCACACATAAGCAAGATCATACAGTTTGCCTTTCTCCCCATGACTTATTTTACTTAGCATAATCCTCTCAACTGGCTTTTAGTTTAATACACACATTTATTACCTAGCATTAGTAATTTAATTGGACAACACTAGTGGCCCATGCATATTCCTGATTGGTACTAATCAATATTTATCATTTGCTTTGGACTGAACTGTGTCTCCCCCAAATTCATATGTTGAAGCCCAAACCCCAATGTGACTATATTTGGAGATAGGACCTTTCAGGAGAGAATTAAGGTTAAATAAGATCATAAAGCTGGGGCCCTAATCCAAAAGACTGGTACCCTTACAAAAAGAGGAGGAAACACCAAAGATCTCCCTCCCTCTTGACCTCTCTTCCAGAGTGGCCATGAAGAAAGGTCATGTGAGCACACAGTGAGGAGGAAGCCATCCCCGAGGCACAAGAGTCTTCACCAGGAAACAACACTGCAGGTACCTCGATCTTGAACTCCAGAACTGTGAGAAAAGAAATCTCTGCTGTTTAAGCCACCCACTCTGTGGCATTTTGTTGTGATAGCACAAGCTAACTAATGCATCGTTCTTGATAAGGTTGATGACATCACGGAACAGTGATATCACACGTGCAACATCACGGAAAGAAAGGTTTGCATCCACGGGCAGAAATGAGAGCTCTCTCAGATGACCTACACCTTACGTGCGTCCCTGCATCCCTGAGAAATCACGGGGAAAGACTGGCATGCCTTCCGGATCAATTCAGATCTACTTCTCTAGAGCTCATCTCCTGCCTGCTTTGCCCTGAGGCTGTCAATGGCAAGATAATTGTGATAAAAATATATATATTTTGGATGGTCTCATGTTTAAAACGTGGGGACGAGTCATAAAAAAAAAAAAAACTAGCTGGAGGCAGCAGAGACTGTAACAGTACACTTTCCCTTTCTGTGCTGCTACCTGTATGTTCCCTTCCCTCTTCAACTCCACCTAAGAAATTAATTCATGAAGCATTTGAAAAAACCAGGTCCGAGGGCTGGGGTGGTATGTGCCAGGTATGTGCCAGGTGGTGGTGGTGCTGTGGCTGAGTGCTACTGTGCACGGCTAACTTGGCAGGATTTAACTTCTTGCTTCTTGTACTAACAGTTCTAATGAGTGGAGTTTTTATGAATTTCCAATCATGTTTCACTATTACTATTACTGCATTTGTTTTTCTTGTATTGTACAGTAATACTAAATTCTTAAAAAGAGACCAAGCCGGGAGTGCCTGGGTGGCTCAGTCAGTTAAGTGGCTGCCTTCAGCTCAGGTCATGATCTCAAGGGTCCTGGGATGGAGCCCGGGTCAGACTCCCCGCTCAGCAGAGAGTCTGCTTCTCCCTTTCCCGCCGCCTCTACCCCTCGGCTCTACTCGTGCTCTCGCTTTCTCTCTCAAATAAATAAATACCATCTTTAAAAAAAAAAAAAAGAGTCTAAGCTGGGTGATTTGGGTTTTTAAAATATGTTGTTGGGGGTGCGGGGGGATGGGATAACTGGGTGACGGGCATTAAGGAGGGCACGTGACATGATGAGCACTGGGTATTATATGTAACTGATGAATTATTGAACTCTACATCTGAAACTAATGATGTTCTATATGTTGGCTAATTGAATTTAAATTAAAAAAAGAATTAATTATAAAAATAAAATAAAATAAAATACTAGGAGATTTTGTCAGCTTTTGTATTTCTAAAACATTGGGGATCTCTGGAGTGATCACGTAATTGTTTCCAAAGCTTACTAAAGTGTGAAAGGAGCATTTCTTTTCCCCCACATACCATTTCTGGACATCCATATTTTCAACAACCTTAATTTCTGGAACATTGTTTCTATCTCTCTGCCAACTGTAGAAGTCAAGAATATACATTCAATTGTCAGCTGCCAGTGATCTCGCCTGTTAGGGGTGTTCTGCCACTTGGGTGGTTATGGAGAATCACCGTGCCCAGGAGCTGTCACCCACGTTAGAGGGCACAGAGAATATTTTGTCATTATACACTGTCATGATTCTAATCGTGCAAACATATGGTCCGAAGGACAGCAAACTTTTTCTTACTCTGTTCTAATAACAACAGTAGAAAAAAAAAAATTTGTATGGTAGCATTCTGATTCTTTATGGGAAGAAATTTTGGGCTTTTTTTTTTTGTCATTGATGGCTATCTTTAAAATTGATTTTGTTTAGCATAGACAATGCCTGACAATTAGCTATGACAGGACTAATTCAATTTTCAGAAATGTTAGATTTATGTAAATGTACATTTTGGATTTTTACATTACATAAATTCTTTTAACCAAAAAAAACAAGCTTTACAAAACAATGTACAAAATAATCCCTTTATAACAAACTCGGTTTTTGGAAGCATATTATGTAAATCCATGAAGACTAATACATGCCTTTTAACTCATCTACCACATATTAATAGAAGATGCCCAATAAATATCTGTTGGTGACAAGGGTAATTTTGTAGGCATTCTGTACCCCCAAAATACCAGTGAAGTGTGGATATTTCCCAAGGCACCACATATCTGGCTCCTGTTTTAAACAAGCAGCGGTTACCTTTATTGAGAGGACGAGACAGAGGTCACTAGAGGAGCCAGCCGGAATTTGGAAGTGGAATACTGCTGGCTTTCAGCCCTGTTTCTAGTAACCACCCCACCCTGTTGTTCCCAAGAGAACAAACGTACACTTGATAGCTGAGCAGGTGGCATAGGCTGTAGTAATAAACAGCTCCTTTCCTGTAAGGGAGCAGTGCACTAGGTTTATGGATCCCTGAGCTTTCCTGTGGGGAAGCCATTGTGTCCAGTTAAAATTGTAACTGAAAACAGCCGTCTCTATCAACTTCTCAGTAATTCCACTCATATGTAGCCCCAAGTCCCTCAGCACTGCTCCCATCATCGATTCATCTGACCACATATACAACCAGATTCTAGGATGAAAAATAACATGGGGACAGCTAAACGTTAGTTAGTTCGTCTGTATGTGATGAGAAGCGGCTACGGATTTAGTCCACCTGCCAATTAACGTTAGGGAAAAGAAGCCAGTTGGGAGTCAGTGGGTCCCTTCCCTGTTTTCCATGTGTTTACTTCCTCTGCTTCCCTAATGAACTCCATAGCTTTGGAATTCTAAACCATTAAATGGAATTAAGAAACAGACTCATTATTTAGAGTCAAAGGTTATAATCAACTCTTCTCCAACAATCAACCGATATCCCTTTGTTTACTTGAAATCCAACAGGAAAACACTACCTCGTGCCTAAACGACTTGGAGCGTTATTTTCATAATTGCTTGTTGAATTTTCCTAATTAATCAGAAGGCTTTGGCACAAAGAGCCCAACTATCGAGGCCTGACAGACAGGGCTGGCAGAAAATTTGTCAGCAGAAATTGTCTTTTGTGCAATCTCTGTGCTACCTGGCACAAAAACTACTTTGCAAATCTTGATTATGATTACAACACAATGGTTAATTAGCAAGGCTTTTCTTTGTCCCTTACAAACTTCTTTAGACTCTTTGACATTAATGAATTGAGGAATGAGAGTTTCCCTACAGTTGTATGCAACAAAAAAAAAAAAAAAAGAGAGAGAGAGAGAGAGAGAGAGAGCAAGTTTGCGTTGTTTTCCAAAGGATATCCCTTGTGCTGACAGTATTCCATGGCGTGAGCCCCACAGTACCACAGCCAAAGATTCAAGCTGGCCAAAGAAAACGCTGACCCTACTGGACTTGAGTAGGTCAAGGAGTTTTATGGTGAATGGAGAGTGACTGTAAAGTTAATCTCCTATTTACGTTGCACTGTGATAATCCTGCCTAAGAGGAACAGTGGCCACAAAAGTCAGGAAGTTAAAAAAAATTAACAGAAAATTTTTTTTTCTTAGACCATCTTTTTGTTTCGACAATTATTGGTGTGAACTTGATGGAGGGTTTGTTTGTTCAAAAAGCATTTCTTTGTAAGCCTGACTAAAAGCACTCGTTTTATAATAATATATATTTAAGTGGGCATAGTATCAATAATCTGAATTATAGGACCGTAAATTAAGAAAACAAATGTATCTAACACAGAACTTAAAAACTGGAGACTCAATGAGAACCTTAATTGGAAAGCATTCAGAGCATCTCAGAAATGATTTAGGATTTATTATTTTTAAAAATGACTTGAGTTAGATTAAACAGAGTTGGCAAGGAGTAATTTAAAAAATGGTTTTTCAGTTTAGAGAGGTTCCTTTACAGACGTTTTTAGTGACGACATAGTAAAAGGAAACATTTAAGCATATTGTGAAATACTCAGGTTAGATGAGAAATAATTTCCTGAGGGGATTTAGTCACTGGAATAAGTCACCAAAAGTAAACTCTAAAATCTTTTTCTCCAGGGCCCTTAAAACATGATACATTTCATATCTTCAGGACAGCTTTGTGTGTGAAGACAGATGATCACAACATATGATTTCAGGGCGAAGATGAGTTTTTCTGACTACGAGTAACATTTTTACCTCTTCAAAAATACTTCAAATGGGAAAATCCATTAATTAGGTTCCAATAGAGCAACTGGGAAAACAAGCGACGTTTTACAGAAGCTTTCATTGCTTCACAGGAAATAAACATCTCTTAGCATACTGCAGGCTGTATAAAATTGTTAGTTTAGATTTTCGCTCTTTTTCTATGTGAATGTAACAGTCCATGAACTCATATTTGGAATCCCAAGCAATTACATAACTTATTAAATCTTGCCAAGATCAGGACTATTTCTTGTTGTTGAGTGTGGTTTATGAAAAATAGTGATCATATATCATACCAGGAAAAGCCCCAGAAAATGAGGTTAGATAATAAAATTGCCATGGGACAAGTTTTAGAATAATTTCAACAATGAGCAGATTTTTCACTAATGAATGAAGACAGGTTTAACTCCTGTAGTGTAATTTTATACTAATCTCCGAATGCAATACAATCTTCCAGAGGATTTATGCGCCGATAGCCATGCCACCGTTTCCTGGTGAAAGAGATCAAAGCAACTCACAGATACATTGCTCCTTCCTCTGTGTGTGCATCTCCAAGACAAAAGGACATGTGCAACAAAGAAGATACTGTCGGAAAAAGAAGAGAAAAGAAGTATGAAGACAGAGCTTAAGGCACCCATTCATATGAGAGAAGGCAAAATAAGGAAATGCTAACTGAATAGAGAGGAGTGGTCCCAGCAGAGTCAGGAGTGACAGAACATTACAGTGTCTCATGAACCAAGTGAGAAAAAGCTTCAGTAAGGACAGGGATACACACCTGAATCAAAGGCTAGGGAAAAAAACAAAAACAAACAAAAACAAGAAAATGAGCACTAAATATAAGGCCATTAGATTTGACAGTGATGGTGACCTTTCTGATCAGAGACTGAAATGGGTAGGAGAGGATGAGGGATGACAATTGAAGAAAAGAGCGGTAATCTAGATATTTTGCTGTATTATTTATACTTGCTTGGGGACAGTGGAAGCATTCATGAGGAAGCATAGAACCAAAAAAAAAATAAAGGATGCTCATACCAAACAGAAAGGGAAACTTCAACATTGCACAGTAGGAGTGTGCAAATGGACTTAGAACAAATCCTCTTCCTCCTATTCTCCCTGAGGTCTGCATGCAATGGCATAGTCACGTTCCTTCTCCTGAAAGGGTTTATGCTGTAATTTTAAATAACATTCATATTATAGAGTGTGATTTTGTATTTATTATATTCTGAATCGAAACACAAAGCCCATGACCTCTGTATTTGGTAGCTTTTGCTAGGTTATTCTGATGTAATACATAGCCCCAAAATGCCAATGGCTTCTAATGCCAGAGGTTTATGTCTTTTCTACATTACATGTGAGCTCCACGTGTGTTCTTAATTCATGGATGCAGAATGACAAATGACCCCTGTCTGCTCATGTTGCGCTCAGAGCAGGAAGATGAGAGCAGTGACAGAGGTTCACAGGAGTCCCGAAGCTTCTGCTCCAACATGGCATACATCTCTCCCTACACATTCAATTGATCAAAGCAAGTCATCCAAGAGATGGGTACAAAAGCACGATTCTTCGGCAAGGACGGCAGAGAATACGCGGCACCACTACAGTCTACCACAACTTTGAAATCTTGGCGAGCAAAAAATGCATAGAGAAAATAATAAAAAATTTCTACATCTTTCCAATTAGTTTACTAGTGGGATCATAATATGAATAGTTCGTATTCTAATTTTTAATGTTGCATTATACATTTTCCTCCATGTCATTTAGTATTCTTAAAAATGTGATTTTAGAGGCTGCACATTATTCCATGGTCCAGATATGCTTTTTTAAGCCATTCCCTTGACTTTGTGCTTTTTCTTTGTTTTTATTCTGTCATTTAGTAGTTTAAGACACATTTTCTAAGCTACTTTCTAGTGCACACTGTGAGGGGTGCTAATGGTCCAAACAAACACCACCACGCCTTTAGAAAGGGCTGCCTCATGCCCTCCTCCAGGAGAATTCATGCTCTGTTTTGAAAATAAGGTTGTTTTTAGTTCCAGTTGCATCTGAACATTTGCCTGGACAAGGGCAGCAATGCTTCAGGAGTGCCGATATACTTTTGGTGTTTCATTCCCATGATTTCATTCACTGTGAAATTGTTTGGTGGACCACTTTACCCTCTTTTCCAGCTGTAAGAACTATTTCAATCATATAGCAAGAGAGTTAGCAGTTCAGGAACTGGCCAATTACGAATCTCTATTAGGAATATAAATCAGAAGTTTTAATTTAAAGATTAAGTGACTTTCTTGTAACAACTGAAAATCTAAAGACATAAATCAAGTATTTTAGTGATGTAGTTGACACTTGTTTGCCTGCTCATTAGTGCTTTCCCCCTTTTTCTTGCTTAATAGAACCTTCCCAGTCATGCCAGTGCTTCAGTGGAAACTGACTCCACCCTCTGATTTCAGAGTGAGCCTGATTGTTCCAAAGTTAATGCTAATCTCCTTGCCGGTGACCAGTTCAGGAACGGGCAGTTTGCTTTATCCTGCCAATAAGACAAGAAGGATGTCTGCCTTCTAAGAAATGTTCCCCCTATCCTAGGAGAAAATCACAGGAAAACTCATTCCTCTTCTCCTCCTGAAATTTTCATGTTCCAAAGGGATATCTGGAACAGCTGCAGGCAGTTTCCCAGCTCGTTAGGAGGAAGCTAAAAGTAAGGGTGTCAGACACAAGGGGTGAAAGAACCTTGGTCTTTGATGACCTTGGTGAGCACTGAATCAACCATCCTGGAAATTTGCCTGACCTTTCGAAGCCCCGTTATAGAACGTTGGTGAATTTTTTTATTGTTTAGTCAGTGTAGGTGAGACTTCAGGCTATTTGTAGGAGAAAGAGTTCTAACTCATGCAAGACAGGCAGAGATGCAAGACTACACGTGTTCCAAAATGTCAACTAAAGAGGCCAAAATCATCATTGGATTTCTAAAAGATAATTCTGTCTGATATTCACACATGCCCATAACATACATCCATATAGACACGTTCTGCCTCAGACTTTGACCCAGTTGCTGGGAGGTTGATACATCATGCTCACATGTGCTATGACTAATAAAAGGGAGGGCAAGTTAAACATCATACTTAAATCTTGAAATGAAGAAGAATAAACAGGATGATTTCATGCTTAAAGTGAATTCATGTACTTTAAAATAAATGAAAAGAATTCTAGCTCATATGCTTATAAATTATTTCCCACAGATGCCCACGTTTGCATTTGCAATAGACTATACTGTAAGTAAAAAGAGATGGTGCGGACAATTTTAATGCTTCCCATAGGGCAATTAAATAGACCTAGAATTACACTTAAGAATTAGTCATACAATCAGTTGATATGAGATATAAATAATTCTACCTTATTTGTGAAGAAAAGATACATGAAGAACTTGGGTTGGTAAAAGTCATCAATAATAAATAATAATAAGTGAAAGTAATAAGTAAAAGTAATAAAATCTAATTTCCATCATTGGCTTTAAATTCTTTCCTTCCGAGTTTTTCATCCAAGTTTGTGATGGCAAAATTCATTGATTTATATCATCTTTCATGTTTTTGCTTTCCATTATCTAAATCTCATGGAATTATAAATGAAAACAACTGGCTAAAATTGAATAAATAGGTATATATAATTTAGATAACCAAGTCCTGTGGTGTTAAGTCCTAACTAAAAATATTCACAAATGGGGTGTCTGGGTGGCTCAGTCAGTTAAAGCCTCTGCCTTTGGCTCAGGTCATGATCTCAGGGTCCTGGGATCGAGGCCCACATTGGGCTCTCGCTCAGCAGAGAGTCTGCTTCTCCCTCTCTCCCTCTGCCCCTGTTTGTGTTCTCTTGCTCTCTCTCTTTCAAATAAACAAATAAAATCTTTAAAAAAATAAAATTAAAAAAAGATTCATAAGGATACATAAGATCTCAATAATTATACACATAGTCAACATTTTCTGAATTTCCAACCCTTTCAAGCTTCCCTTTTGGCATATGTAAACATGTTATAGACAAAGATCAGAATCCATAATCTTGTTTGCATGAACATTTGAACTGAAGATAAAATTTTTTTTGTTTTTGTTTTTACCTCTGACCATTACAATGTGAAAACTAGAGAAAGTAGTTAAAGAATTTTTTCCAAATGATATATATGTATATTATTTTTCCTTTAAATTTTTAAGAAATCATTTGATAGCTATATCTGCAGGAAAAATCAATTGTCCAGAGAATTAAATTAATTCTTAGGTTTTTATTGCCCCTAGACCCCTGGTAGAAGCAGAGGAAAACATCCCCAATGAAGCCTACAGAATCTCTACAAATTAAAATCATAAAAATATAAGTTCAAAATAAAAGGATCGCTAAGAATAAGAAGAAATAAATCACGGTGCCTGGGTGGTTCCATCGGTTAAGCATCTGATTCTTGATTTTGGTTCAGGTCATGATCTCACAGTTGTGGGACCCAGCTCAGCACTCAGCATGGAGCCTGCTTGAGATTCTCTTTCNCTCTCCTTCTGCCCCTCCCCCTGCTCTCCTCTCTCTCTCTCAAAATAAATAAATAAAATTTTTTTTAAAAAGAAGAAATTAACCACTAAAGTAATGGCCAGCAGAGGTGGGAAACAATTGTCTTTGACTCTTAAGGACTTCAGATATTGAAGTAGTTAGAGAACATATACTAGCTATGCATGAGTTTTTATTGCTTTGTAACAAACTATCACTAACTTAGTAGTTGAAAGAACACAAATTTATTATATTATAGTTCTGGGGGTCAGATGTCTCAAAATTGGTGTGCGGTGGGCCTGTGTTCCTTTCTCAAATTTCTAGAAATGAATCTATTCCTTTGTTTTTTTCCAGCTTCTAGAGACCACTTCTATTCCTCGGATCATGACCCCCTTTGTCTATTCTGAAAGCCAAAAACGTTGCCCTTCTCTGATATTTCTGTCTTTGTTGTCACATCTCTTCCTCTGAATCCAGTTCTTGTGAATCCCTTTCCCACTTGTAGTGATCCTTATAATCATATTGGATCCACATACATATTCCCAGATAATCTTCCATCTGTTGATTGGTGATCTTAATTACATCTCCAACTTTAATTCTCCTTTGTCATGTATCCTAACATTCACGCATCCTGGTGATTAAAACATGAGTGCTTTTGTGGGGCATTATTCTCCCTACTAAAAGCTATATCACAAATGCTTAAGAAAATAAAAATGGAACCACAAACATGAGTAAGTAATACACAACCATTAGTAATGGTTAGAAGACTTTACAAAAACAAAATGGAATTTCTTTAAATGAACAATACAACTTTTGAAATAAAAAAATCTCCATAAACTAGGTAAACAGCATTTTAGACACAGCTAAAGAAGTAATTTGTGAACTGAATTTAAATCTGATGAAATTACCCAGAACGTAGTGCAGAGGGGGAAAAAAGCAATAAAAAATATAAAAAAGAAGTTAAAATATATAGAAGATGAAAGCTGAGAAGCTCCAAGATATGTGTAGTTAGAAACCAGAAAAGGAGAGAATATAGACAATGGGAGGGAGGAAATACATGAGCAGATAATGGCTGAGAAGTTGCAAAATAAATGAAAAACCGGAATTTACAGATCTAGGAAGCATAATGAATCTCTAGCAGTATAAATTTAAAAAAAAAAAATCTACACATAGATGTGTTTTGGAAAAATTGCAGAACACCCAAATCAAAGAGAAGCTCTTAAAGCATCAAGAGAATAGGGGCACCTGGGTGGTTCATTAGGTTAAGCATCTGACTCTTGATTTCGTCTCAGGTCATGATCTCAGTGTCATGAGATGGAGCCCATGCTGGGCACAAGCCTGCTTGAGATTCTCTCTTTCCCTCTCCCTCTGACCCCCACTGCACTTGCGCTCATGCTCTCTCTATTTCTCTCTCTCTCTCTTGCTCCCTCTTAAAAAAAGAAAAAAGATAGCATTAAGAGAATAAAGACCTATCACCTAATAAAGACTGAAAATCAAATACCAGAATTCTCAACAGTAGGTGCTAAACTAATCAAATCTTTTCTACCCTGAAAAATTATTTTTCAAAACTAAGAGTGAAATGAAGTCTTTTTCAGATAAACCAAAACAGAGTATTTACCATCAACAATTTTTTTTTTAACTGAAGGAACTTTTAAAAGATGTAGTTCAGAAAAACAAAATTATTACAGAGGGACAATCAGAGATAGAAAAAAAACATAAAGTGATAAAATGGCAGACATGTATCTTAACCTAAACAATAGTGTCTACATAAAGTAATAACAATAGTGTTCAATTATTTGTGGTTTTATGTAAAAGGACTACTCTAAAATACTGGACAAAATTAGGATGTAAATCAGAGGGGAAGTAGTGTTACTGTGTTCTTACAGCTGGATAATATTTAGGCAGGGTAGTAGATATCTTTGGACATTACAAGTTAAATATGAATGGCAAATGTTTCTCTAATAATGACTAGGTAAAAAGTATTATAAAAATGCTAACACCCAAAGGGGAAAAATGAAATAAGAAAGAACTCAACCAATTAATTACACAGGGAAAAAAAGAAAGAAAAAGAGCATAAAAAAGAAAGAAAAACAGCATAAAAAAGTGGGAAAATTAAAAATATATAGATGGTAGGAATAAGTGAAAAATATATCAATAACAGTAAATCAATAAAGTCACTGATTAAAAGACAGATTATTGGATTGGATCTTAAAATTTAGCTATATGTTATTTGCCTATAAAATAAGAACATGAGAAGGCCAAAGTAAAAGGATACGATCAGATTTTATCTTCTATCTCTCTATCGATATGTATTTAAAACTTAACGGTTTAGGGGCTCCTGGGTGGCTCTGTCGGTTAAGCGTCCAACTCTTGATTTCAGTTCAGGTCATGATCTCAGGGTTGTGGGATGGAGCCCAGCATCAGGCTCCACACTCAGCGGGAAGTCTGTTTCAGATTCTCTCCCTCTCCCTCTGCCTCTCCCCCTGCTCTCTCTTGCTCTCTTTCTCTCTCTCTCAAATAAATAAATCTTAAAAAAAAAAAAAAAAAACTTAATGGTTTAAAACAAACATGCATTATTTCACATTTTCTGAGGATCAGGAATCCAGAAGTGCCTGATTCTGACTCAGGCTCTCCCAAGAAACTGCAGTCAAGACGTAGGCTAGGCCTGCAGTGATCTCAAGGCCTGTGAGGAGCTGAAAGACCTCTAATAAGCCTCGTACCTCACAACACGGCCCCTGGCTTCCCGTAGAGTAGGTGATCCACAAAACCATCATGTCTTTTGTCACCTGCACCTGAAGCTACACACTGCCATTCATATAACATCCTAGTGACTATGCAGGTCAGCTCTATTCAAGAATGTGATTACTAGAAGTTGGAGACCATTAGGGGCCATCTTGAAGGCTGGCTACAATAAAAATATACCAAAATAATATTATCAAAAGAAAGATAGGGTAGCTAGGTTTCTATCAGACAAAATTGACTTTAAAATCAGACCATTGTTAAAGATTAAAAAATATAAAGTAATGATAAAGTTTGAATTTATCAAGAATATCTAACAAATCTAAACTCAGATCCTTATGGGAAAAAATTAATCTTAAAATATAAGACATAAGAGTATTTTGAACAAAAGGGAAGAATTGTCAAATCCACCATCGGGGGAGAAATTTCAACACATTTCACTCAATTATTGACAATTCAAACCATCAAAAATTAGTAAAAACAGAGAAGATCTGCACAACAGGATTAACAAGTTTGATTTCTACAGGCAATAATTAGAGAATATACATTATCTACTGTATATACAAAGCATTTATAAGAATTAATCATGCATTAGGCTCAAATCTGGTGTAAAATAATTTTAAAAGTCATTTTATGAGACCATGTGCTCTGGACACTGTGCATATGATAACAAAAAAAAAAAACAAAACAATAATAACAACAAATATCTGTAACCTAAAAACACATTTCGAAATGCCGTATGGGTTAAAAAGACACCATAATGGGAACTTCAAGGTACTTGGAACACAACAATTACACAAATATTACATATCAAACCCCATGAATTGCTGTGAAAGCAGTATTTCGAAGTACAGATGTTTATAGCTACAAGTGTTATAGTCGAAGGAAAAAGAAAACTAATTTCACCCAGTGTATGAAAACAGAACTACAGAATGTACAAGTTAGGAGACACTTTTTTAAATGTCAGAAGTAAGTGACCTAAGAGGATCAACCAAATCAAAAGGAAAACCTCCAGAGAGATTGTTCTAGGAAAAGGAGAGAAAACATAACCAACTAGCCAACCATAGGAATTAAAAAGACAACAAACTATAGTTATAGCAGAGATTCAAAGAGAGTAAGAAAATACCAAGAAAAACTAAGTTATTGAAAATATGTAGAATGAGCAAGTTGTGAGAAAAATAGCACCTACAAAAGTATTCAAAAAAGAATACTTTCAATATATATTAGTAATTGAATCAAGAGTTAGAATTTGTATGTAATAAACACCAGGCCAAAATAGTTTTACAGACAAATTGGACAAAATTTTTAAAGTACCAGTTGTTTGGTCTTATATACAATATTTATATTATTACATATATTTATACTATATAGATATATTTTTAAAGATAGTTGATGAGGAAGACATTCTCCCCAACTCCTTCTTTGACATTAATATAATCTTGACACCAAAATCAGGCTAGGATTACAGGAGAAAGGAAAATTATAGGCTTGTTTCAATCACTAATAAAAATGCAAGAGGCCCAAAATGAATAGAGCAGTGAATAAAAAACATAATTCACAAATGACCATGTTCTATTTATCTTAGGAATCCAAGATAGTTTAACATTTAAGAATCTATAAATATCATTTACCACACTGAAGAGCAAATGTATACAGACCAAAAATTTGCTAAAAGTCAGCATTACAAATGATAAAAATTTTTAGCAAACTGGAAATAAAAGGGAACTTTTTAAATAGGATGAGAAGCCACCAAAAGGCTGAAGGAAACATTATTGCTAATGGTTAAACATCAGGAAAATTCCTTTTATAATAATGAACAAGTTAAGGACACATAATCTTACTATACCATTAAATATGGCACTGGAAGTCTTAGCCAGCACAGCCGTACAAGAAGAAATAAATGTTATACAAAGAAACAAAATCGTCATTATTCTCAAATGATATAACTATTTGTAGAAAACAAAACAAAACAAAACCTCCCCACAAATTGCCACTATTAGAAACACAAATTTAGCAAGCTGGCTACTGATATGATCAAGAGTAAAAGACCCATTGTATTTCTGTGTATCAGCACCAAGAGCTAAGAAATCTGATTTTAAGACTATTACCATTTACTGTTGGAAGAAAATATATTGTATGCCTGAGAATAATTCTAACAAAAATTGAAAAATGTTTTATTGAGGGAATTATAGAACTTTTTTGAAAGGCATAAAAGTCAGTCTAACTCCTCCCCTCCATGTTTATTGCAGCATTATTTACAGTAGCCAAGATATGGAAGCAACCTAAGTGTCCATCAATGGATGAATGGGTAAAGAAGATGTGGTACACATATCCACAATATTACTCTGCTATGAAAAGAAGGAGATATTGCCATTTGCACCAACATGGATGGACCTAGAGGGTATTATGCTAAGTGAAATAAGTCAGACAATATCATGATTTCACTTATATGTGGAATCTAAAAAACAAAACTTATGAAGAAACAAACAGAAGCAGAAACAGATCAATAAATACAGAAAACAAACTGATGATTGCCAGAGGAGAGAGGTTATGGGGATGGGCAAAATGAGTAAAGAAGAGTGGGAGACACGGGCTTCCCGTTATGCAATGAATAAGTCACAGATATGAAAGATACAGCATAGGGAGAATAGTCAATGGTATTTGTAATTGTGTTGGATGGTGGCAGATGGCAGCTGCACTTGTCGTGAGCATAGCATAGTGTATAGACCTGTCCAGTCACTATGTTGTACCTCTGAAACCAATGTCACATTGTGTGTCAAATATACTACAATAAAAAAAAAAAGTAGACTTAAACGAACAGGGAGATAAACAGCATTTGTTGCTAGGGGGACTCAATATCACAAAGTTGTAATTCTCACTCAAATATATCTATAGAATTAATATAACTGTCATCAAAATCCCTTAGAGTTTTTTGTAGAGTTTGACAGGATAACTTTAATAAATGCAGATGAGCAAACAGCCAAGAAAACAGACACTCCTTCGGCAGAAAAATAAGGTGGGAGAAGCTGCCTCATACTTACTCAGATTTACTTTTAAACCATACTAATTTGAAAGTGTGGTGTGGCACAGTGATAGATAAACTGACCAGTGAAACACTAGATAACCCAGGACATTTGGATGCTTATTTGGACATTTACTATGAGATACAGGAAATGTATTTAATAACTGTGGAAAGGAAAGATATTCAGTTGGGTATCCATGTGGAAAAAATGAAATTGGATTCCAATCTCACAATACATATGAAAATAATTATCAGATAGATTAAAGATTTAACTGTGAAAGACAAACAAAACTTTTAGGGCAAAAAATAGGAAAATATTGTCATGGGAAAATCCAATCTTCTCAGAGTAGTGAAGAATTTCTCAAAGAAGTCGGAAAAAGCACTACTACAAAAGTAAAAACTGATAGCTTACACTACATTAACAATAAAGAATTTGTATTCATCACGAGAGACCATGAAGTGAAAAACCAGTTCAGAAGAATGCAACACATAACCAATAAATAGTATGCATACTACTAAGTCCTACAAATCAGTAAAAGACAGATATGATAGAAAAATAGGAAGAAAATATTTACATGCATTTCTCAGAAGAGGAAACAAGAATAGTAAATAGTTGCATGAAAAAGTATCCAACCTCATAAATGATCAGGGAGATGCAAAGTAAGAACATCATGAGATTCTGTTTTACTCTCCTAAATTGGAAAAAAGAAATTTGATAATACCAAGTATTGGAGAGGATGTGTCAGCAAAAGATTTAGAAAAAATAATTAACATTTCCTAGTAAAATCAAGGACATTGCATACACTGCAATTCAACAACCTTCCTAGGTCATTACCTTAGGGAAAGTCTTGTTCATGTGCACTAGAAGAAAAAAAATGTGCATAGCATCAGTTTACAGTATCAAAAAGCTGGGAGATGCCAAATGTTCATCAGCTGGAGAATGGATAAATAAATAGTGTTATATGCATACAACAAAACCCTGTAAATCAGTTATATACAACAGAGATGACTCTTGAAGATATATTGTTGGGGGAAGAAAGCAAATCCCAGAAGACTGTGTGATAACATTCCTAAAGAGATGAAGAATAAACAATATGGGGTTTAGGGCTATGTACATATGCAATAAAACTAAAAAGGGTGGGGAGGATGGCAAAATTCAGAATAGTGGTTATGCCTAGAGAGTGAGGCAGGAGATGGGATAGGAAAAGAGCATGTGGTCATTCATTTTATTAGTATGCTTTATACATTAAGTCTGTGCCACATACATTCTTTGGAATAACAAATATTGCAGAAAGAAGAAAAAATGAAATACAATAGTGTCAAAAGCTGCTTAAATGAATCAAAAAGAAGAATTTAAAATTGAGAGAATAAAAAGTTTTGAGTCTTTGTTTCTCTCTTTTGGGTTTTTATGAGCATTTTTGTGGAATGACAAGGGAAACAAATCAGATGTCGATACCCACATTATAATCTGAATTTGTAAATATTAGGTATTTTAACATTAACTTGCATGTATATTGTACTTTTTTTCATACTTATGAACATTTTTCTGTATTTTTAATATGTATTATATAAAGTGGAAGTCCTTTTTAATTTTTATGAATAAAATGCAAATAAACATAAGTATCTACAAATTTTAAAAATTTACAAACATGTACACACAGACACAGAAAAATGAATGTTGTATGTACAAAATATTCTAGGAAATTTACCTCTTAAAATAATATGATATAAATTATTTAAAAGGTGTAATTTTAGTTTTCAACCAGAAAAGTTGAAGAGTTGAAATCTAAGGTCTTAGGTCATTTAGTCCAAGAGATGATTCTGTAGCTAACAGCTATTGAATCAGTGAATCTTAGTAATGACTTGTACAATGTTTGGGAACCCTTTGCCATATGACATCTCTCCATCAGAGAGAGATGCTTAGGTTTCTAGAGTCTGATAGTTGACTTGATCTGTATGCAAATGCACTTACACCAACAAATGCATTTCTCCTTCTTGCTTCTTTTATAACCTATCCCTTCTATTTATCTACACAACACCCCACTGAAGACCTTGAGGCATAAATGTGGGCAATTTGCAGGGTTTTTTTGTTTTTTGTTTTTTGGTTTTTTTTAGTTTTGGGAAATAGAGTATCTGATCTTCACACATTGTGCCCATTCTGAAAAATATTTGTTTGTTTGTTTGTTTGTTTGTTTTTATATCTGTTCGACCTAGCCACCAGCCCAGTGCTTCCTAAAGTATCTGTTCACAGGGTCTCACTGAAGCAGGTGGCTATCATAGGAAAGTTTAAAATATTGCCCCAAGAAATATCATTACTAGCAACCATTTCTTTTGGATTCAAGGATATTCTGTTTATAAAACCCTGTAATAAAATGTATTATTGGAAGTGATACAATTGAAGTTACCAGCCAATACCTCTTCCAACCTATTTAATAACCAGCTCAGAGTGAGGTCCTTTGGCTCATGAGAGGCCTTGAGGGCTGGGGCCAAACAGATGGGATGGACAGAGGGATGGGACCGAGGTCAAGTTTTACCTATGTTATAATTGTGAAAGTTCTTAAAGTTATTCCAAGATAAATGATTTCATCTCCTCTTGTTATAACCTGGAAACAAGAAAGAGTGTATTCAGATACTATCTCAGGAAATCAGAATTGCAGTTTAAAACAAAAAGTAGAAAGCTTCTAAAAGAAAAATACTCCAATCATTTCATAGGATAGTCTTGGGACTCTCAAAGGGGATAGTATTAGAATCAGAAAATTTCATAATAGTACCCTTTTGAGAGCTCCCCAGATCAGTTCATTTATTCTAATTGCTTCTAAACATGAGACAAAAAATCCTATGCTACTTTATCTGATCACCTACTTTGAGGAAAGATAGTGAAAACTTTTCAAGGTCCCATTAATTTAAAATGTTATCTTTCTGGTAATGGAAAATAAATATGATGATAAAAGACCTAAGTTATAAACTCAAAGGTTAAAGACATTTTTCCCAGTTTTATTGAGAAGTAATTAACATACATCACTGTGTAAGTTCAAAGTCTACAGCATGACAGCTTGATTCACATATGTGGTGAAATGATTATCACAATAAGTTCAGTTAACATCCATCTTCTTAAACAGATACAATAAAAAGAAAAGAAAAAAGAAATTTCTCCTTGTGATGAGAACTCTTAGGATCTACTCTCTTAACCACTTTCCTGTACATCATGCAGCAGTGTTAGCTCTAGTCATCGTGCTGGACGTTATATCCTAAGGGCATTTAAAAATATATGTATCATTTTCATTTGTGTTTTTTAAATGGATACCTAAATATATTCCTAACTATATTACATGATTGTGGTTAGACTGCTTTGTCCTTCCTAATTTATCTCTAGGTAAGTCAAATTGTAATTTGAAATACCCATTCAGCTGCTTTTTTTTTTTTTAAATCTAACTATAGTTTCAATTTGGTGGGCAGAAGGAGAGCTAAAAAAAATATATCCTAAGGAGTGTCTGTATATTTTGTTCTGATTTTAATGAGGAGATCATGAATCAGAATGCCGGGAACTTGCTGTAACAAACCAAGGTTAAGAAGCTTCTGAGTAGTCAAATCAACCTTGTGACATAGGAAATTGGGATTTCCCAGCATGAGGTCTTAAAATAGAGAACATGAACATGATTCAGAGGAGAGATGGATGTATTCTGAAAAACAGCAGCTCCTCTCAACGAGAAAAAGAAAATGTGTTAGTAGTAAGACAAACTGCCAGCCCATTCATTCATTCATTCATTTAACAAATACTGATGAACACATGTCATGTGCCAAGCAGGATATAGAAAAATGGCTAAAGCATGGCACTAATTTCAATCTAGTGTGTGTGAAGTGGATAGAATGAATCATGTGCTGAAATAGAACTAATGAATTGTGGGTGAAACCCGTGAGCCTTGTGTATGAATTTAGGTGCTCAGGTAGTCAGGAGCTGTAGCTAGCCTTGCAGAAAATGTTTCAGACAAGAGGGGTTTTTTTGTTCTGTTTTGTTTTGGGGGGTTTCTTTGTCCTCTGAGTTTAAAGTGTAAAAAAATCAAAACCATATGCTGTGACTTTCACAAAGGATTATATGACTTGACCAGAAAATATAAGCTGGTCCAGCTAACCAAAACAAAGTGAGGTGTTCGGCCCAAGTCCATCCTCTGATGAGGGACTTGGGAGATGGGAATGGGATAGAGGCTGGTGGCGTATATTCTGGTTCTGAAGATTTAAAAGCATAACTAGATCCCATCCAGAGTTCTCTGAATCTGCCCTTATGTTTGACCCTCTGCCAATAATGTAGAGAAAACCAACGGTAAAAAGATGGTCTTCATGCGCCCTTTAGTGGGACATAACATCCAAGAGTAGGAAGTTTTTTCCACTCCACCTCTCTTGCCTTCCTCGGCAAACTCAATCTCAGCTGACAACCCAGTTCATGATTTTAGAAGATTCATTTATTTGTCCATTAAACAAATATTTATGAAGTACTTTATATGTCAGGAATTGTGTTAAGCATTAGAGATACAATGGTGGAGGAAAAGGTTACAGCTCTGCCGTCATGAAAATTATAGTCTGCTGTTGAATTTAATTTATCAAATACCTGTTCGATTCTATGTTCCTTGTCATTTGGAGGCCATAAAAGAAGCATGCCATCTCTGTTCTCTAGGAGTTCACAGTTTGCAGAAACATATACATCAAGTTTAAAAATATGAGGGAGTACATAATTAGCAGCAAAACTGAATATGACCAAGTGCTTGACTGTGTAATTATATAACAATTGATACTTCCTCGGTGACAGCTACTGCTTCTCAGCATGACATTCAGGGCACCAACCAGGTAGTGTCTTTTGTCAGACAGGTGGTGTCTTCCTCTGCCATCTGTCCCTGGAGTGCATGTAACAGAGAAGCAGAGACCCTGGAACTTGCAGAAGAAAGAAAAATCATACTCGTGTGGATAATTGCAAGAGAATCAAAATTTTCCATTTGGAAGCCCAAAGTGGTTCAACTGGCATTCAATCCATGAGGAAAGCGAGTGACTGGCTTCGTTTAAAATATCAACCAACCCCAAATCAGCACACAAACAAAAAAAAAACCAAAATAATAATAGCAAAAAATACATTGGAAAACATCCATACAACTGATATATTTTCTCCCCTATCTCTCACTCCTGCTCGGGAGCCTACTGAACTAAAACAAAAGGTAGGACATCTTTTCTTCAGGCCCTCTTTTACTGTCATTTACGATCTTTCTTCTTCTTCTTATAGTACACTGTGTCCTTGGGTTGGACTTGCTCAGAGTCACCTGTCCAGGCCCTGTCCCCAGAGAAGAGCCCTTCCTCATCCCTGTCAGAATTACGTTAATCTACTGTGTGGGAATCCAGCCTCACCAGTGCCTCATGCCAATTACATTGGCGCTGTTGACGGAGAACATCTCTCACCACGGGACTGCATAAAATTGTTGAATCATTTTATCTCTTGATCCAAGTGATTTTTTTCCCTTTATACAACTATCAGTTTATTTTATTGTTCATGGAGATAGCTCTCTCCTCCCGGAGCAGGAAGTGTGTTCTGAAGCTGACGGGGAAGGAACTCACTTTAATAGTAGGAATGACAACAACACAATAACAAGCCCTTTCAAAAATAAGCAGTTAACTACGTACTCTGCCGTCCCATTTCCTCCCACATGTAAGTAGCTTCCATCTCCTTCTGTCATTCCAATAAAAACAGGTTGTATACTGCTAATTAGAGAGCCCAGAATCCTAATCCTTCGCACCTTGGTCATTAGCCAGTCTAATAATAATGTGAGAAATCTGAAGGGGGAGGGTGATTGTCACACTTTCAAGCAGCTGGGCTAACTGTCCTCGGCTACCAGGCAGTTACAGTCCTCTTATTTTGATATTTATATTTGGGGTTTTGTTGACTTTCTTTTACATATCAGTATGTTCATTTTCCCCCAACATGGTCAAAATAGTGACTCAACTATGTTTTCAAAGATAACATGATGAAGAAATAAAATGCCCTATGAAATGTATCCTAAAAGAACACAAACTTGTGAACACAAATTTGCAGATGGATATCCAAAAGATATTGCATTGAAGTTCTAAGTAATACACTATAGGCTTTTAAAAAAATAGTTATTTTCCATGAGCAAATCACTATACACTGTTTACTATGTTTTCAGAAGTCCCCATATTATAAGGGTCATATTCAGACTTGAGTTGCTCCTATTCTGTGCAGTCTCAAAGACTATGCTGGACAGAGCATGAAAATTCTTGAATGAAGCATACTATACATAACAAGAAATTAATTCAATTTGCAGTGAGTGAATCTTTGGATGACACTACATTGTTTAAAATGCATCTTGCTGATTTTTAACAAGGAACAAATCACAGAAAAATCTAATGTTGGTTTTTTTAAAAAAGAAAAAAAAATAATATTTTGAAACAAAACAAAATAAAAACTGCTTTATCTTTCAAAGCCAGAAGTGTAGAGTTAGCGGCATAGTGGCTGACCCCAGTTTTCAGTATATTCTCCGTTCTAAGGACATTGACAGGAAATGGTCAGCCTGGAGATACAATGAAAGGAAACTCAGCAGTGAAGGTTTCACTGATAACATGTGATTTGAAGTCAGTGAACAGACCTAACGGTCATTCACTCACTCAGGCCAAAGCGTATAATAACCCAAAGGCTCCATTAAAATCTTGTCATAAAAGCACAGGGAGGATGGTACTTGACACAGGAGGCAGGGCAGAATATTTTCCTACTAATAGGTGGGCTGCAATAACTGATACCAATATTAAGATATTGTTTCACAACATTCTGTTTCTAACCTATATTTGTCCTAAAATTCCTTCTGTTATACAATAAAAGGTGACTGATTTTTAAAGTCACTCTTTTGTAATAAAACTTTGCTAACAAGAACACAACCTCTGTTCTTTCTTATCTCCCACTACCTCTCTCCACCTGTCACTGTTTTCCCCTTTTTCTTAGGTGAATAGCTGTTCCTGGTCGACAAAATCACCAAAAGTCCACGTTTTATTTTTATAATTTTAAACTCATCCTGTTTTCTTAAATGGAGTATGCTCTTTGATCAATCATTTAGCTTTTTCTTACATCAGTAACTGCACTAAACTATATTAAACTACAGAGGGGGTAACACTTGTTCCTGCACAAAGCACGCCATCTTGCCCTCTCCACAACTTCAGTCTGTAGTCCTATCTTCTCTTTATGGTACTTTTCCATAGTACTTTTTATTACCTTCCTTCGTACCAGGTTGTCACCTAACAAGATGTGAGGGAATAAGAGTTTGAATTCCCACATATGTGTGTTTGTTGTTGGCTACCTTGCTCAATACTCAAATTTATTTCTTGGACCTTAGGAAGTGAAAAGGGAAATTTGTTAAACTGTGAATAAAATAAGAGAAAACAAACATTGGGTGGCAACTGTAAGACTTCCACTGAGTAAGCTCTAATACTTAGATTTTTATAATATGCTTTTATTACTCAAACGTCTCTCTTTTGCTGAATTCTGAGTTTTCAATTCTTTTAAATAGATAGGAAAGAGGTGTAAAGCTAATCTCAGTTAGGTGAAGTCTTTTATATCTGTGAGTTATAGTAAGGAGCAGTACCATCCAATGGAAATATATTGTGAGTCATTTATTTAATTGAAAATTTTCTAACAGACCCAATAAAAACGTAAAAAGAAACAGTTGGAATTAATTTTAGTAATATATTTTACTTAACCCAGTATATCCAAAATATCATTTGAACATCTAAAAATTATTGAGGTTTTTTTTTCACTCTTTTTTTCATACTAAGTCTTTGAAACCCCATGCACAATTTACACTTATGGCCTATCTCAATTTCGACTAGCCATCTTTCAACTGTTCAATAATCGCACGTGGCTAGTGGCTATCATTTTGGACTGCCCAGTGCAGAGGATTTTTTCCTTTACTCTCTAGGTCTCTGTGGGTCTAATCAATCAGTAGTCTTTGTAAAAGCCTTTGAGGGATTTAATGGCAAGTCGTTCTATTCAAACAGGCCTTGCTTACCTATATCTCCCAAGTTCAGGTTTTTCTATTTAATAATATCTGAGGTGGCTCTTAAAGTCAGCACTTTGTAAAAACGTCCCAAGTATTAATGAAGAATAGCCGAATTCACTCTCCATGGATGTTAATTATAATTTATAATGCATATTTATATGCACTCCATTTGCCTAACATATCTTAGTCGTGCATTTCCTATGTGACAGGCTTAAGTGTAGGGACATGAAAACTTGCAAAACCAGACAGTTTCTGCCCTCAGGGAGTCTCCATTCCAGTGAGCAAGAAGGAGAGATGAATCAAATGACCAGGTAAATAAACGTAAAATCACAACGGTAAGAAATGCTGCAAAGGCGTACACACCGTCTCGTGAACACACAAAAAAGAGGTTTGACCTGGGGGCCAGGTCAGGGAAAACTTCCTCGCGGAAGCGGTGCTTGAGCCGAGATCTAAAGGATGAGTGACCCTGACCAGGCAGAGAGGAACTGGGGAGGATACACTGTGGAGTTTGATATCAATCTCTAGTTTTGTCTCATGAAGAAGCTGGTGAAGAGAAACTTTTTCCCTGTGGCCGAAGGAACAGTTCTCAACCAGACTGAATTCTTGGCTTTTCTTCCTGAGAGTCTGTCATGAGCCCAGCACAGCCTTTTCCTGTAACTTCAGTGCCAAACGAGGAGAGTCTCTTGTGTTTCAGGGATTTTCACGCTCTTGTTTCTGCTTAGGGTCTTCAGTACATCCCAGGACTCCTTCGGATATGCATTTTATCCTTATTTTAAGATGCAATATATGAAATATATGAAAAAGGGAACCTCTGTATAATTAATTCACCAAACTTTGAGTAAAAATGCAGTAAAAGCTTTTACAACATATTAAAAATAATATAAGATAAAGAATGCTTACAAATCAGTCAAAAAAACTCAACAAATAAGATGGACAAAGGACAAAAACAGTCAACTCAGAGAAGATGAAATACAAATTACAAAAGTACAGCAGTGATCAAAGATAAAGAGCAGAGTGGGTCTCTAAGAAAACAGGCATTCTATACTGCTAGGTAGAAGGGTTGTTTGGCATCATCTTTCTGGAGGACAAATATTCAAGATGCACTAAGAGACAGAGTATATGCCCAGTAACCCAGTATTTTAATTCTTGGAACTTATCCTGGGGAACTCACCAGACAAGTGGTTCAAACAAACGTATAAATTTTGGGCTATGATACTTATAAGATGCCTACCTAAATATCCCACAACACAAGACTGTTTAAAAATTGTGTTAACGTACGTAAAGATACGTGAAGTATGATATATATGTGCATTTATTCATAGAGGAAGATATTCACAGTATTCCGATAAATGAAAAGAAAAACAGAGTATGAAGCAGTATGAACGATATGATCTGATACTTTTGGTAAAAATTTCTGCACACATATGCAGTATATGAGTGTCCTTACACTGGAAAAAGTCTGGAAAATATAAAAAAGTTTAAACACATAATGGTGTGATTATGTATGACTCCCTTTCTTTTTATTAATCTCAATTTTCTTCTTTGAATACGTTTCCTCTCATACTTAAGAAATAAGCATTCTTTTTAAAATAATTTATTTTCATTTAGAAAAATTCAGAAAAATGTTTTTTAAAGGAAAAGATAATGAAAAACAATACCCATTGCATTACCATCCAAAATCAACTGCATTCAAATTGTGAAGTGTTTACCTTCAATTTTTTTAAGTATAACTTTTTTGAAATACTGTTTTGATCATATTTAATTGAGCTTCTAAGACCAGTGTTAAACCTTGCCTGAGGGGCCAGCTTTTACAGAGGATTTTCTGATATCCAATTACAGGGTTTTTCCATAATAGGGGGATAACAGTTTATAATTAGGTTGAGTGAATTTAAGCTTTACCCAAGTACTCTTGTGAGACACCACCTCTCCTCATTCTTGGTGTATCCAATTTACTCAGATGCAGGTTTTTTAAAGCCAATAATTCTCCTTAAAATTTTTGGCTGAACTGGGTCAAGTGCCTATGAACAATCACACAAGATAGTCCTGTAAAGACCCAGAATCAGCGTTAAGAATAAGATTCTTACCCATCACCTGTTAAGGAGGGCACTTGTGATGAGCACTGGGTGCTGTATGGAAGCGATGAATCACTCAATTCTACACCTGAAACTAATATTCCACCGTATGCTACCTAATTGGAATTTAAATAAAAACTTGGGGAAAAAATAAATAAAAGCTAAAAAAAAAAAAAAGAAGAATAAGATTATTTACTAGAAGTCTTATTCAAGAAACCAAGCAACAATGGCTGAGAGGATGGACTCTGGAGCCAGAGTATGCGGGTTCAAATCCTAGCTCTGTCACTTTCTAGCTATGCAACCTAAGAAGAATTACCTAGCTTTCTGTGCCTTCATTTTCTCTTCAGCAAAATTGAAAAATAAAACCATCTACCCCATACATTGTTGGAAGCATTAAATGAGTTATTACAGACAAAACACTTATAATAATGTGTGGCACAAATAAATATTAGTTTCTATTTTTACTTAGAAACCATATCGACTTGGAAATGATGCCGGATGCACAATGGTTGAAGGGTGTAGGAATGCGTGCTGTGATTTCGCCCGCGCAATCCACTGAACAAACGCGTGCCCTGCGTGGGAGAAGGGGTTCCACATTTCCCATCTCACCAGGCTTTACAGTAAGTGTTGTTTCTAGTTTTAGGATTATGAAACTGGAGTTCCTAAAGTTAAGTAACTTCCCAAAGTCACAGTTAAAAAGAGACGGGAGCAGGATGACTAAGAGGACAGGTGTCCCCTTAGTTTATGCCTTTTAGTTGTTGATTTCTGGACTAGGAAAATCTAAAATGCAGAAATAAGGATGCCATATTTTTTTTCATATTTTTCCCTCTTCCTTCGATAACAAGAGTTTCTCTTAATTGATTCAACAATATTTACGGAGCACCAGGCATGTGCCAGGCACGGTTTTAAGAACAGAAGCTACCCTGTCCTTTAAGCGTTTATTTCCTAGATGGGGAGACAGGCGATAAATAAAGAGAATGGTGGTTATGAAGCTACTGTCTCGCATCTCCGAACCACCCTTCTATACTCAGCTTTGGGATGGTGAGGCACAAGCTCACCCCTCCTTAGGCAGCCTTGCGTACCCGTTGTCGGGCGCATGAGCCTGGGGGAATGTGCTCACTGCACCTGGGCACAGGCTTCTCCTGCTCAGCCCTGAAGATCCAGGGAGCACCCGCTTACCCTCACCCCACCCCAACTCCTTCATGATTTCCCAGAAGTCAGAAGCCGGGAGCCAGAGGAGCTGATGAGGGAGAGGGTGAGCACAGAGATGGAAGGAGCACAACTGACAGGATCTCCCACAGGCAAGGGTCAGGTAGGGGCTGAAGAGTATGCTTTGCCCTCTTTGGCCCAGTTAAGCTCTGCCAACAGGGGGCGCTACACGGAGAGGAGAAAGAAGATGCCTCCTAAGAGCTTACCCGCTGCTTGAGCCCTGAACATCCCTCTAGAGCTGCAAGGAGCAGTGTCTTCCGTAGCAGCAAGTGAATTGAGTTTGCAGTTTCAACGACTGGAGACCCAACTTCATCATGCTCCACCTCAAAACATCAGCGTCAACTGGCGGGGCTGCCTTTTCAGAGATCTGAACTTCAGGTAAGAAGGCGTGAGGGTACTAAGTTTCATAAGCCCCATTTCCTTCCTTTGTGCTCCCACCCCCAGGGGTGATAGGTGCTTCCAGCAGTTAGTACCTCTGTGATATCTTTGAGTTCTCTTTACTTAGCCTTTCAGTTAGTAAGTTAACAATGCAGTTATTTCGATAAGTAAATGTATCATTAGTTACCTAGTTCTTGTCCCATGTTGAACAACTACTATTTCTAGTGTTTTACTTCTAAACATGGCTGCCACGAAGATTAAGTAATAAGCTTTTTCATCTTTTTCAGTATTTAGGATTATTTCTTTAAGAGAGCTTTCCAGTAATGGAATTACTATGTTAAAGAATATGGCTGTTTTAATACTCTCCATGTATATATATACACACTCACATATGGCTAAAAATGCATTTATGTGTGTATGTATCTTTCCAAAACATTTTGCCAATTATTCTCCAAGAAATGAAAGGCAATGTTTATATCACTTTTCTTAACCAGTTCTCGATAAAATTACATATTAAATTCTATCGTGTTTGTGTTTAATATACTTGTGCTGTATTACTTGTGTGGTCTAGCACGTTTTCACATGTTACTACATAAATTTTGAGATGGTGAGTTAATGTTATTTTTAATAATTTACTGTTCTTCTGAATGCTTGATGTCAGTAGTCTAATGGATTTTATATTCTAAGTCATGCCCATGATAGGAGTGAGTAAGACTCTGGAAAGATGATTTGATCCCTTTTAGCTCTCAGAATTCCAGAAAACAATAGTCATAATTTAAACAGTTCCTTAATGGTCCCAAGATACTCTCAGCAAGTGATCCCTAAGGAGGAATAGTATAGATTTTTAATAAATGAGTTAGAAATTATAGCCATTTATTTTCTCCTGAAAATAATATAAGCTTTTTATTGGATAACAAACAGTACTGCAAACTCCTTAATAGAGAAAATTGCATTTAACCAAACTTTCTACTCTTTACCAGACTTCTTAGTAAATCGCCATGCACTCCGTGATTACTAATAATTTCACATTTTTGAGGTCTAGTTCATTGTTGTAGTGCCATCATAAAATCTTTTGAATGAGGGTAGATGATTTTCCATTTTCAACGGTCACCCTCACTTACTAAACTCAATTTGTTTTCTTTTAATCAGATGATTAAGTTAATCAGTGATCCTTTTTAATGCCTTGCCGGGGCATTGTTTACATGTGGGGTGATAGCTCAGAGGATTAAAAGGATACTGTCCTTTAAAGCAGGAAAACCCTATGTTCCTTTATGGATGAGTAGCAAAAATAGCAAATTGTATGCCCAATCCATTCTCCTTTTCTCCCTTAGTAACTAATCTCTACTTATACCCCTGTAATGATGAGCTGGCCAAGAGCCTACCTTTCCCATGCCTCTGGCAACTAGGATGACCTGTCAGATACAGGTGGAAGGTGTTGGGTGGGACTTCTGGAAAAACCTGTTGCCCTCTCTTTCTCTTTCCCCTGTATCTGAACAGAAATGGTGATATGATGGCTGGAGTTCCAGAAACCACCCTGTGCCCTTGAAAATGGAAAATATGTGCTGAGTACAGCAGAACAGAAAGAAAGAGCAGAGTTCCCTGATACATAGTATGTACGCAATATATATACATACTATGTATAATGTGCTTTCCTCAACCACATTGAGCTTCGAGCTTCAGTTTAACATGAGACAGAGCTATACATCTTTTGTTTAGACTATTGTCACTGGTATTAAAATATAATTCTTTTTTTTTTTTTAAGAGAGAGTGAGAGAGTACTTGCGAGTGAGTGGGGGGTGGGGCACAAAGGGAGAAGGAGAGAATCTTAAGCAGATTCCACACTGAGTGCGGAGTCTGACACAGGGCTCGATCTCACGACCCTGAGATCATGACCATGAGATCATAGCCTGAGCCAAACCAAGTCAGACGCAACCGACTGAACCACCCAAGCACCGCAGTAAAATATAATTTTTAACATCTTTTTGATGATGAAATACTGACATCACATGTAAACAGTTAAATTAGATTTATTATTTCTCCTCCTATTTTAATTGGTTTACAATAATAAATTTGAATACATTTATTTTATTATACAAGTACCTGATAGTTTATTAAAAATATAACTCTTAAATATTCTAAGTTATTTGGATCTTTGGATTTTACCTTAACATCATCAAATAACAGCTGCAAAATCAAGCATCAAACATTTGCGAAGGGCAGTTAAGAGGAATATCTACTTTGTAAGACAATATATAAGTAAGCACGCAGAAAACACTAAAAGAACATAAATATTGGCTGCTATCCAACCAGATAGATCCCACGAAGCCAAGGTTAAATCGTGATAGAAAAACTAATTACATTAAAGATAAACTAGTGAAAATAATTCTAAGATAAAAAGTAAATATTTTTTATACTCATATGTTTGGAAACACAGTATTTCAAATAAATGCCCTTATGTTCTTTTTTTCTTACAACCCTACCATTAGATGTGGAGGACTTTTTTTTTTTTTTTATCAGAGGTGTAAGCATTTTGTAAAGATTAGACAATCAGTACTGGCTCATTTTAAGAAAAGTCTCTGTGAAAATATAGCTTACGCAGTCTCATGCGACTGCATGCTGTGCTGTGAAAACAGCAGGGAAGTTTTATAAAAAGTAACTTCACTCACATTTGCCAATATAAAAAAAAATTTGGTTTCACTAACGTCAACCTGTACTCCAGCTGTTTGTGCATATTTTTGTGTGACTCTGCATTTTCCTTGGAGATTGAGATGGTCTCATAAAGAAATCGCCCTTTTCTAAATAAGCAGTTTGCCTTTCAATACGTTGCATAACATATGCTTTAAAGGAAGTAAAAGAGCATGAGCCGGAGGAAAAGACAGTCCTGAAAAGTCTAGGACCCAAGATCTGCAGGGGAGAAGCTGAAGGTAGGAAATGAACATGCATGTATTTATATTCAGAATTATTTAAAGCAGTTTGTATTTTATACAAAAAAAAAAAAGCCAGCATTGTTTTGAGAATTATCAAAACCCGTCCTTTCAATTAAGCTTGAACCGTTAAACACACATACATACATACCAACTCACTCACTCACTCACTCACTCACTCACAAGATCTATGAGCCTAGTTCATTGCATAGAACACTAGATTTTACATAATCGATAAATCTGGGCATTCATTCTTTTCATTGCATCTAAAGATTTTGCTGTGCTTAGTAAGTTCCATTGATGTGTCAGTAGAATTGCTTCATTTATTTCTCTCTCTGTCCAATTTTTAAATTAATTATATCAGCTAATACTAATATCTACACTGTAAAAAGCCTCTGTGGACACAAAGTGATTAAAACCTAACCTCCAGGAGATGAGAGTCTCCTAAGAGAAGGGATAAACATCCAGCCAACAGCTTGGCATAAGCAAAGCTCAAAGGATGTGGTAGTTCAGAATCAAGAGAAACAACCAGGCAGACGTGCTGAATGGTTGCCTAGACTCTTGTTGTAGCTGACCCTCCCATCAGACTCTATCAACCTGTTCATTTCTAAAAGAAAGCAGCTTTTACAGAGATCACAGAAGTAGAGTTTGGACAATGAAAAAAGGGAACATGTTACTATATTTTAGAAACAAGAGAAAAGTCGATAGACATTTTGTTAAATAATTATTCTCTTTAGACCTTTAAATAACTATGCTAAATATAAAATACACATTCATATTTTGTGATTTAGAGGACTTTTGAATTTTATATGAGCACTTACCTTAAGTGAGATTTTATTATGTCTCATTCCCAAGGAATTTTCCAGAGGAATGCATATTTAATTTATTATAAACTCCTTTGAAATAAAAACCTAGAATTTAACATATATGTTTGTCCACAGGCAAGATTTCAAGACCATAACTTTTGTCTTACGTAAAATATATACCTTCTCATCCTGTGTCTATATAACGAAGACCAGATTATGAATGGTCCATTTGGTTTCTATGGTGTGAAAAACCAAATTAGGTAATGAGAGATTTTTGCAAAGATTCATAAGTAAGAAAATTAGAACCACAAGTCAAGTGAAAAACTGTTGATAAAGTTGCTATGTGTAGAAATCTTCATTACCTACGTGACTTACGGAACTCTGAATGAGTCAAATTTATCTAAGTAAGTCAACTTTAGATATAGGACCATGATTGGAACAAAGAAATAAGGATATAATTATAAATAATACAGGACTTTTATCCTCTGGCTGCCTGAAATATACTGTAATATGTAATTAATTTTTAAAAATCACTATAGCACTGGGGTTCAAAATGGACCTACAGTAAGAATGGATGAAGAGATAGCAGTTAGACTGTTGGATGTTTTCAGATGAAAGTTGGCCAGGGCTATGTTCGTGGGTATTCTCTAATTCAAAAAAGATTTATTGAATGTCAGATATGTGCCAGACACTGTTCTTTCACTGGGGATTTAGCCAGAAACAAAAATAAGTGAAAGTCTCTGTGCCCTGAAACTAAAATTCTACTGGAGAAGATATACAATAAGATAAATTTGGAAAATACATAGTATGTTACAGGATGGTAAGTACATAAGGGAAAAATAACCCAGGGGAGGGAATTTAAAATGCCATGATGAGCTGAAATTTTAGGTGGAGCATCCAGGGAAGGCCTCCCCGAGAAAGTAGCTTTTGAGAGGATAGAAATGAGGGAGCAAGCCTTGGGAGTTTCAGGGAGACAATTTCATGCAGAATGAGCCCCAAATGTGAAGACTGTGATGTTCTCACCTCACAGTCCTAGTGTGACCAAGAATGAGCAGGGGGTCTGTATGGTAAGAACAGAAAGAGTAGGGAAGATGAGCAGGAGATGAAATTGAGAGGTTAACAAGGGGCTGGGTTATGCAGAAGCTAGAGATCATGGCAGGTTTTCGGCACTTACTCTGGGTGAGATGGGAAGCCTGTGTCAGCTGTTTACCTATTTTCTCTTGATTCTAAAGGCAACCTTCAATACTCTTCTCTATGATGCTGGAGCTGGGACTCTGTAAATTACATTTCCCAATTAGTCAAATGGCTTCCTTTTAACTTTTGCCAATAGAAGGCGATAGAAGGAGATTGGAAGGCAAGGGGAGAAGAGAAGAGACACACTCTTCTGTTTTTCCTGTCTCTCTTTATATTGGTCAACATCAGCTACTGGCTTCAACCTTCACACTCTGTGAGCACTTCCAGGATCAGCCCTGGGGCACCTCCTCAAAGGTTCCAGCAGCAGCCATTTGGGACCCCTCACTCTGAGGTCTGAGGACCAATGCAATAGGGTTCCTCTTTTAACCTTCTAAGTCCTGGTCATTTTCTCACCTACCCCCAGTTCCTAGGACCTAGGGATGGAAGTCCCCTCCTGAGTTATTAATATCTGGGTTACTGCAATGTTCCTTTTTTGTTCCTTCACCTTCAAACACTCATGCTACCAATTCTCTGTTTAAATGCCCTCTGTTAAAAATGCTTAATGTAATTTCTGTTTTCTTGATGATTACAGTGTCAGGTAACAAGAATAATCCCAGGAAAGCCTCAAAGATGGGATTATAGAATTGTTTGAGATATATCCTTGACCTTGAATTTAATTAATGTTAAGTTCCTTGTCAGTAGAAAATGGGATACTGATATTGCCATGGCATGCACTATTTAATTAAATTACCACCTGCAGTTACTTGGGATAAAGTGCTTATTGAAATAAATATCTTAGGGGACCAAGTGGCTGCTGCAGTTGACTGATACAGTGGTAATGATAACTATGATGACTGTGGGGTAGAATGGCTATTTCTGACTGCACTGGGGACCATACAAAAGGAAAATGACATGCTCAGGAGTTTAGCATTCTCAGAGCTTCTCCTTGTGATCCTAAAGACTCTCTTATTTTGTATGAATGCATATTTTTTAAATTCGTATATGGCAGAGCAGATATGGCTAAAAATTAAACTCAACATTTAAGTATTTGGGTTAGGTATAGAATTACAATGGAAGGTCTATTTGTAGACTTTCCAAGTGTGCTAAGTGAAAATCGGGACACTGATTGGGAAGGAGTAGAGATATCTAGGTGGACACAAATAAAGCTGAAAATCTTGAATCTACTCTGATGCTTATTCTCCTCAAGATCTACCATTCCTATTCTGTCTAGTCCTCCAGCTAGAGAAATCTGAGCACCTTCTAATAGAGACAAGAGAAAAACTCAATCAAGGAAGAAACAGGTTATACCCCAAAAGAATTAAAATATTTTCCTTAATTATACTGGCATGAGCCTAGGGGTTGTATGTGAGAATATGTTATAAGGGAGTTAGAACAAGGTGGAGCGAATGTGACACTAAATCAGGACAAAGTAATCAACATAGGTGTTCTTATCCCAGATTTAATATAGTAGTTTGACCAGATGAAAGGTTCAGCAGTGGTCTTCTTTCAATAAGTTTTGGTGAGAATTTACTGTACTTTACTGATACAAAGAAAAGCCTGAGGGATATAGGAATATAAGAATGAACTTAACTTGTGAAACTTGCGTATGTACCACCTCACTACATCTCTTTGGATGGCCCAGAGTATATTCCCTTCACTAAGGCATGAGCCAGTATCCTTATAAAGCTCTGTGGTAGCTAGCCTCTAAAGGCTAAAGATGGCAGTGGAAGGTGCTGTCATTGAAAAGGGATCCCTAATCTCAATAGATATCATGGGATCATAGAGTAGCAGAAGTAGCAACACGAACTTCAAGAATCAAGATTTTTTAAAAATTACTGTAATGGACCCCAAAGAAGTGTTGGTAATCAGAATATCTTGCCTTACAGGAATCTTTTACTATGGCTTCTTGATCCCTAGGAGTAAAATATCTTAGGAGTAAAATATATGGGTGGATTTCTAGAATGTTAATTAGTCAATATAATAGGTAAATTCTAGGTAGAAATCTGGCTTCAGTATTCACAGTCTCTCACCCACTTCCCAAACCTAAGCCAATTCATTGACCTAGAGTCCTTTGATTAAAAGTGAGGCTAGAGGGTCGCTGGGGTGGCTCAGTCGGTTAAGCATCCGACTCTTGATTTGGGCTCAGGTTACGATCTCAGGGTCCTGAGATCCAGCCCCACATCAGGCTCTGAGCTGGGCATGAAGCCTGCTTAAGATTCTTTCTCTCCCTCTCCCTCTGTCTCTCCTCTCCTCCAGCATGTGCACACGTGCGTGCTCTCTCGCTCTCTCTCTGTCTCTCTCTCTCAAAAATACATAAATAAATAAAAAGGAGGTTAGATATCTTTGAGAAAGGATCCTACAACACTGCCACAAATATAAATATAAACTATAAAACCTTTCCAAACCCTCTCAAAGCATGATTGCACACATTTACTAGATGACTGTGTACATCAGCTAGATTAAGTTGATGCTAATCCTAGGAACTCAGAAATTATTTTGGACCACTGCTCAAAGTAGATGGCTAGGCAGTGTGTGAAATCTCCATCTCGTAGTGGGCCAATTCAGGGGAATTGAGATGTAGTGGGAAAGGAGAGCTATGTATGTTTTCTTCCTCACTTATGTAGCACATTGCAAAATAGAAATTTCCACAGCCCCACCCTTCGAGGTAGGATCTATTTTTCCATGTCTTGAAAAATGGGTTGCCCTTGTGACTTCTTTTGGTCAATAGAATATGGCAGAAGTGACTGTATGATTCTAAACTTGGGTCTCAAGAGATTTGTATCCTTCTGTTCTCTCTTTTGGAACCCTGCAACTACCACATAAAAGAGCCTGTCCTTGCCATCTGGAAGTTGAAAAACCGCATGGAACAGGGACAAACCATTACAGCCAAGGCCCCAGACACACAAGAGAGTCCAAAGACCAACCATCCCAGCAGCTGACCACAGACAGATGAGTGAGTCCATCTGAGCCCAGAGGAATCACTAATTTGTTTCATCTTTTATTTTATCCCTATTGCTTTGTGTAAGGATTTTTAGTGAGACGGTGACTAAACAAGATGATTTAACGTCCCCCAGAGATGGGACACAGTCAGTGTTAAGACTTTGAGTCTCCTCTTTATGGAGAAAAGTGTGAGAGTGACTTCATTTGGATAAAAGATTTGGACCCTGCTGGGTGGAAGCATGAGATTGTTATTGTTGTTGCATGGAAGTTAAAATATGTGTAGAGGAGTTTTTATGAGTGCTGAGTAGCCAAAGTGGGTGGCTTTATGGTGCTGAGACTGGGGCTGGAATTTTGCAAATTACATTTCCCAGTTCCTTTTGCCAGCTGACTTCCTTTTAGATTCTACCTTCAGGATACATAGAGAGAAGACAGAGGAAGGGACTTCCTTCCTGTTTTCCCTGTCTTTGCCAACATTGCCCAGAAGCAGCAGTTGGTTCAAGCCTCCAGTATTTTATGACATGTCTAGCACATTCCTGGGCTGTGCTCTCAGAGAAACTTGTAGCGCCCTGGCAGAGGTTCCTCCCTTCGGTGTATGAGAACCAGCTCTGCAGAGCCCTTCTTCTAAGTTCCTAGCTAATAACCTGTCTCTTCCCTTTTTGTTCCCTGGCCCAATGATGGCACTTGTTGCCCACAGTTACTAATTGTTGTGTTATTGTTTCAGTTTTTAAGTTGTCCAACACCTACCTAAGGGACCCTCAGTTTGAAATGTCCAGTGTTGTTTCTGGTTTTTTGATTACACCCTGACAGAAAGCTTTTGGAGGGTTCTGAGATCTGGAATAATTTGTCTTGCATTTTAGTGGGATCACCCTGGCAGCTGTGTTGGAAAAGACTGAAAGGAGAGACCAAATAGAATATTTCACTAGAAATATTTGGACCTGACTGTGACAGTGGTTACATTCTGTGTATATTCAAAATATATTTGAAGGTATTGATGATGGGATTTGCAGATAGATCAGGTATAAGTTTTGAGATGAGAGGAAAAGTATGAATTATTATCCAGGAGAGTAGGAGATTGAATCAAGCACAGAAATTTAGTGTTAATATTAAGTAACAATTAAGATTAGGGATCAAGAGTTTAAAAGTGAGACCAATTAGCTCAGCTGTGTATTTTCTACAGACATGGTTCTATGGTGGTTCCATTTGTTAAGGTAATGCTAGCTGCTGCAACAGATTAACCCTGAAATCTTTGTGGCTGAACACAATAGAAATTCATATTTCAGTAACCTAAGGTCTAGTGGGTAGTAGGACATGGCAGTGAAGGTGGAATCCAAGGTGGCATAACTTTGTCTTTCAGTGATCCTGGCTGAGGTTCAACACATGTTTTTCCAGGGTTATCCTGGATGTTGACATCTAGTTGGAAAATTGGGGAAGATAGAAAATGGAGGATCTCAAGAAATTTTATTTATGCCAGGCCTGGAAGTGGTATGCATCATTTCTACTTACATTTCATGGGCTAAAATTCAATGCCATAGCTACATCTTAAGTCAACAGAGGCTGGGAAATACTGCCTAGCTTTGTACCAAGGTGGAAAGGAAAATAGGTTGGATGAACTATTAACCAGTCTCTGTGAAACAAGAGACAAGTTCTGTCACTGCAAGCAGAGATTAGGCAAAGAGCTGGACCAGGGTTGTCATTTTGCAAGAGTGCCACAAAAGTGAGAGAAAGTCAAAGGGGTTCAGAGCATATGTGAGGAATGATTGTGACTGACCCTGAATTTAAACTGGATAAGGAGAGAGGACACAAGGAGAGAGCAGAGACATGAGGGTTGATGTGTGAGGTGCCAGAGTGGTGGAAAGATTGTGAGAGCCGCCGTTCTAGTGGATATTAGCTGGCAAGCTGGGAGGTGCTGGTTGGAGAATGTGTTGCTTAAAATGGAAAATTTGCATGAATTGCAGTGCTGTTATTGTTTTTGTTTTTTAACAAGAGTATGAACTTGAAATTTAGTATCTGAGATAGGGGGCAAGAAAGATCATTGGGACAGTGACTGTCAAGGAATTACGGTCTATGATATTGACAGATGATCTGTACAGATATCAAAATGTTGAAGAGAGTGGCAAGTACTGAATCTTTGAGGAATGAGGAAATGTGAAAATAAGAACAGTGGATAATTTAGAAAGCTATTTAGTGGGTAAAAAGACAAGTCTTGTTCATCAGTTACTAGCAGTCGAGATGAAGGAAGTGTTAAGAGTTATGGGGCGCCTGGGTGGCTCAGTCCTTAAGCGTCTGCCTTCAGCTCAGGGCGTGATCCCGGCGTTCTGGGATCGAGCCCTGCATCAGGCTCCTCCGCTGGGAGCCTGCTTCTTTCTCTCCCACTCCCCCTGCTTGTGTTCCCTCTCTCACTGGCTGTCTCTCTGTCAAATAAATAAATAAAATCTTTAAAAAAAAAAAAGAGTTAATCCCAGGTTTCTCACTTATGCAAATGAGTGGGTAACCTAGTCATTTACAGAGGTATAACTCTGTATAACTCAGTATAGCTCTCTTTAGGAGATAAATGATGAGTTTATTTTTTGGACATATAGAATTTGAACTTTCTCTTTCTCAAATATCTAAATGGAGATTTTGATGAGATTATTTGAAATCTAGAGGTCTTAGGGCTCAGAGAAATAACGGATATGAGATACACATTTGGGAGTCATTGGAAAATAAATAGTAATTTAAGACCGTGTATTGATAATATTATCTGGGGAGCCATTGGGAAATAGAACTGAGCTTTGAGACATACAGAAAAATGAGGCACATAGAGAACACTATTATTTATTAAACCTACCATATTAATTCAAGAATAAGTATACCTATGTTGATTAATTTGGCCTGATCTAATGTCATATTTTATCCTCCTTAGTCTAACATTCTTAAAATGTATTCTCATGTGTATTCCCTAGGTCTATGCCAATATAACTTAGACAAATACTGCAATCTTTTGGAGTGTGACCTATTTCTTCCTAGGTTGAATTTTTTACTTGTCCCTATTGGAATGTACTCAGATCTCTTTATTATAGGTCTGGACACAATAGGGATGGTAAGGATAGGTCATTAGAAGAACAAGCACCCCACTGAAAGAAAGCTTAAGGTAGATTCAAGATTTTCATCTTTGTTAATATCTACCCCAATACCCCTACTCTTCCTAATCAATGTCCTAATTTTTATTTAGGACACCTGGATAGTCTGTGAATACACCTTACATTTTGATCCTGTAACTAACCCAGATATTAAACATTGAGTTTAATTTTCAGCCATTTCTGCCTTACCATTTACAAATGAAAACTAATACATGTAGACAGAAATATGACTTTTTTTAGATTACAAGAGAAACTCTATATTTGAATTGACACTGTTAAACCCCTGAGAATGTTTATTTATTTTTTATATGATCTCTGGGGGCAGATATAAATAACCATTCTACCAAAACCAAGAGAGTGTGAAGTGTAGTTGCCAAAAAATAGAATTATTCAAGAAGGCAGCAGTGGTCAATAGAATTAATAGTAACATTTATTGAGAACTTACTGGGTGCCAGGTTTTCTTCTAAGAACGTCACATATTTTCATTTACTTTATTCTTACAACATTCCTATGAAGTAAGTACTATTTTTGTCTCTATTTTACAAAGAAGAGGACTGAGTCACAGAGAGATTTCTTTTTTAACTAATTGCTTTCAGTCCCAGCTAGTAATTGACAGATCTGGTAATCTATCCCAGGTCGTCTGACTCCACAGCCCACAGTTTTAACAACTACTTTATACTCACCTCTAAGCCAAGTGGTCAGAACTACTCAGAGAAAAGTAGGCCATGAAACACAAAATTGATTTTTGGATTTAGTAGCATGAAAGTCATTGTTGATGATAGTGAGAGCTATTTCAGTGGAGTAGTAGTTCATGAGGCTCATCAGAGTATGTTGAAAAGAGAATGGGAAGGTAAGAAGGGGATACAGTGAAGGTGCTCAACTGTGTCAAGAAATTTGACTGTCAAGGTCAGGAGAGGAAGAGAGAGAAGATGACAGAAGTAAAGCTGGGTCAAGGAAAGTTTTGTTTTTGTTTATGTTTTGTTTTGTTCTTAACATGAAAAGAACTCTAAATGTTTACGGGGAGGATCTGTTTGAGAAAAAAGGTGTTTGATTACATAAAAGAGCAACAAGATAAGAAACAGTGCATGCTTCCTGGGTAGGTGAGAGGAGATTGAATGTAGGACAAACTGACCTTAACAGGGTCAAGGACAATGTGCTTCTTCTGTTTGAACAGGAGGGGAGGAGAAGTGGATGGTGCAAATGCAATTAGGTTTATAGGTTGAGTGGTTGGGAATTAAGGTTGTGCCCATCTGAGAGCTTCTATTTTTCTTTTCTAGGGAGTAAATTCATCTGGGTTTGAGAAACAATGGGTCTGGTGTGGTGTAAATAGAGATTGAAAAAAGTATAGGATGTGTGAATAATTGAAGCCAGTGAGAGATTTGTTAATGACCTAGATGAAGTCAGTGATGATAAGTTTATAGTGTTACTTTGCTCTGTTTGTTATTTCTTCCAGTATCATTCACTGCCCAAGACACAGAAAAATGATTCCATTAGAATTTAGTTTTGCTAAATGAATGAAATGAAAACACAGAAAGAATTGGAGTTTACAAGGAAAAAAAGAATAACTGAAATAATGGACCATAGAATCTAAACTGAACAGAAAGGCTGTAAAGATAAGGGTTATGGTTATGGTCATTGTCATGGTCATGGTTATGGTTAGAGTTAGGGTTGGAGTAGAGTAAGGGTAGGGTAGAGTGTGGAAAAGTCAAAGGACTAAAGACCTGAAAAGATCGATGAACGATCATCATAGATTTTAGCTGAAAAATAAACTTATTATGGACAGATGATGAATTGAATTTTATTAGCTTCAGGCTATGGCCAGGTCCACATTATGGCTTTAGGAATGAGTGTCAGAATGAAGTAGAAGGGAACTTTGGAAATGAGTAGTAGAGTCCTAAATGGGTGGGCCATGGACCTGAAAATCTTATAGGATAATAGCTGAAATCTTGGGTTATAGGGGTAGTCTATATGTGACTTAGGAGTCAAGGTGTTCGCTGAATAATGGGGACTTACTGAGTGGCTGGTAGGTGCCACCCATAGGGCGTGGGAGTGTGTTCTATGACTAAGTGGCAAGCCGCACAGCAATGGGAGTCCTCACCAGACAGTCAGAAAGAAATGTTTGAAATCTAACATTACTGCTTGAATGCTTAATATATGGAGGTGCTGAAAAATAAAAGCAATGTCTTGAGGCCTATAAGTGAAACTGGGTTCTCAAGACAGAACCAGGGTCCAGTTGAGGCAGAGGTGGAAGGAATGTTCTAAATAGAAGTTGATGGTATAGGGGGATTTTTATGTTATGGAGTAGATCTTTTAGGGGAACTTTTGTATGAGTGGGGAGAAAGGACAAGGAGGAGGGACTGGGAGAAATTGTGTCAGGAAGATAAACAGCATAATGCAGTAGAAAATGGATTTTTTTTTTTTTTTTGGTTATAGATCATACAATTTTTTTAAAAGAGGTCTCTGAGACTTTGAATATTGGCCGAATTAAATAGGAATGAAGTGCCTGGGAGTTCAAGAATTTAGTCCTGACAGTAACATTTAAAGGAGGTAGAATGGAGGGATTGATTGATAGTTCTTGGCTCACCTAACTTGAGGGAATGTTGGTTTGGCCACAGGAGTCTTCAAGCAGAATATACGGATTGAGTGGTGTAATGGCCCCATCTCTACAAGCCCAGCATGTTTATTATTCATCTAAATGTTTATGACTTTGACTACAATCTGTTATTGCATGTATCATTTTGTATTGCATGTGTTTACTTACAAATCACCCCTGCTAAACTGAGTTCCCAAAGGGCAAAACTGAGTCTCGTCTTTTTATCCTTAGCACCTGGCTTAGTGCCTATTCAATAAATATTTGATCCAATGACTTTAAACACACTATTTCTAGTCCAAGCTCATTTCACTGTCTACTGATCAATATAGTTTACTAATGCAGTGCATTGCTTTGTTAGTTCATGATTACTTGAAAAAAATTTTAAAGTCTAGATATATAGAGAGGTTGGATACAAACAAGAGGAAGAATGTGGAAGCATTAGTTTGTGTACTGACCAGTGATAAGAGAGAGAGGAAACCAATTAGCATTCTTTTCATTATCAGTTGTTTTCAATTGTGTTATGATGACCTAGATAGGATTTCCCATAAGAACTGAGTAGTGAAAAATACATAAATAAATAAAAGAGGAAGAAGTCAATTGCTTAACTGCATTTAATACTGAAGTAATCAATCTGAAAAAAATATTTCAAGAATAAATGGCTTACTTGACTCTTGTTGGCTATCTGTAGCTGACATTTTACAAAAAACACCTTGCCTCATTTGCATCATCAGATTTATACCCAAACTTTCTTAAAATGAGTTAAATCTATTCACCATGACAAAATCTAATCAGAACCTTAATTTTTGAATGATCCCTGGTTGTAATTTATGTCTTTCCTATTGAGTGAAAAATTTTTCTCCTGTTCTAGAATTCTGAACCTTTTTTATTCTAGACTGTAATTCCTGACCACAGGCTCTACAGAGGATGTTTCAGAACAGCAGACAATGTACAGTTTCATCAAACATTATCAAATATAGCTCTTATCAAATATAGCTCTTGCCAAATTCCAGTGGTGAAAATACGTAACGGTCTTGTAGGGAGAAGCAGAATAACATTTTCACAAGTTGAGGTTTTAAGCTGATCTCTGACACAATTACCATTCCCTTTTTAATCATAGATTTCACTGTTAAATTTTTAATAATACTGTAATAAACTTATTATTAAAATTACCACTTATCAAGTGCCTACTCTGTGTTGGATGATTGACAGTATCTTGTGCCCATATTATCCTAAAAATAATCCAGAAAATTTTCCTTTACATCTCTCAAATTACAGATGATTCAACAGTCCTAATAAAGTTAAATTATCTGCAGTCACAAAAGTTTTAAGAGAGCACCTCAGATTTAAGTTCAGGTTTACTAATTCCCATCCCCATGCTCTTTGTACTGTATCACATTACCTCCATACCATACCAGAGTTACCAGTGTTTCCTTGGAATGGAGGCAAATATGTACACACACATGCATGATAAGCACTGGTCAGGACATAGGAGAAATCAGACCTAGTTGAGTGAGAACTAAAGCAGTGATTCTAATGAAAAATCTAAATTTTCTGTCTTCAATTCCATGTTGAACTTTTTTTGTTGTTCATTTTAATGAAGAAAACTGTTTTTTTCTGTAGAAAGATTCTTCATTTCATGTAGTTTTGTAATATAGGTACACATTTTTGAATGCAAATAAATAGTAAAAGGATGTTTCATTCAAGTAAAAAATATCACTTCATTGTCATAGTTAGCCCGCTAAAACCAGAAACTTTATCTTTGGCTGGGGTTATGTTTTTCACTGAAAGAACAGTGCCATGAATTTAATGTTGGCTAGGATTTCTATATTTGATTAAAGAAAGCAGTTTATCACAACCACTTATCTGACTTTGAAACACAGCAGGCATATTCTTTGTTGAGTCATTTTAATAACTACAGACAGTACTTTACCTGCAATTCCAAAATCCAAAACTTTAAAACCTGAAAGTTTTGGGGGAGCCAGTAGGTTAAGCAACTGACTCTTGGTTTTGGCTCAGGTCGTGATCTCAAGGCCTTGAGATCAAGCCCCACATGGGGCTCTGTACTCAGCATGGAGTCGACTTGAGATTCTCTCTCCCTCTCTGTCTGCCCCTCCCACTTGTGCTCTCTCTCTCTCTTTCTCTCTCTAAAATAAATAAATAAACCTTTAGGAAAAAAACCTGAAAGTTTTGGATGAGTGTGGTTCTAGAACTCATTTGGCTTATAAACATGCACTCAACTGACATTAGGTTATATATATCCTTTAACTTACTTTGTATGAATTTTCATGTGTTTCACTACAGAAATATTCATATTTTAATTAAGGGATGGTGGAGTTGGTGTGTAAAATATGGTATATACACCACATTGCTCGTCTAAAATCCAAACAATTTGAATACCAAAAGCCATCTGGCCCCAAGAGTTTTGGAAGATGACCTTTCAAACTGTACATTTCTCTTCCATGTTCAGCTCTGTTGCAATTCTACAAATCCTACCCTGAGTTTACGTAGTAAAGTTTCACTAACTCAATTTATTTGAAATTAGTTTAAAATATGGAACATATTTTATAATTAATTTATTAATGTATGAATAAGCAGACTTCCAAGGAGAGGGCATCCACCCTTTGTAGAAGCCAGTGCAGTCTTTTTACTTTTACACTGTGAAGTCCTAAGATATTCACACTCAGGATATAGGGCATTCCTATCACACCAACAAGTCTCTTTTGCAGTGAATCCCCTTTCCACCAGCAGCAGGGCCAACCATTTGGCCACTATAGAATGGAATCATACAATATATACTCTTTTCTGCCTAGCTTCTTTCATGCAGGTTGATGATTTGGGGATTCATCCATCTTCCCTCATGTATCATTAGTTTGTTTCTTTTTATTGTTGAGTTGTAGTCTAGCATATGAATATTTGATGATTTGTGTATCTATGTACCTGTTGGTGGACATTTGGGTTATTTTTAGATTGGGGCTATTTTGAGTAAATTTGCCATCAACATTCATGTACAAATCTTTTTGTGAGCATATGTTTTCTTTTTTGGGGGGGGGTGGTAAACACCTAGGAGTGGAATCAATGAGTCCATACAAAAAGTGTATATATAACTGAGAAATTGTCAAAGTGTTTTCCAAAGTGGTTTACCATTTCATACGCCCACTAACAGTATATTAGAGTTTCAGTTGGTACTCATATTTGACACAGATGGTATCATTAGGGTTTTGTTTCAGTATGTGTTCGCTTGTTTGTTTTTAATAATTTCAGCTAGTCTAAGGGTATGTAGTAGTATCTTATGGTAGTTTTAATTAGCATTTCCCTGATGACTAATGAAATTCAGCATCTGTTTCTGAGTTTATTAGCCATTTGTATGACTTTCTGTGAAGTATTTGTTCACATAACATCCCCCTTTTTTGGTCATCTCATTGTTGAATTATGAAAATTCTTTCTATATTCTGGATTCAAGCCCTTTATCAGACACATGTGTTATGAATATTTCTTTCAGCCTGTGGCTTGACTTTTAATTTTCAGTAATATCTTTTGCTGAGCAGATGTTTTACTTTAATTAAGTCCAATTTTAAAAAATTGCTTTGTGTAGTTCATGCTTTTTTTGTCCTAAGAAATCTTTCCCTGCCCTAATGCTGTAAAGATTTTCTTTGAGTATTAACTGTTCAAAAATAAAACCAGCTCACCTTTTGCTTTTCCTTTTTTGAGTGAGAAGTTGAGCCAAATAAATGTTAAATTCTTTCTTAACTAGTACTTTTTAAAATTAGTTCCTGAGATTTTCTATGAAAAAAAGCCATACTAGTCTAAATAGTATAGGTAAATTAGAGGTTGGTAGTTCTAGTTCTTAGTGAACAAACACTCTATTAGGAGAAATAAAAGAAGTATAGTTCAAGGGTGAATGTGTTAAGTGCCCCCAAAACAATGTAACCATGTTTCTAACGATGTTCTAGGATCACTGCTGACTGGACAAGGAAAGTTTTATGGAAAAGGAAACACTCGACCTGGGCTATCAGTGATGGCAGAATTCTGATGAATGGGTTGAAGACAGGGCATCAAATATAGCATGGCATAACAAGGAGCACAGAGGCAGGTTTTTTAAAAATAGGTGTATTCTGGCAATAGCGGGCCATGCGGTTTGTCTGCAAATTACCTCCTTTTTAGGTGGATAATGAGACCTGAGGCTGGAAAAGTGATTTCAAGGCTGGGCAGAGAGATGGTTCATATTATGTCAAGTGCTGTTTACCTGACCAAATAGTTCTACGTTCGTCCTGAAAAGACACAAGGTAGAGATGATTTCAGGTAGAGAAAGAGTAGAGTCAAAGAGGTCCTCTAGAAAAGTTTTCATGTAGCTTTGATGAGACTGGTTCAAGGGATAAATGTTTTGAAGAGAGAGACACCAGTTAGGACTTGGATAGAAGGAACTAGACTCCACTGTTGGTATTGTATTTTTTCTGTACTTATTTTCACACATTCATGTTCTGTCTCTCCATTGTGTTTATGAAGGTTTTTGTTGTTTGTTCGTTTGTTTGTTTTTTAAGCACAGAGCTGGGACTTTCTCTTCTTTTCATACTCTCCAGCCTGTAGAGTAAGTCACACAGAAATGTTGATTGACACACAGGCAGTCCAAAGAGAGTGTAGGAGGATGGGAGAGAGAAAATAGAAATTGCCAGTTCCAGGGAAATATTAACCCTGGTCCCATAATTAGAACTGCCTTACAGATATACATCATTTTGTATCAAAATCTCACTTATTTAGAAACCAGTCTTGCTTTGGCCATGTAAACATTGGAAGGTGACATTTACCCTAAAGTCTCTCAAATTTGCTTTCACTGTCTTTAAAATGAGAGGTCTAAATGAAGTAATTCTAAGATGCCTTTATCTCTGAACCTCTGAACATTGGTACAAAACCAACGTGTTATTTCTTTCTTAGGTATCATTGAATGTGAGATGATTTACAGAGGGGTCTTAAATGTGGTCATTTGTGTTCTAAAAAATGAGTTATCACAATAATTGCATTTAGAATAAGGAACATAGTAAATCATTGAATATAGGATGTACAGGGTATTGATTCTCTGGTGATAGAGTGATTTTTGTAAACATATCTCAGCCTTGACTCCATGTTAGTTTTTATCATATCATACGTTGATTTACTACAATATGATCATTGTAACATGGCTTTAAATTCTCCATTTTCTTTTCCTCTAAGTGCCTAAAAACATGGATCTTTCTTGTGGATTTAGAAGATAGTGCTTATCACATATTACTTTTCCACTATAATCCCTTAACCATCAACATGAGGAAAAGAAAGGTAGAAAAGAAGGAAAGAAGGAAGGAAAAAAGGTAGACCACTGGTCCACAGAGTGTTTGGGGGTTGAGGAGGAGGAATGACAAAGAAGAGAACCCTGCTGGAGCCCCTAAAAACTGAAAGGGAACTATGCTTTCATTCACTGTCCCCACTATTACTTTTCTGTAAGCCTTGAGAGTTGTATCCCTCAGCTGGAGAAACTCTGATTGTTTAGTTAATAAAATGATTTTCCAGAAATTTACATCTTTCATATTTATATATATGGTAAAATGACGGAATTGTAATATTTAACTCATTTGCACATTTCTAAATACCATTTACCATTTATGTTAAACTTTATTAATTTAATAGAAAAATATAGATTCTGCTTTACATAAAATAATTGGCAAACTGATTGCTTAATGATTTGTAAAAATTTTTTATCTCAAACTTGAGAAATCCTAAACTTTCAACACTTCAAGCATTTTATTTTGCTCTTTATATAGAAAGAGAAATAAGAAGCTCTCCAGAGAAAATTTCTGTGCAAGCAAAATGTGTTCCAAGAAGGCTTGTGAAACTCTATTTGATATTGTTATCTACTAAGGGAGAGAATGAAATTATCATTTGATAAAGCCCAAAGAAAACTTGATGGTCTCAGATAAAATGAGTGATCTTTGCAGAGGAAAAGTACTTCACAGAAGCCGGAAAGTGGGATACCAAAGGGAGGAAACTGGTACTAGAATATTTCACTTAATGACTGTATGACAAGCCCATCACAGGTCATTATTTATAGGTCATTTTCCTGTCAATTGTAGGAATCCTGGCCTTAATCATTTGTGTCAACACACACTTCCGTATAAAAACTTCCAACATGATACAGATAATTCTGAGAAACACGATATGTGTTCTGACAATTTTGTGCTTTCCTTTTGACTCTGAATTTGCCAAGATATTTCCTGTTAACTCCTTGGCATGAGTGTTTTTCAGTGTCTCTTACTAATGCCAGCACTGGGTGTCATGCTGGGAAAATCCAGTTTTTGAAAGGAAAATTACAAAGCATTGTGGTCAGCATTAAATTTAAAGAAACATCACTAACGATTTTAGAGACATTTCCACAGTTAGGTATTTCATTATTTTAGACAGAATTTCTTTTTTAACATCTTTACTGTGTATTTACTTTGTATAATTGATATACAAAGAGCTGCACATACTTAATGTGTACATTTTGGTGCGTTTAGGCATATGCAAACACCTGTGATAGCATCACTACAGTCAAGGTAAAGATCTATACAATGCCTCCCCAAGTTTCCTTATGTCGCTCTGTTTTGTGTTTTTGTTTTGTTTTATTTCTACCCTCCTAATACATTTTCAAGTGCACAATGCTATATTAACTCTAAACAACAGAGCTCTAGAATTTATTAATATAGCATAACTTAAGCTCTATACTCATTGAACAACAACTCCTCGTTTCTTCTATCTGGAGCCCCTGGCAACCACCGTTTCTCTGCTTCTGTGAGGTTGATATAGTCCCACTTGTCTGTTTTTGCTTTTGTTGTCTATACTTTTGGTGTCATATCCAAGAAATCATTTCTGAGACCAATGTCAAGAAGTTTTCCCCTATGTTTCCTTCTAGAAGTTTTACAGTTTCAGATTTTACATTTAAGTCTTTTAATCAATTTGGAGTTGATTTTTGTGTATGGTATGAGATAATGATCCAATGTCAGTCTTTTGCATGGGGATATTCAATTTTGCCAACGCCATTTGTTGAAGAGACTATCCTTTCCCCATTGTATATTCTTGGCAACTTTGTCAAAGATCAGTTGACTGTACATGTGTGGATTGATTTTTGGGCTCTCTATTCTGTTCCATTAATCTATATTTAATGTCTTTATGCAAGTACCATATCGTTAACCACTGTAGTTTTGTAATATATCTTGAAATCTGGAAGTGGGATGTTTCCAGCTTTCTTCTTTCTCAGGATTGTTTTGACTATTCTGGGGTTTTTCTGTGGTTCCATATGAATTTTAGGATTTTTTTTTCTATTTCTGTAAAAAAAATAATGCCATGTAGAGTTTGATAGGGATAGCATTGGATCTGTATTATGAGCATGTTAGCAATATTAAGTCTTCCGATCCATGAATGGGGATATCTTTCCATTTATTTGTATCTCCTTAATTTGTTTCATCAATGTTTGATAGTTTTCAGTGTCCAAATCTTTCTCTTCCTTGGTTAAGTTTATTCCTAAGGATTTTATTCTGTTTGCTGCTGTTATCAATAGAATTATTTTCTTAACTTTTTTTTGGATGGTTTGTTCTTAGTGTATGGAAATATGGCTAACTTTTATATATCAATTATTTGTATCCTACAACTTTACTGAATTTGCTTATTAATTCTGACAGTTGTTGGGGGATTTTCTTGGTGTCTTAGGGTTTTCTACATATAAGATCATATCTTCTACAAACAGATAATTTTACTTCCTTTCTGACTTGAATGCCTTTTATTTATGTTTCTTGCCTAATTATTCTGGTGAGGACTGCATTGAATAGAAGTGAAAAGAGTAGGCATCCTTACCTTGCTTCTGATCTGAGAGGAAAAGTTTTCAGTTATTTTGTCATTGAGTATGATATCAGCTGTGGACTTGTAATATATGGCCTATATTATGTTGAAGTATGTTCCTTCTATACTCAATTTGTTGACAGGTTTTATTATGAAAAGATGTTACATTTTGTCAAATGCTTTTTTTTTTCACATCTGTTGGGTTGATGATGTGATTTTCCCCCATCGTTCTGAATCACCTATATTAATTTGTATATGTTGAACCATCCTTGCATCTTAGGGATATATCCCACTTAATCAAAGTGTACTTACTGTTGATTTCAGTTTGCTCGTATTTTGTTGAGTACTTTTGTATCTATATTCATGAGGGATACTGGTCTGCAGTTTTTTGTTTTGTTTTGTTTTGTTTTCCTGTAGTCTGGATTGGTATCAGAGTAATGCTGGCCTCATAAGATGACTTTGGAAGTATTCCCTCTTCCTCAATTATTTAGAAGAGTTTGAGAAGGATTGGCATTAATTCTTTCTTAAATGGTTGGTAGAATTCACTAGTGAAGTCTAGGCCTGGGCTTTTCTTTGTGAGGAGGTTTTAATTATTAACTCAATCTCCTTACCCATTATTGGTCTGTTCAAGTTTTGTTTTTCTTCTTGATTGAGTCTTGGTAAGTTGTATGTATCTAGGAATTTATCCATTTCTCCTAAGTTATCTGATTTGCTGACCTATAATTGTCCATAGCAGTCTCTTACGACCCTTTTTTATTTCTGTTGCATCAATTGTAATGTCTCCTGTTTTATTTACGATTTTATTACTTTGAGTCTTCTTTTATTCTTAGTCTTGCTGAAGGTTTGTCAACTTTTTTATCTTTTCAAAGAAGCTAAGTCTTAGTTTTATTGATTTTCTTTTCTATTCTTTTCCTAGTCTTTGTTTTATTTCTACTCTTCATTATTTCCTTCTTTATGCTAACTTTGGGTTTAGTTTGTTCTTTTTCTAGTTCCTTGAGGTATAAGTTTGGATTGCTTATTTAAGACCTTACTTTTTTTTTTTTTAATGTAGGCATTTGTTGGGCTAAATTTCTCTCTTAGTACTGCCTTTGCCACATCCCACAAGTTTTGATCTATTGTGCTTTCATTTTCATTTGTCTCAAGATATTTTCTGATTTTCCTTTGATTTCTTCTTGGGCCCATTGGTTGTTTAGGACTGTGTAATTTAATATATACATATTTGTGGAACTTCCAATTTTTCTATTGTTATTAATCTCTAGTTTTATATCATTATGCTATAGAAAAGAAATTTGGTATATTAATCTTCTTACATTTGTTAAGACTTGATTTGTGACCTGACATGGGGTCTATCCTGGAAAATGTTCCATGTATGTTTGGAAAAAATATTCATTCTGCTGCTGTTGAGTGAAATATTCTGCATATGTCTGTTAAGTCTGTTTGGTCTATAGTGTTGCTCAAGTCTGGTGTTTTCTTTTTTTTTTTTTTCTTTTTCTTTTTTTTTTTTGGTCTGGATGTTCTATCCATTGTTAAAACTGCGATATTAAAGTAACCTATTATTATTGAATTGCTGTCTATTTCTCCCTTCTGTTTTGTTAATATTTGCTTTATACCTTTGTGTGGTCTGGCATTGGGTGCATATATAATTGTTATATCTTCCTAATGATTTGGAATATATATTTATAAATCATTTATATCTTTTATTATTATAGAATATCCTTCCTTGTCCCATATGACAGTGTTTGCCTTAAATTCTATTTTGTCTGATATAAATATAGCCACACCTACTCTCTTTTGGTAACCATTTGCATTTTCTATCCCTTCACTTTCAGCCTATGTGTGTCTTAAATCTAAAAGTGAGTCTTTTGTAGGCAGCATACAGTTTGGTCTCGTTTTATTATCCATTTATCCACTCCGTGTCTTTTTATTGGAGAGTTTAGTACATTTATTTTTAAAGTAATTATTGATAAGAAAAGACTACTATTGCAGTTTTATTGTTTTATGTGTGGTTATTGTTGTTTTCTTCTCTGTTCTTCTCTTGTTTTCCTCTATGTTTTGTTTATTTTTTGTAATGATGGTCTTTGATTCCTTTCTCTCTTTTTTTGGTGTGTCATATATATAAATTATACCATGAAGTATAAATTGTTACCATAGGATTACATAAAACATCTTCTATTATTACAGTCTAGTTTAAACTGATAGTTTAATTTGAATCACATTCCAAAAGTTTACATTTTACTTCCCCCCCACATTTTATGTTACAGTTTGCATCTTTTTATATTTTGACTCCATTAACAAGTTTTTATAGTCATATTCTTAACTTTTTGTCATTATAATTTCTATTCTAAAACTAAAAATAATGTACATACCATTATTACAGTATTCTCTGTTTATACATTTACCTTTTAAAAAAAGTTTTTATTTATTTATTTGACAGGGAGAGAAAGAGAGCATGAGCAGGGGGAGGAGCAACGGGAGAGGGAGAAGCAGTCTCCCAGTTGAGCAGGGAGCTGAATGTGGGACTCAATCCCAGGATCCCAGAATCATGACCTGAGCTGAAGGCAAATGCCTAACTGACTGATTCACCCAGGTGCCCTATATTTACCTTTATACTTTCTATTTTCATGTTACTAATTACTATACCTTCATTGTAGTTTGAGGAACTCCCATGCCATTATTGTAAATCAGACCTAGTGGTGATGTAGTTCCTCAGCTATTGTCTGTCTGGGAATGTCTTTAGCTCTTAATTTTTGAAGGACAATTTTGCCAGACATAGTATTTTCGATTGGCGGTTATTTTCTTTTAGTACTTTGAATATATCGTCCCACTTCCTTCTGTCCTGCAAGGTCATTTCTTCCTCCAAGGAAGAATTGCAGATGGGGTGGATCTCTCTCTCATCACTGAGCTGTACTGACCTGGGGAAGGGACTGACATGAGTAAAGTGAAACTAGTCTACTTAACCATTTCAAAGTGTTTTTCTTGATTTCATTCTCATCTGAGGTGTTGCAATTCTTGACTAGATTCTGGAGTTCTTATCTTATTATTGCTTTATTGGTATTTCTCTAGGGGAACAAAGACTGGGACTTCCTATTCTGCCATCTTGCTGACATTGTAGATAAAATTATTGGAAATTATTTTTCCTTGCCTTTTTTTTTCCTTTGGTGGACATGTCTTTTCCCATTGAACAATTACTTCATGAGTGAAAGAGATAAAATTACTGTGCTTCTATGCGTTGTGAACTTTCACCATAGGAGAACAGACATCTCTTGAAAGCAACAACACAATTTTCTGTATGATCAAGGTAGTTAGCACTCTAAAAAGTAAATGCATTTCCAGGTATAATTAGCTATGATAGGTATTTGGAAAATGGTCCTTCAGCTAATAAAAGAGGGAGTCCCTCGGGGCGCCTGGGTAGCACAGTTGTTAAAGCGTCTGCCTTCGGCTCAGGGCGTGATCCTGGTGATCCGGGATCGAGTCCCACATCAGGCTCTTCCGCTATGAGCCTGCTTCTTCCTCTCCCACTCCCCCTGCTGTGTTCCCTCTCTCACTGGCTGTCTCTCTGTCACATAAATAAATAAAATCTTTAAAAAAAAAAAAAAAAAGAGGGAGTCCCTCAAAGTAACTTATCTTCAGATAAAACTATAGAACTTCATCTGTAAAGAATTCACACAATTTGATTGTTCTAAATTATAATCATTTGAGTTAAAAATTTAGTGGGAGTAGTAATCTTTCCCAGTGAAGCTTTTGATTTTTAGTTTTTAGATCCATAAGAAAGAGATAAAGAGCTCTTCCTGGCTCCTGCCCTGTCTGTACTGGGGCTTCAGGGTGTGGGTGGTGGATCAGTTAGCAATTCTAAGAAAATTACTGTTCTAGGATAAATTACATTGAAATTTTATCATCAATATAATATTTTCTACCAGGGATATTAATAAGATTGTGATTATGTCAACTAGCAAAGTCTAGGCTTCAAATTAACATAATAGCTTACATATAAAATAAGATATAAATACATTATAGAAAAGAGTCATTTATAAATCAAAAACTTAAAAAAAAAGAATTGCCACTTGTGTAGAAGAAAAAAAGATATCAGAGAATAAGGAAATAAATATTTTTGCATAAATTCAATGACTTATGAAGCACAAAATACAAAAGAGCCTTAACTAGCCAGCCAGTAAGCTAACAAATTAATTTTTTTAAGAAAATATAATGTAATTTTTTAAAAGGCTTTCCAATTAGAATCACAGAAAAAAATTAATCAAAATAGTCAATGAGGATTAATTAAATAATCTAAAGAAAAAAATTGAGACAGGATACAAGGTTTTTACTGTAATTTAACCAAATAATTAATTGGTTGATCAGAAGTACTGAATGTCTTTGTTGGCATCAGCATTATGAAAACTATTCTGGGAATTGTAAAATATTCAGCAAATAATCTTTAAAATCTCAGAATTGGAATTCGAATTCATTAAGCATGCATTTAACAAATAGTAAATGGTAAGCACTATAGTAGTGATGGGGTATGCAGGTGACTAAGACGTGGTCCTCCTTATGGAAGAACTAATACCATAGTTGAGGAACTAAATTCAATGCAATATGAAGCTGTCACAGTAATAGCAAAGAGGAAAAATAAGGTATGAGGAATTTCCCAGAAAAAGTTGACTGGTCTCAGTGACTCTAAATCAGTGACTCCAAGTCAGTGTTTCTGAACCTTAAATTTCATGTTCTCATTTAATTTCATTTGTAAACTCCAAATGTATCAAATAATATAACAAAAATTAAATCAATGGCAATTTTAAAGTGGCCTTACACGAATTACACACATACTTCTTGAGATTTTGGTATGCCTTCCACAGGATAATGCATTTTGCTCAAGAATCATTGTACTAGATTCAGACTAGATTTGAACAGATAAAGGAAAGAATTAAGATACAGAGTATGCTTAGGCTTAAATTAAATTTATATGCTGAAGCAGATCTCTATTCATCTGTATCACCTTACCTCTAAACCACAGGCTGAAAAGTTTCTTTATGCCAAAACTTAGAGGATGTGTTGCAGGCAAATATTTAACAAGTAGAGGTCCTTGACATGATATCTTTTTGCTGCAGTAACCCCCATACTGAAAATGATTTCTGCAGCATGCTAGGTACTCAATAACTGTCTTTGAACAGATAAATTAACATCATCCTTATTCACAAACCTGACACGTTAACCAAAACAGGGAGGCTTTTCCTGGCAACTCACATGGACAGAACATTTTTTAGGACACTAGGAAACACATGTCTCGTCTAACTTTGGTAGGTATATTAGTTTCCTATTGCCTCTATAACAAATTACCACAAACTTAGTGGCTTTAAACAATGCAGATTTATTCTCTTACAACTCTGGAGGTCTGAAGTCCAAAATGAGTCTTATGGGGCTAAAATCAAGGTTTCCACATGGCTGGTTACTTCTGGAACCTTCAGAGGAAAATCTGTTTATTGCCTTTTCCAGCTTCTAGATGCTGCTGACAAACGTTGGTTCAGGGCCACACCACTCCAACCTCTGCCTTTTTCTCACTCTGACTTCCCCTGCACTCTTTTTATAAGGACCTTTAGGATTATACTGGGCTTATCTGGATAATCAAGGATAACCTCCCAGTCTCAAAGTTCTTCACTTAATCACACCTGCAAAGTACTTTTGTCGGGTAAATTAACATATTCACAAGTTTGGGGTATTAGGATTTGGACATCTTTATGGGCTATTGTTCTATCTACCACAGTGGATGACTGCATATTGTCCTTTATACGCTATCTTGAATTAAATTTTAACCAAGTCTGCCTCTGTCTGAGAGAGGATCTTGCCTTTAAAGGAGGAAGGACACAGAGAAGCTATGCTGCTATTTGGCCCAGGTCACTTTAGTCTCCTAAAGATAGTACCACCATGCCCCAAAATCTCCAATGAAGACTATCAGCAGGATAATTTCCAATTTTATTTTTGCAATTTTCTCTAATTCTGAATGTTTCTGAGAAATGCCATTTAATATCTAAAGTGAATATAAAGTAGTCTTGACTTCTTACAAAACAAAAGCAAAAGAACTCTCAGGTTGATGAGCTGGACTTTTCATCAAAACTTTTTGTTTAAATAAAATGTAAATCAGTAAGTTCTCCTGTTTAAGAAGGGCTGTTCAGTGTCTATAGCTACTTAAAAATTATGTTAAAAATATTAGACCTGAAGGCTCATGAACTTTACTGTAACAATAGGCAAAGGTTTACTTTACAAAGTGCTTTGTCTGTACCATTGAGAAAGACAATAGTGACGTTAGTTCTCTGAATTATGTATTAACAGCTGACTTCAATTTTAAAAGTCATAATTAATGCATTTCAAATAAAAGAAAACCTTCAAAAGAACCCATTTAAACTTGTTAATAAAAAGAAGAAAACTCAAGTTCTGCCCTTCTTGGTATTATCAGAATTTAGATTAACCTCTCCAGAGGAAATGGTGGAAACAGGTAGGATAAATGTTCCCAAAGAAAGAATGACTCATCTGGAAGTTTATAATTAAAATCTGGGCCAGGCATATCAAACTCTCTTACCAAAGCAAGCTCAAGGGCAGACGTTTTCTTCAGAGCAATAGACTGTCTAACCTAGCCATGTAAAAAGTACCTTTTCTTTTAAAAGGAATGAATATAATGATCTTTCATTAACAATATCTTTAAGAATGTTTCCGTTTGGTTTATTCTTAGATAGAAAAAGAAGCAAGATCCACTGCAAAAGAAGGCAGCAGATTCACTGAGACCATCAGTTGGTCAACTTTTAATAAATGTCTTCATCATTCATTAATTCAACAAATAATGAGCACTTAACATGTGCCAAGCAGTGTTAGAGTTATAAACAAGAGAGGAAGAAGACTCATCCTCATGGGGTTTACACTGAGACAGGATTCTGAAAATCATATGTAAATAGCAATTAATACCCAAATGACAAGTTAATACTTACATAGCTATCTCATGAGAAATTGTTACATGCACAGTGTTTCATGTACATTGAAAAAAATTAAAGCAAACTAAACAGGTTGTGATGGATGGTGAAAGGTATTTTAGATAGAGTGGTCTGGAAAGACCTTTCTGAGGAAGTCATGTTTGTCCAGGGGCCTGAACCTGGACCTGAACGAAGTGAAGCCACCAATCCTGTGAAGACCAGGAGACAGGACATTCCAAGCAGAGGGGACAAGAGGGTAAAGCAAGATTCTGATATGGAAAGGAGTTTGACATGGTCAAGAAAGAGTGAAGCCAATGTGGCTGGCCAAAGTGAGCAAGAGGGAGAGTGATAAGAGGAAATAAGATCTGCATAGCCTGAGGCCATGAAGTTTAAGACAATGGGAATCCTTCGGAGTTTTTTCAGCAGAGAAATTACATGATTGATTTCTGAAGTCAAAAGTTCATTCTAGGTGTTCTCTGATGGATGATGTGGAATTCAAGAGTGGAAGCAAAGAGATAAGATAGATACTGTTTCAGGTGCAAAATGGTAGTTAGTTGGACCAGGAGGTGGTTTTGGAGTGTGAGGAGAGATGGAAGTTCTGAGAAAAACTCCTCCATGATTCTGGTGGAACTCTTTTCCTGGAGAAAAACTTTAAAAAAGGAAAGCTCTGGAGAGTGTAGTATGGGATACAATCACTAGATCTCATGTGTCCAATGCCTTACTTTCTTTTCTATAAAGTGGGTGTCCCCAATGTGGCTATAGGAGTGAAGACAGACACTGGGACATCAGTGATAGAGGATATGGGATGCCCAGGGGTCTGGACCTCCTGCTTGTGCAGCTTACTTCTGTCCCTCACCCCTGCATGTGCCTGGTCCAGATGTACCACTCTTGCAACGTTGTAATAGCTGAGAGCTGTCCATCAACAGCATGCCAAGCAGCTAAGAAAAGTAGTCCTTCATTCCAAAGGGGAGAACTGGGAAGTATATCACATCATCTATTACCTGTTCCAAGGATTTGCCATGCTAATTAGTTGTTTATTTTTCCTTATCCTTTTTCAGAGTAGAAAACTGAAATGCAGAAGAAAGTGTCCTCCTTTATGTCATTATCTAACATATCTCTTCTCTGCATTTCCACAAATGAAGACAGAACTCACAGGATAAAGAACTCCTCATCCATCTGACACCTATTTCATTTACTCTAAATCCTTCCTCCTCTGGGTTGTACATTTCCAGTTATTTTAATTGTACATGTTTCCAGACCATTCATCCTTCCCTGCACAAACTCAAGTTCATCATCAATGTCCCTCCTAAAGATTTAAAGTATTTCTCATGAGTGTATACACAAAGCAAAGACTCCCAAATTCTATATTTTGCAGGTGTTATTTCAAAATGAAGTCTAAAACTATGTAATTTTTACTCCTAATTAAATTTCCTCTTCTTGGATTTGGCATCCAGTTCTAGACTATAAAGGTATTGAAACCTGGTTCTGTGATCCAGCCTACTACTCAGCTGAATGAACTATGTATTAAGAGCACTCTGCTAGTGTGAGAAATGTTTTCAAATCTTGACTTTTACTGCTCATTAGCTCTACTGTATAGGAAGAGCTTTATCATATTAAATCACTGGAAATCTATTAAGATTATGAAATTAAAATCTTCAGCATACTGTACTATCATGCTAATTTTATTCTTTTTTAAAATATTTATTTATTTATTTTAGAGCAAGAGAGTGTATGAGCAGGAGAAGGGGCAGAGGGAGAGGGAGAGAGAGAGAAGCAGATTCCCTGCTGAGCATGTAGCCTGATGCAGGACTTGATCCCAGGACCCTGAGATCGTGACTTGAACTGAAATCAAGAGTCAGACCCTCAACAGAGTGAGCAACCCACGCACCTCTGCTATCATTCTAATTTTAGTTTATGCAACTATGTTAGCAACTATCAGAAATGTTTTTTTTAATTTCAGTAATTAACCCTTAATTATTAAAAAAAAATAGAAATCCGTCTTTCAGACCACTTACTTGTAAGAACAACAAAAAAAGATCTTGTAAGTCTGGATCCATGTTAAACCCTTCAGAGGAGCTTACACAGCCTACTGGTGGACCTTGAAATATACGTTGAGAGATACCCTCTAAGTCTGACTCCAGTCTATTAATCCACATTTTGTAGTGCTTGACTTGTCATATAGCACACATTTTTTCATTTCATCCAAAATGGTGTCATAAGATGTCTCTTGCTTCCTTCTCTTCATTTATGATCAGAAAGGGTTGCTCTTGGTTCATGTGAGGTTCATGAGAGGCAACTAATGTAGCCAAAGAGAAAAAGAAGAACATGGGCACTCCTGCAAACCTTCTGAAGGCTTGGACCTCACTGTTTTCTCCAGCTTGCTTGTCCTAGTAGGTGTGACAAGTGCCTTTAGTTATGAATATTTACTGTATTTACTATCTCAAATACTGCCACTAAAGGAATGCATTAATGAATCACACAAATACTATTCCATCAAAGTTTTTAAAATCAATTTACTTATTTTAGAGAGAAAGAGTGTGAGGTGGGGAGGGGCAGAGGGTGAGGAACAGAGAATCTCAAGCTGACTCCACACTGAGCCTGGAGCCCAATGTGGGGCTTGATCTTACAATCCTGAGATCATGACCTGAGCCAAAACCAAGAGTCTGATGCTTAACCAACTCAGCCACCCAGCCGCCCCAGTTCCATCAAAGTTTTAATGATGCTAAAATTAATATCTAAACAAATGGTACAATAGCTGATTTCTCCCATAATCTTTTTTGTTTTTAATGAAAACTACCATTTCTCTATAAATCACAGTCTACTTCATGTTACTTCCTAAACCAACGCAAGCTTTATTGAAAGCTTTTTGTTCGTCTTGAAGGTACATAGGTGAATCATTGATTCCAAGCCTATACATTCCTAACAAGGATGTTGAATCATTCTGTGAATTAAAGTAGGCTTGGAAACCTCAGGAAAATTGGCAGTCTCTATTATATCTCTAAGGTGGATTTTAGTGTTCAGAGAATATAGCTGAATACACCTTAAACTGGAATGTGTGTGTATGTGTACCTATTATGTATATGTGTGTATATGTTATATACATGTGTGTATATGTATATGTGTTATATACAGAATATATATATATATATGTATATATGTATATATATATTATTTCAAAAGCCAGACTACTTTGTTTAGACTCCCTTATTTCAGAAGAGGAAATTGATACAAAGGAAAACAAAAGAAGGCAGATTTTTCTTGGCCCCTTCATTGCTGATGATAAAATTCTGTGAGGAAGGAGGGTGTCAAGGGTTCCCACTCTCCTCTTTTGCTTCTTGCTCTTCTCTTAAAATAAATCCTGATGATACCACCATGATCTTTGTAATTAAATTGCTTTACCCGAAACAGATGTTCTCCAGGAGCATTTTCCCTTTTGCAGCCTACTCATAGTTTCTGAGCTCATTTATCTTGTTAACTCATATCTAAGAGAACACATGGAAGTGGCATGGTCAAAAAGAAATTGGATACTTAGAGAAAGAGTTTAATTGTTGCCATTAAACTAAATTATTAAACTGCAAGTCATCTGAAATAGCTAAGACTGAAAAAGACATAAATCAGCCACCACCTACATATTTTATTTCATGACTTTTTTTTTACTATTCTAGTATTTTTCTCAGTTTGAATAACGAAACAATTAATTGATTTCACTTTTAAAGCAATATTATTATAAACACATACCCAAACTGAATAGCATTCCGAAAATACATTTTATGTATTAAAATTTAACACAAGCAGTGAAATCTTCTTTCCTGTATACCGGAATGGTTTTGGCATATTTTAGCTTCCGCTAGAATTATTTCTCAGAAATATTTCTATTAAGTTTTAAAAATATTTTTTCTGTTTAGAATTTAAGAAGCCAAAATTCTGACCTAAAATATAAGAATACTTCAAGTATAAATTAGCTTAACATGAAAGTTAAACAGAAAAACTACATAGGCTTAAAATATTTTTGAGCTTGGGCTCTCTGACATTAACACACTTTGCTCTTGATATTTGGAAAGAAATGTTTTTCTGTGCGTGTAGATTTAAAAACAAGCCTTGACCATTTTAGTTCTAACTAGAAATCTAAACTAAAGGCAATACATAATAAAAACAAAAGATTTTAAGAATGTTCACATTAGATTATCTGACATTCCTGTGTGACTTCAATGAGCTGAAAAGAGAACAGTCCGTATTCTGATCCAAACACCACTGAAAGTTTTATGATTTACTTGGATTTACAAATGGTGAAAATAGCTTTATTTTTCCTTTGAATCATTTCCAAGTTACTGTTAACTAATATATATTTTTAAGTTATTGATTTTTATGAAAAAGACTTTCTCCATCTGGAAAATAAAGTATATATTACTGTCACATTCAAGAATGAATATACATAATTTGAGTTTTGTGAAGCAATAACATATGGGATTTTCAGAGGGGTCTGCAAGGAGGAGAGGAGGGAACAGCAACGCACAAGGTTCCACGTGGTCCTCTTAAGGTGGTCTCTCATGTCCAAACCAATATTGAACACCATTCAATGCATATGTGGCACTAGAAGAAAAAGACTCAGCCTTCTGATGCCCTTGTGGGTACACAGGACCTGCTACCCACCGGGACAAGTCTGAGAGTGGGTGGAACTGAAGAGTCTATTCTCCGGAGAGTTTACCATTATGTCGTGCCTTACTTATCGACAAAATTTGTTTTCCTTTTTAAATGTACCTAACATTAGCCAAGGAGTGATTTTTCCTTAAAAGTTTAAGATTTTCATCACAATATTTATGTTTTTCTAAAGAGATAGAGACTAGCCTAGAGAAAAATCGAGTTAACTGAAAAACTACACATTATTAATTGCTGTATCCTAAGGTTTGCTCTCATTATTCTCATTCCATTCTTGGAACCAGATGTTGTTCCATACTTGTTTGTTTGCTGATATAGGAGAGGTCACATGATATAATGGTCGCAGGGCTGGCACAGGAGACAGGAATTCTCAGTAGCCCTTTCGGTTTTGCCATTAACTAGCTGTACAATCTTGCTAAAGTCACTGATCCCTTGGGCCTCAGTTCCCTCATTTATAAAATGAAGAGCACAACTAAATGATTTTTAAAATCTTCCTCAATTCTCCTTCCACTGTGATTCTCAAAGGCAGATTTTATCTGATAGTCCAATACACAGTGGTTTTGAAATAAAGAAAAACAATTGACTAGCATATATCTTCATCCATGACTTCGAAGTTTGTTGTAATTACCTTTAATATACTTTGCTCAGATGATACTCTCCTCATATGGTGAAACACAGGGAGTACAAATAAAACTAAAGACAATTACATTATCTTAATACTGGAATCTATTTACTACACTCAATTTTTATGTTGTATCTTTAAAATTCTTTTCCATCATTCACTGATTATTAATAGAAATACTATTTTTTAGGGGAGAATCTAAGAACAGTTTTGAAGAGAGGAGAAAAGAACAAAATTTGGAAAAAGTAGAGCAAATGGAGAAAACATTTGAGAAAGCACAGACTGAATCTAAGAAAACCAGGTCTACAAAAATAAAGTCTGATTCTCCTAATACTTGCTTCTTTATTTTGCAGGATAAGGACCTCACAGGCTCCCATGCCTTTACTGGAAGTCCTTTTTTGGATTTGTCTTTTGTCTTTTTATAAACTTATTTTGGAGGATTAAAATTCATGAGACTAGTAGTACTAGATTGGACCTATCCCAAGACAAAGCAATTTGGTGTGTAGGTATCTGTTTGTACCTTAACACTAACTTTTATTGAAAGCATTTTGATTGTGATCAAACAGACAAGTTTCCTCCCATGTGTAACCAAAATTATTTGTCAATTCCAGCTGTTAGTTGCTAATAAAACCTTCCAAGACCTCTATCACCCACTTCTCTAAAAATAACCGCACGGCTTTTTTTTTTAATGGTTTTAGTCACCCAATAAAATTCAGTGTTCTGTCACATATTGAAATTTCATTCTGTAAAAGGAATAGTCTGGGCAATAAAGCATGTTCTCACCAATGGTATAAAATAGGATTTAAAACAATTATTCAGTTATATCAAAACTTCAGAGAGAGCTCAAGAACACATAATCAGGTTACAAGATTGCTTTGCATATATTTCTTCTTTCTTGACTTATTCATCTTGTTCATAATTTGTCCATTTTCCCCTTCCCAAGCACAAAATGGAAGGTAAGATTTGAACTGCACGGTAAGTAATAACACAATGTAGTGTAGAAAGTGACACCTGGATAAAGTGCATCAGAAGTGTCCATGACTAACAGCCTTAACTTTTCTCTCCTTGTCTCAAATATTTTTCTCAGGTATTCTTTCATGTTTTTGTCTCCATGTGCCCAACCACTGCAAATTTAATCGAGGATGTGTAAACAATCCCCACTCCCGATAAACGCTGACAATTTGTTTTTCCCATACTGTTTGAAAGACTACTACTGCACTGCCGGCTCCTTCCAACAGCACAACAAAACAAATTGTAAGAGAGATAAATGAGGCTTTAAAGAGCACATACTAAATCAGAATGGAATTTACTTTCACAAAAGGGTCCCTATTTTCAGTTCGCTTCTTTCGTAGTGTAGTCATAAGAGTCTTATGAAAACATAACAACAACAACAAAAAACTTAAAATGATCCTTTCAGGAAAGTTTTTCACTGAGAATAAATCTATCTTAAGACACTTAACATCATATGCTTTTCCAAAGGGTTTTGTTCCATACACACTTGAGGAGTATATTCAAAATACTACGGCTCAGGCACCACCAGCCAGAATCTGCCCGATTAGAAGTGATGGCCAGCGCAGAGCCCCTGCTGCACCAGACCTTCCTTCTTCAGTGGAGGGCTCCGGGTGACGGGCGATGGGGGCACAGGAGATTGTCTGCCAACTTCTTTGAAAATACTACAATCATTTAACTGTTCCGCTAATAACAATTTAGCTCAGCTGGTGCCTTCTCTGCCTTATAGTAACTAAAACATTGTTCTCATAATACATACAAAAATTTAGAAATCCAAATGTTTTGTTTATTAATTCAGTAAATATTTATTGAGGACATAGCAGGTGCCAGGCACTAGGCTAGACCCAGAAGAAAAGGAGACTAATAACACAATCTTCTAATAGAAGATCTTTTGTAGAGGAGTTGCACTAAATGGGGGAACTCCTATAGAAAGTCTAACAGTTAAATTTCCTACTGACTCTTTTCTGCCCATACTGTGTTCATATTACTCTTCCTCTTCTGGGAATAAAAAAGCCCTGATCAAACATTATTTATCTTCTCAATCTAAAACAAAGCCAGTTTAACTCTCCTCTGTAAAATTAGAAAATTTGATGTCTCAAGTCTTCTTCATTCATTCCAAATGGATCTGCTGAGTTTTAGAAAGTTTCATCCACAGAATTCTTAGCTTCCTTTTCTGATGTCTCTGTCCCATTGGAGGGCACTCTTGAAAACACTCGACTTTGTCCCGACGCTCTGTAAGCTGCCTTCTCGTGACCAGAGAAGAGCATAGGCAGCTCTCTCTGTGGGACATTCATCTTTCCTGACCAGTTAGAGTCATAAGGAGAGTGCATTTCTCTTGAATAAAACATTTCCTGCTTAGAGACAAGCATAGTAGTTCAAGTGACACTTATCCCCTCTGTTTTGTTCTTCTTTTATATGATGTTTAATGAAAGTTAGGGCATTTGCACACACCACAGCTTTCTGTTTGCTCCTGTTAAAGGATTACTTTTCCCTACAAGTATCAGCAAGTCTACAAGATCTTGGAGACCTGAAAGCCCAGAGCTAAGGCACCACACCCAGGACCTAGAGTCCAGAGAAATATCTCAGAAGTAAACCCCATTTCTTCCAAAATGCTGCAAATTAAACAATCGTGAGTCATCAGTAAGTACTTCAGAAATGTATATTCATTAAGATTAAAATTGTACGGAGAATTACTGGCTTGTTCTACATTTAAGATGGGTAAAGAATAAATAAATAACTGAAGTAAACTAACAGTTTATTTTTTAATTTATATGTTAATGGAGGAGATTATAGCACAAATAAAGATGGGGTGTGAAACCAAGACAAATAGTTAAACCAGAGCAGTCTTAGGATGGAAGTGGACACCCTCATGGGAAATTGGTAAACATGTCATATAGTCTCAGCAAACATTTTTTAAGTGACAATAAATACAGATTGTCTACCACCTGATTAATAGTATAACTGGTGTTCAAGCCAAAAACCGATATACACCCACCCACCACTATAACAGCAAGAACAGGAATAACACAATTTATCTTTTCTCACCCTGTGTTGTAGGTTGAGGAAAAACCTAATGAGTTGTCTGGAGCAAATCATGGAATCATGGTAAAAATGTATGGCCCTTTACATTCTTGGAAATTTCCCCTCTGTGCAGGAGTGGGAGTGGGAGGGGGGCGTATAGAATAGGGTAGCGATCTAAAGACAGTCACCTACTTGGCAAAAAGCAAGACATTAGAATCCATCAGAATCACAACCAGTGGAAAAGTGTGCAAAAGTATCTTTAGTGCATATTTTAAGTCATGAAGAAAAATTGTATAGGATTTGGGATATCATTGTGTTTTAGGGAAATACATGGCTCAAAGGAATCCCAGTAGATCTGAGGTAGGGAAATCCTCACCCCCAGGCCCTCTATTTAAGGTTCAAGCAATTCGGTCCAACACAGTAGTCACTAGTCACAGTGATTATTAAGCTCTTGGAATACAGTGTGTCCAAACAGAAAAGTGTTATAAGTATAAAACACACCATGGATTTCAAAAATGTAGTACAAAAGAAGAATGTACAATATTTCATTAATAATTTTATATTAATTATACATTGTAATGATATTTTTATATGTATTGGGTTAAATACAATATCTTATTAAAATTAATTTCACCTGTTTTTTGTTTGTTTGCTTAGTTTTTGGGTTTTTTACTTCTTTAAGATGGGGCTAGTAGAAAATTTAAAATTATATGTGTGGCTCACATTTGTGCCTCACATTATATTTCTGTTAGACAGCACTGGTCTACATTAGCAAATTACAGTCCAGAGAAAGTTAATCAATTGACAGCTGTTTACTGAAGAGATAGTGGGGGGTAGTAGAGTACTTACCAGACTGTGCCAAGAGCCCCTATGCAGGCAGAGATTTCTTCCTGAATAGTAGAGACATTTGCTTTAAATCTTTGGAATTCATTCTGGCTTTGGACCAGACACAGCGTTAAAATCAGCACATGTAACTTCTACTAGTCTCTCAGGGCAGTATCAGATGACAGATCTGGATCAAGTTAATGGAGGAGACCAGAATCATTCTTCATACTATTTTTGTGAAGGACCAAAGCTAATCCTTTAAGAATGGAGACTCCGAGCTTAAGTTGTGTTTGAGGAAGATAGCAGAGAAAGCTAAACATGTAAAGAGAAAGAGAAGAGCAGTAGAGATGATGGGATTATAACTCAAGTTGTGTGAAAGAGAAGGAAGTCATTCTTCCCAAAGGCCTGCCTTCATGAGGTTGGCAGTCCTTCAGGATCTGGACCCAGGGCAAGTTGTTCTTCAGGAGTAGGGTGGAACTTTGGAACCAGACAAATAGGGGTGAGGAGTGGCCTCTGGTTCCACCATTTTCACAGTCCATTTTCTCCTTGATTCCCATTCTGCATCCTTATGGAAGTTTCTTTATAAGTGAAAGAAAGATTCTTGGCTATTGGCCATGAAGCATAGAAACAAGTTACCTCCTACACTGGAAATAAACCTGACCTAAGGGAGAAATTCGAGAATGACAGTTTGTGCTTCCTTCTTGGAATTGTTAAAAAAGGGCCTTAGAGAATAGTGACTTTCCCCTGACCCCTGCCCGCACTGTCCCCCAGTTGTTTTCAGTTAGCTTCACCTGTATTCCTGTTGTCAAATTATATTGGAATTGACAGTAACCAGAGAGAGTGAGAAAAAGCAGTTGAGGCTGGGAAAAAGAATTGTCTCAAGTTGTTTGTCCTACTTTTGGCACCGTACACGTTCTTTCATTGAGTTACTTGCCCTGGCTCTCTCCATTCCTGGGAACACCGTCATGGAAAACCATTCTGAAGGGACTTTGGACTTTGGGTCTCGCACAGCTATCTTAGTGACTTCTTGGACTGGGTTACTTACCAGGCCATTGAACTCTTTCTGCTCTGACACTCACGTTTGGTCTCCTCTGCTTTTCTTGGCCTGCCTCTTTGTTTTCCCCCTTAAATCATTGCCATCCATATCTCTCCATAGTGAGATTAAATTGATAAAATAGCCCCCTTTCACTAATGGAAAAATAGGCCTTCGTGTTAAACATTTAATTTTCACTTCTCCTTGTTGAATAGGTAACATAGATCTTCCACACACCTGTTGTATCTGTACAAACATGTAGTTTATTATTAATTACAGAGCTTAAGATTTTAGCTTATGCTTCAAGACTTCAAAACCATGATTCTCGCTTCATCTGTAGTTATAAATATTTAAACTTTGGCAATGAATCTTAAAGAAAACATAGAATGATTTATTCTCTGAGAAGAGGCCACTGTTAAGAAGTTTGGCATGAAGCATTTTTCTTAGCATTTGTAAGACAAGCCAACTTCTCAGCTCATGCACATTACTGGGATGAATGGCATAGGGCTATTGTGACTCTGCATAAAATTATTACTAACCTCATAGGTCTTAGAGAAGCAGGCCTGTGAAGGAGTGAAATAAGTATACTAGCAACATCCAAAATTAAAGACAGATAGAGCCTAGAGAAATGTTTCTGCCAACACACCATATGATTTATTATTGGAAATGGTTCCCAAAGCTGGAAAAAATATTTTCAATCTGAACTCGAGGTAAACTGAGGGTCTACTTAAACTGCTTACTTACTTTCAGAGTGACATTTTCCTATTGTGAGACAACAATAGTGTGATAAAATATATATACCACCCTAAAATATACGCATATAAACTAAAATGGGACAGCAGTGACACATGGAGATGTGGGTACACGTAGTCTGTAAGATTCACTAACTAGTAAAGTGATTAATGTCCTGACTACCAATCTTCCAAGCCTAGACTCAACACAATTATAAATTACTATGTTCCATGGGTCTTTAGGATCACTCACAAACAATGTTAAAATGTTAAATCCACAATGAAAATAAGCATAAAATAAGCATAAAAATAATTTTTCCTCTTTTCAAGAATTATCCAATATGGGATATAAAGGCAGGCTATGTCTTGGTTATGGGTCAGGATGACAATGAGAAGTGTCATCCAGCACCCCACTGTGGTTTGTCAATATTCCTCATGATCTCAGTTGATACCATGGGCCAGATCCTTGAAGCTGTGAGTGATGAGAAGATGGAACCCCGGGTCTTTTCAAACAATGTCAGGACTCACCGTCAGCAAGGCCATTTACCATATGCTCCTAAGTAATTTTCCAGTTCATTATTGGGAATGGGTATGCTAGTGTGACCTTAAGAGAAGCATGGGTCTCCTGATGGGGTCCCAAGGAAATATAAACTCAATTCAGAGCAAGCTCTCTGCAAAAGTTCTTAAATGCAAAAAAATACCAGTTTGTCCTGGTTAATTTTGTTATCATGGAGGAGGGGTTACAACACAAATGTCTAAAGGCCTAAAGTAAAACAATACAGATTAACAGGAACATAACAGACTGGAGAACAGAAATTGCAACAAGAGCAATGCTTCTCATTGGCTCCAAAGGATTACTGTCAAGGGTCGCCCAATCTACTAAAATTCAAGAGAAGTCAAAACCCCAGATGATTTTTTAATGTGAAAGTTCCCGATAACAGAAAAGCATATCTACTATCTGTACATCAGCACTTTCTAGCCAGCTGGCTCCCAGGACTCAACCTGGGGTCTATAGATTCTTAGAATAATCCTCTCAGTTCTCTCCTTAGTGCGTCAAAGCACTCAAGGGTGATGTTTCCTTAATCTCCAAGACCTCAGGTCATGAACGTTGTATTGAGAGGAAAGTTCAGTTCAAATTCTTGTTCCTGGGGCTACAACCATTCTCTTCCGCAGTACCTACCTTGGCAATCATGCACTTGAATGAGCTACAAAACAAGGTGTGGCAAAACTCCATGTAATTCGCAACTGTTTACGAAATAACGTCCATGTGCCAGGACAAAGCACCTCTGTATGGAGCGATTGGAGAAATATAATTTGTACGTTGAAGGAGCTCACAATTCATATAATCGTCATGGAATTGAAATGCTAAGAGTATTATTGTCAAATATATAAGGCAATTTGTAACCAAAAACAGATGAAAACTCACTTATCTTCTGACTTAGCAAGCATCCCGGTAACTTCATTGAGTCTGTGCCTTTTTCCCTCTCAGTTGCCCATTATCTGATAGAAGTTATACATGGACAGTGGGAAACTCAAAACCTTGACTGAAAGGTTGAAGAGAAGAGTGAGGGCTGGGAAAAAAAACCTGAGTAATTACCTCATTTATACACACAGAGACTCATTAAGTTCTCATTGCCTTCCCTGCAAGATGAAAACAAAGATGTGATTGATTCTCAGATGTTAGATTTTGCTAATTATTACAAGCTAGTATTCAGCGCTGAAATAACCAATTCTTTCTTTCTTTCTGCAAATTCTTTCTGAATTGCTAGGGTCTCTTCAATTCTCTGCTTTACTTTGAATGAAAATACCTGCTTTCTTCATGACTACTTCTGAATAGTTCCTGGGAAAACGCTGAAATCAAGTCTCTGATGAGATAATATTAGTCCCAACTATTAAACAAAATCAAAGCTCACACTTAATGAAGTTCCAGTGAGGTGTTCTCAGGAAAAGCCCGAATAAAGAAGTTCCCAGATGAGTACAACGCGCACTTGACTTTTGTCTATAGTAGCGATCACTCACTCAGCCATTGTCAAGGTGGTAGGAGCCTCAAAGCAGCAAGACCTGCCATGTTCCATGGCTCAATATATGTGATAATGATCTACTATTATAATGATAATCATATATGGAATTGCTGGGCTTTCGGTTCAGGATTAAATCATGATTTTAAAAATACCCATTACCTCATTAGCATATTTGAAAGATTCTGACAGGAAGTTAAAGAGGCGCGAGTATGCGAAGGTTTTGCTTTCAAGACTATTAATCCTCCTGGTGAAAGAAAATTGAAGCATTACTGTTAGTGCAATGAAAATTCCATGAAGGGTTCAAAAGCATAAAAACAATAAATCAAATGTAATCATTTCAAAGAAACTTCTCATTTAAAAAAGAGAGGTTTTTTTCAGACATTTGATACGGTGGAATTCTACGAGAACGAAAACTGTGAAGTATATGAAGTATATACCCAATTTACTGCTTTTCCTTGAACGTGAAGACTCAAAAATCTTCATGGGGTGGGTCAAGTGGTTGGAGTGTTCTCGCACATCATTGGTGGGGGGAGGGGAGGGGCAGAGAAAAGGAGGAGGACCACATCTGGTGCTTCTTGCCCTGGAGGGCGCAGGCTCCTTGTGGACTCCAGGCACTGTCGGCCGCAGAGGAGGAGGAGGAGGGGTAGGGGAGGAGGGGGAGGAGGAGGAGGAGGAGGAGGAGGGCAAAGCAGCTCTCTCACAATAAAGAGCCCTGGGCCCAATGACTGACCTGGTGACAGTGAACAGGATTTCCTCTGTGTGTCCACACAGTTCCAGTCTCCAGGCTTTTTAAACCACTAAGTCTCATTAGAACTGTTGGCAGTTCCTGACGAGGTTTCTAAGGCTGGGCCTCTTATACAAGTTTTGTTTGGCCAGAGTCGTTTCCCCCCTTTCTATCATTTGCTTACAGCGATGGATACAAGAGCCTGGAGCCTTGAGTTCCTTCTTACGCAGTCCCCCCTTCGGAGGCGAACCCAGGGAAAAAGAAGACTCGAACGACTTCTCAAGCTATCACATTTTGCCTCAGAAATTGTATTCCATGTGGTAGCAACATGTTCCAAAATGAAGGTGAAAAAATGTAGGACAGTCTCCCACACTTTGACATTATCATCCATAAATGCACGCTACAGAGCAAGCCAATTTCCCCTCCCCCAAAAGTTTAGTTGCTGCCATTTAAGAGCATCCTAATTATGCTGATTTAAAAATCAGTTTCCTATTTTAAACTCTGGTTGTCCTGTGACATAAAAATAGATGTAACTTGGGGCGCCTGGGTGGCTCAGTCGTTAAGCGTCTGCCTTCGGCTCAGGGCGTGATCCCGGCATTCTGGGATCGAGCCCCACATCAGGCTCCTCCACTGGGAGCCTGCTTCTTCTTCTCCTACACCCCCTGCTTGTGTTCCCTCTCTCGCTGTCTGTCTCTCTCTCCGTCAAATAAATAAATAAAATCTTAAAAAAAAAAAATAGATGTAACTTGACAGGAACATTAATCAGCTCTTTTGTTGGCAGGCATGGCGAGCTCCCTGGCCTACAGCAGGGGTCCCCCAATCTTGGCCTGGGTAAGACTTTATGAAGATCTGAAAAAAGGCTGATGATTAGGCCCGTCCACAGAAATTCTGATTTGGTAGGTTTGGGCTGTGGCTCAGGAATCTTTTCAATAGTGAAACCCAGGTAATTTGAACATAGGTGCGCCATGAATCTCTCAAAAACACTGGCCTACAGAATGTGTTTTCAGAGGGTAAATGTGTAATTATAGTCCTATCGATGTATAACCTTGACAGACCCCATATATATATATGCCAAATGCTCAAGTGCCTTGCTGATGAATCTCACAGAGCAACGCTGAGCTGGGCAGGGGACAGGAAATAATGTTCTATAGACAAGCCTAAGTCATTTACCCAAAGCGACTTCACAGGTCTGTGTTTGAACAGCTGTTGGAAGTAGAGCCTCCAGCCCCGCGAGCCCTGTGCTCTGTACGGGAGCTCCACTTCCACGGTCGGGGAGCATGGGCTGCATTCCACACCCTCGGCTCCTCTGAAGTATTGCATGATGTTTCAAACGAATACATATGTTGTGGAGATGTACATACCTCGTGCCAAAGATCATCACCTATTTTGCGAATGTCGCTATTGTACAGGCGCTGGTCTGTACTTGCTGCCATACCTTCTGCATCCACTACTCGCCCTCCAGCCCCCCAAAACCTGCATTCCTTCCCCCACTTCATTAAACCTGCTCCTGCCAAGGTCACTCACAATTTTCTTGTGGCAAAATCCAAAGGACAGCATTTGGGTCAAGTTATGGGAGAAATGTAATTTTCTATCTCGTTTCCCACGACTTAATTTTTGAGATGACATAAAGACTTCGAATCAAGGATAAATCTACCACTTCATTAAGAAGTGAGGAAGCATGAAATAAATAAACCGGAAAAATCTGAGGAATTCCTGAAAGATTAACAGCAAACGGAGAGGCTCAAGGGAGAACAAGAATGGAGAAATAGGGGCCACAACACCACACGGAAGAAAAGTAACAGAGGTGTCAAGGATGCCTCAAAGTAAAAAATTAAAATGAGAGTCGAACAGCATGCCTCTGTCGTCCCTCTGTACTCTTTCACTAACCGAAAGCACTGTTGTATACACAGGCTAATACGTGAGAACTGTTCTCTAAAACGAGTAGGGAAGTTTCTTAGGGGAGTCTCATTTTAAGAATAATAGGGCCTAATTTATGTCCTTATCTAGATAACATAAATGCCAATTTGTGTCATTATTGAAATAATAACATAGATAGCAAGAACTACTGATGCTAATAAAGTGCCCACTATGTGCCAGGCCCTGTCCTAAGCAGCTTATGTGTATTAACTCATTTATTCTTCATAATAACCCTACAAGGTAGATCTTGCTACTTGCTCAGTTCAATGAAAACCAGAGATGTCAAGTGGCCTACCCAAGGTCACACAGCTAATGCGTGGTAGAGCTGCAGTACAAGCTCAGGGAGCTGCAGAAGTCTGTGTGCTTGGACAGAGGCAACTCCAGATCTCAATAGCAGTCACAGAAAGGGGAGAAAGGCAAAGCAGCTAGGCCCAGCAGAGAAATACGTGAGATGCTCTACCGTGTGGCCCTCTTATATTCTGGAAATCGGGTGAGGTAGTGTTTGGTCCAGTTATATATCCAGAACAGCTGAAAAAATTCATGCTCGCTACCTTTCCCAATTAGCCTAGTCCTTCATGCAAAAAATAAAGATAATACAAGACAACACACATTTGGGGAAAAAAAACAAGGGAAAAAAACAAAGATCAACACACAGAATACCTGATCCTGAAGAAAAGGAAAGACTACAGAGAATAGAAAGAACTTTTAAATATTTGTAAAAGCAGCCTCAGGGATACGAGGTAATATTTAATTCAGAACAGAAGAAAAGTCAGCTAATTTTAAAAAGCAGTCAGAGGAGATAGAGTTCTAAGATGAGTTCTAAGAATATATCAGTACTGAAAATGAAACCATCAGTACACGGAACAAATTCTAGAATAGACATCCCTGAAGAACAGATTAATAATCTGAAAGATAATTTTAAGTAATTGTTCTAAAACATAGAGCAAAAAGACAAAGAACTTGAAGACCTAAAGGACATGGAAAATTAATAAAAGTTCAATGTCTGTTTAAAGAAACTAGAGAAAGACAGAACCAAAACAAAAAAGTAAAAAACTAAAAAAAAAAATTTCTCTAGATTAAATAAAGGCACAGGACTCAGACTGAAAAGGGCTCATCGAGTACTACTGAGCAGTCAAATAAATTCTGGCGATGGGGAAAAACAGTGACAATAACAAAATAATCTTCAGTACACAAAAATAAGTCCAAAACCTACTGTGCAAGATATAATAAAATAAATAATGTTGAAAGACATAAAAGTAGTCCTACATAGATAGGAAATTCCAGTTTTACATAGATAAGAAATTACCTACATACATATGTAATGATTCTCTTAAAATTAATCTATAATTCAATGCAAATCCAATAAAAATCTTAAGATTTTGTGTAAAACTTCAAAAGATGTTTAAAAATTCATATAAAATAATAAAGGACCAAGAAAAACTAAGATAATTTTGAAGACGTTACTGATCAGCTCTCAAAACTTATTATATCTAACTAGAATAATTTAGACTGTCTGAAATTGGCACAGAAGTGGATGATGACCAGTGAAACAGAATAGAAAACCCAAAAACATGGAAACTTGGTATACCACAGAAATGGGATAAAATCAGTGGGAAAAAGATAAAATTAATGAATTTTTCTAAGACAAATGATTTTCCATGTTGAACAAAATAGTGACGCCTGCCTCACATAATACAGAAAATTCATTTTAGATTGATGAAAAACCAAAATGTGCCAAGTGAACTTTAAAGCTTTTAGAAGGTAACATACCGGAAGATCTTTGGGACCGAGTAAAGTTGACTGGCTGAAGATGAGCTTTGATCAAGCAACTTCATTTCCGTGTACGAAACCTAGAAGAATTTACACTCATATGCACAAGGAGACATGCACAAAAATGCTCATTTTACAATTTCTTGCAATTGTGCAAACCTGGGAAAAAAGCTAAAATAAATAAATACATTGAAGTACCTTATACCTAAAGTGAAAAAAGAAAAATGAATAAAATTGCACTATATCAAACCACATACTAAGCATATAATGTCATGAAAAAAATGCTGATTGATATTTATACAACGTTCTTCTACATATATAAGGTTTCAAAACACTCATCATGTCATATTATTTATGGAAATATATGCATATAGTGAAAATATAAAATCATGCATAAGAAAGGAACAAACCAACCTTAGGAAAGAGGCCCCTTGTGGAAAGGGTAAGAGACAAATGAACAGGACCAGGAAGAGCAATACAGGACCTTCAATTAAATCTGTAATATTTTATTGTACCTCTAAACATAATGGATGTTAGTTATATTATTCACTGTACTTTTATATCTGTTTATAACATTCAATTAGAAATTTAGCCATTAAGACAAGGTACTTATTAAAATGAGTAATATGTTTTCTCATAGCAAACAAGTCAACTTCTCTAGCACCTGGGAATGTCTCAGCAGGAAATGTCTAATAGTAATTGCTCACACAATGCTTTAATATGCCCTGAACGAGAATATAACCTCCTATAATGATTATGAGTAAGCACTTTATATTCCAAGGGCCTCCTGAGAGCAACAAAGGAAATTCAAATGGAAAGCCCCATGCAACTGGCAGGCCTCAGCTCTCTCTCAGAGCAGTAGTGGGGGCAGTTATACACAATCTCACAAAGGATTCAGGCCATTTTTGGTCCTATATTTGGATTAATTAATGGGACCATTTACTGAAAAACCTATTCCAGGCACCAGAGATCAGTGAAGAAAGTGGGAATGGGGGAGAGCAGCGTTCTTCTTTGAGGTTTGATACATTTCTCTTCCACTAATAGGAAATGTGACGGTCACTATCATCCATAGACACAGACAACTGTAAGGCCATACAACTTCATTTAAGGTCTTAAATGAAGGGTGCACACTCCAGATGGGATTCTGAGACCTAGGGAATCCCCGGACAGCCCAGGATTGGACCTGTACCTCTAGTTACGGCACTGGGGTTCTGTGCAGCCATGGAAGAGACCCCAAGGACCTCATGGTTAATCATCTTAAACTGACTTCCCATTGAACAGCTTTGCTCTTACCAAGCAGGTGATCACATTACGGGTCCCAGAGAAAGCGAAGTGTGGAACTCACACAGACACATCTGTGGAAGGACATTTGCTGCTCTTCTTTTATACCAGTTGGATTTGAAATAATGCTTTGTTCGCTTTGTATGTACAATACAACCCTTTACTTTTATACAGCCCTTTCAAATACATGATTGCATTTCATTCTCCGAGCCTCCCAATATGACTGGTTGTGCACTGTGGGGGAAAACCACAAAGACTGGTGAGGGGCAAAAAACTACAGAGGCTCCAGGGTAGGGTGCAGAAACAGAATTTTCAGGGGCTGGGATGCTTCCCAGGGACATTCCTTGGCTTCTGGTCACCACCATCCCTTTCTAAAGACATCTCAGAAAATGGCCTGTCTTGTTTCCCTGTCCACAGTCAAGGGTTGCTTCAAAACTTAACTCAGGAATTAATTATTCATTTAGTATAGAAGAAAATCATCTCATGACTCTTCCTAAGCTCTCTGGTAAAAGAAGCACATGGCCAGACGTATTGAAGTTTTTCTAATCGTTTTACATTGAAAGGGTAATTCCTTTTCAATTCCTATTTTCCTTATTTTGGCCTTATAGACCAGTACTTCCCAGTGGAGCAGGAGCGCTGGGCTGGCTGCCTCCGAGTCCTCTGTGGCACTTGCCAAAATAAAGATGGATGGACCCCCATCACTAGGGAGTCTCGTGTATTAAGTATGAGTGGGGCCCTAGAATCTACACGTTTTTTTCAAAGTTCCATAGGTAATTTTTAGATATAGATAATTTGGGGAATCATCACACAAGAGAAAAAAAAACAAGATTGCTGTCCATGCTTAAAGGAGGGGTATAGGGTACACATAGGATTGAAGATTCTCCTCTATTTCAGATAAGTTTCTCATAAAAATTCCAGCAAAGACTTCCAAATGAAAGGATTTGAACATGATATAGCCTTCACACATTTTTATTTTGGCACTCAGTGTTATGTTACAGGCAATGTGCTGGAGCTGGCTTGTGCAGCTTTGTTAAGTCTTTAGGAATTCTGCCATTCCGTTGTTGAACTGTTGATAGCTTGAAATCAGCTATGATGGAAATATTTACACCATGGAAATCAGGAAATGCTACAAATCAGGGGCTTTGCCCCCCTGGGGTACTTGTTACAAATTTGCCATCCACCCCCACTGGTTTTAAAGGATGTAAAGAATAATATGTTATAAATATACACATTTATACAGTACTGTTTTATTACTCTTTTAAATGTAGCCAACTGAATCGAATACCAAAAGTATTTGATACTCAACATCCATTATCCATGTGGAAAACACAGGATAATCTCTTCTTTAGCAGACCCAAATGTTACATTATCCTATTTTCTTACTGAACTTCCTTTCCACAGCTACCAGAAATTTTTATTTAAATATTGTTTTCTAACCTTGAGAGACTACTTTTCATCCTATCACATTTCTCTGTATAGAATATGTGCAGAAATTGAAATTAGAGATTTTTAAACTTTTCTATGATCAAAAAGCTCTAAGTTTTAAATGATTTTTCTTCTGGATTGAGTTTTCAGTACTATTAGTAGCAGTACACAATTGATTAAAACAACATATATATTAATGTATAAATAATTGCTCATTATAAAAGGAATTTTTTTGGAAATGCATCTTTTCATGAAATGGATGGGGCTGTTGAAATTAGTTTATGTGTTCAAGGATGAATATTATCTATTGCTAGAAAGAGACAGACAACATCCCAAGCTTTACTACCTTCTTTTCTTGTTTAATAAAAACACTGGGGGGGGGGGAGGACTTGTTAAAAAATAGATAGGAATGAAAAGAATTCAGTAGTGTTCCTCAATTCTCAAAATTCCTTCCCAGTTAAAGGCCAAAAATTACATGGTAATCCAGCTATAAAAAATAATTCTTTGATGTAATATGATCATTTGATTAGGTCTCTTTCAGTTGTGTTGTAAGCAAATACTTGGAAAACTATTAAATTTCAAGGGTTTGCCTGTAACAATCAGCCATTCCCTTCCTCACCACTCAACTGCAGTATTTTTGTTCCTTCATTCCTTCATTTCCCTCTGGAGGTTCTCCCACTCTGGACAATGCACTGTGGTGAGAATAGGAATGGGTGAGGACTAGGCCCATCTTCCTTTTTGGTGAAGTATGAACCCGATGACATTGAAAAGAAAGGCAAGAAAGGAGAACCTAGTTACAAGGTGAATTCTCAGACTGGCCCACATGAGGAACGATTAATGAACATTGAAGATTTGGAAACTGACGTCCATAAAGCTATTGATTGTGTCCCTCATGCCCCTGCGATAGTCGTCATAGACGTCCAGGAATTTGCGTGGCCCCCTTCGAGGACTGTGGCTCTGTAGCCTATTGGCAGTTTAATCATGCAACCAGAATCAACTTGATCTCAAGAACTATGTGTCCACTCTTCCAGACCTCTTTTCAAACGCCCCGAGTAACCTCATTTCTCCTGTGACTTCTTGAGTGTTTCACACAGCACTTTTACGTTAAATGTTAGCAGCTAACCCCGGTCTACCGCTATACAAATTACAGAACTAACTTTCTAATGAACAAACAAGTATACACAAGTTTAACTTTATTTGGCCACAGAGATAAAACCTAATTTCCAGGATTTACAGGTCAAATTGGGTGGTCCTGATACCTATTGAAATCTCAAAATATCTTCAATGTCTTTTACCAGTTTTTCCTTCCTCCTTTCCCAAATTTCCATCTGTTTCAACAGAAAAGGAATAGGAAAATGTTGCTGTTAAGTTCTCTGAAGTAATGGAAATCTTTTTGAAATATGTCCCTTTATTTTTAAGCAGTTAATTTTCCCACTATTTAGAGCAATAATACTTAAACTTCCCCCTCCCCAAGGAATATGATGAAAGACTGGACATTTGACCCCATTAAAAATGCATTTTTGCAAATACACATAAAATGTGCCTTCCCCTGCAGAGGATGCTGTTGATTCCATGAAGCCCACCCATGGGCCCTAGTTAAGAAATGCTTTTGGCCATACAAAAATAGGAATATTAGAATCAGATCATCTCTCAGAATATACAGTGTGCAACATTTCAAAAAATTAAAACAGATAAGCAATGTTTTAACAAAAAAAGTTTTGGTAACTATCCACAAAAAAATTGGGGTAGGCTTTCTTAAAAAGGTCAATTTCTCTAGTACATTTGAAGTATTTCAGTACGTGGGAGCCGCTTGCTATAGAACGTAAAGCACAGGACTCAGCAGCAGATACACGGAGACCCTGATTGTTGTGCCTCATTTTATGGCCTCTATGCTTTTACGTGCCTCCTTGTGACCTTGAAACCTATCTAGTTTCTGAGCCTCTCACATTACTTATTTGCTAGATGTGGATAACATCCCCATCTTGCAGGGCTGCTGTGAGAGTAAAGTAATAAAAGGAAACGTCTAGTGCCATTTCTTGAATGTCAAAGTACTCAATAAATGGTAGCTCTTGTTTTTAATTTAAATTAGCTATTTTAGAAATGTTTTCATTTTATAAAGTGAGATGCACAAGTAGGCTATTCTTATCAAAAGCAAGGCGATAGAAAGAGGAGGATTTTTGGAATCTTCGAAGAGGCTCAGAGTCTCCTTGGTAGATGTTTGGAATCTAGGCTACTTATTTTTGGATCTTAAATTCTCTCTGTGGAACTAAAGCCATGCTGGTGAACTCTAATGGAAAAGAACATGCCAGAATTTACTCTTACACTCATGCAGTAGGATGCTTCTGCCAAATTCCTGTAGTATTTAATGGGAAATATCGATATAAATCATTTTTCAAATCAATGAGAATAGTAAGCCTCCTAAAAGTCCTGGTCCTTAGGCAATACAATGGATCTGTTGTCAATTTAGTGTTATGTAGTCGAGATTATAAACAAGGGTATATTTAAAAACCCTTATCCAGCAGAGTGGCTTTGGTATAAATTTTTAAGAAAACTGACCTTCTCCTTCAGGTCACTCCTCATTCCCTCCAAATGACACAATGACAAAATATTTATACACTTAATAATTTGAATCACACAAAAGAGAAATATGAAGTCTAAGTAGATCTTATTTCTTTCCCTGCGCCTGCCCACCAGAAACCAGTGAAGAATTTATTCACCAAACGGGTATTTCTAAAAGTTTTGACCAGCCTAGATTTTAATAAAAAAGCCAAACATCCCTGATGATGAATTTTAAGCCAGTGGAAAATTGAAAAGATCAAACTTCAAACCTCTCAGCAAGACAGTTTTGAAAGGAAATGCTAACAGACCCCCCCCACTGGGTGCTGCTATGATAAACAGATGAACCCTTCCGAATGTGCCTCAGTTCCAGTCACACCCATTGGCCAGAGCCATTCGTGGCCAAACCCAGCTGCTGCAACCGCTAGGCACTGATGAGAAAGATGCCAGAAATAATAAGTGGGAGCTGAGGCAAAACCAAGGAGGAAACACTTGATGTCAGATATGAGCTTGCCATTGTTTTGAAGGAACGTGGATGGAGGAAAGAGTAAATTCCTGTGTGTTTCAGACTCGATGTATATATGCTGACTATCAGATGAATCTTATTTTCCCTGGCTACTCACAACTGCCACGAGATCGTCTTTTTCGGATATTTACTGTAATGGTGACATTCACTTCTAAGCTGCTCTCCAGAGTTATTCTAGTGTTAAGAATGTTTCTTAACATAATAAATATATGAAATAATAAAACATCACACAGATGTTTACAAGTATTGGCCAAACTCATTTCATATCATGGCGATACTATATCCACTCACAGCGAATTCATTTTGCAGGAGGGGACAAATAACCTCATATGCCTCTCATGCTTCTACTCCATTTTTGTCAAGAGGAGGAGGAGGGAGGCAGCAAAAGAAAAAGAATCTCATAAGATACATGTACGTCCACTCTCTGTCTATGCCCCCGTGGCTATCCCTGTCAAGGTGTCTCCACAAAAGCCATAGCTGAATCCAACAGAGAAGGACAAAACCAGTAGTCCCTTTCAACAACCAAAAGCCACATAGACTTGGAAAGCCAATAGATGTTAAACTGACATAGAGTCATGTAGCTTCTGGACAGGGATTTTTTCATGTAGCAAGCCACAGGGCAATTAACTTGCCATTTAAAGGGGTTTGTCCAGTGGAGCAATCCCATCTGAACTGTATAATATTATCTGTTTCACCATAGTACCAGTGAGAACCATGGAAATTTAGAGCCAAAAGGGACCAAGAAAAGGTAATATTGAGCAAATACAATTCAATAAGTATTCAAAAGCTACTTAGTGTGTATCTACTATGTACCAAACCTTGGGACTACAAAAATGAATGTCATCGTCCCTACTCCAAGAAGATCACAGTCTAGAAGGAAGAAAGATTCAAACAGAACAAAATTATCATACAATATGACCATGCTCACCGGTAGAGGTGCTGACATAGGAGCACAAAGGAGGTAATGATTAATTTCTCTTTTTTTAAAGATTTTATTTATTTATTTTTACATGCACACAAGAGAGAGAAAGCCGGCGTGCATATGCACTCACGAATTGTGTGTGGGGGGGGGGGGGGGGGAGAGGCAGAGATCAGAGGCGCCACCCAGTCACCGTCATTGCTCTGCTTTAGAATTTATTGGTAATTTTGGATAGTTGGCATTCTCTCTGGGTAAGTTTAGGGCTTCTCCCTCACTTTCCCCTGTTCAATGATCCTTTACGCTATCATCAGAGCCCATGTTTTAAAGGCCAGATATAATTATGTAGCTCCTTTGCTAAAAATCATCTGGGGTTCCTCAGTGTTTAGGCTCACATTAGGCTTCTTAGCAAAGCAGTCGAGCTTTCTCTGCCACTGTCTTGTGCTTTGTGTACTCAGATTTCACTCATGTTATGTAAATACAAGATGTAGGTTAACACCTCTGTGTGTGGGTTTGTTTTGTTCATGATTTTTTTTATTCTTGGAATGTCTTTTCCCTCTGGCTTTCTTCCCTGCATCCTTCCCCTCCACCTTTCTGCTGGAGGACATATAACTTATCCTTCCCAACTGAAAAAAAAATCTGTCTTCCCTGGAAAGCTATACCTGACTTTTAAGAAATTAATCATTACATCCAGGGTGCCTGCGTCACTCGGTCACAATTAAGCATCTGCCTTTGGCTCAGGTCATGATCCCAAAGTCCCAGATGGAGTCCTGAATCAGGCTCCTGGCTGGGTGGGGAGTCTGCTTCTCTCTCTGCCCCTCTCCCCACTCATGCTCTCTCTCAAATAAATAAAATATAAATAAATAAATAAATAAATAAATAAATAAATAAATAAATAAATAAATTAGAGCAATGAATGAAATCAATTAACAAGGGGCAGATGAAGTCTCAGGCTCGAAATGATCCCATGATTCCTGTCTTCTGTCTGGTTCTACATGTTGATAAAACATAGTGGGAGAAGTTACCCCAGGTTTAAGTCAAAGTGCAGGACCATCTTTAAGAGTCTAAGTTGCCTCATTTGGCACCCTGGGACTCCAGTTGTCTGTAGTGTTTCTGTTCAAGACCTGCTGTCATTATGGATGTGGGGCATTTGAGGAAAGACTGTGTCATTGAAAACCATAGGAAGACATGATGCTGAGTCGCTTGTGGAAACTGTTCTCAGAGGGACTTTGGTATTGTAAAATGTTTGAAGAAAAACTCAGCCCTGTGAATTCCTGGTGTTAAACAATTTGTCAAATACCTGGCAGCCAGCACAGCTGGAGCAGTGATAGGACTGTGGCTGCCAGGCGGCTGCCGCTCAGTTCTTACATTTCCTGCTTCCATTGGAAGGTCCCAACGAGGAACTTTCTTCCAGAGACAAAGGACTGCTTCATGATTTAAGGACTCTGGGGTTATCTCCTTGTACTTACCTTCTCATGGTTTTGTTCAGCATCCTGCTTGCCTGCCTGGCTCCTGAATATTTCTGGGATCCCCACCTGACACCTAGTCAAGACCCCTGCCTTGCCCACATCTGGCTAGCTCTCTTATTTGTAACTTCTTCATCCAGACCCCCAATCTAAAGGTGTCCAGGGTTCTGATACAAAAAACTAACATGGCTCAAAGATAAAAATATAACTCTATTAAGTGAAGCTTTAATGGTATGATTTGAATTAAAGACAGTTTAAAAGACACAAATATGGTTGGCTTTTACCTTCTTTTTCCCGGAATCATACTCAGAAATATTTCTGGTTGTTCTGAACTGTTTTGCTAAGTATTCACTGCCACTGTTATAGAAGATCTCTGTCTACATTTTCTCTTTCTCTTAGCTTAATAAAATGAATGAAAGAACTTTATCTGAAATAAATAATAAGTATAAGATTATTAAAGAAACTAACAGAATCTGAGAATTGGGAGAGTAGAGGCCATCCACTGTGATCTGTCTCCTAAGATATGAAAACTATCTATGAAGTCACTGACAGGTAGTTCCTCAGTTTCCCCCTGGACACTGTCATGGACAGCAGTTCACTCTATTTTAAAAACCCCTTTCCATTTATTACCTCTGATGGGTATAGAGACCCCAGTGAATGGAGCTGAAACATCTCTCTCCCAACCATTGATCCTGTTCTGCCTGTTGAAGACATGCAGAATAGTCTACTCTCCCGCTAATAAGATACAGATAGAGATATTGGTGTTAGGTATGGATGTAGATATGTAGTGTAAGTATACATTTGAAGAAAGTAACTATAATCACCTAAATTTATATTTTTCTGATTTTTATATGCCCCATTCCATCAACCGTTCTTCAGATGATGAGGCTCTTAAATTCCTCCACCCTCTCAGTCACCCCTCCTATGGAAACTTATCATTTTGTCAATGTCCTTTTAGTGTTCCCATAGTATTGTGAGAACATCTGGAGATGATACTTTTGTTAATGCTATGTGAGATTTGTATTTTCAACATCTGTGTCACACTGTTGACTCATTTTAAGCCTGGGGCCAAATGAAACCCTTAGGTCAATTATTTACCAGACTATCGGCTCTTAGACCATATGCTAAATATTTCTCCTAGTAACAAACTAATGAGAAAGATTTAAGGACTGGGAAGAAATTAACTAGTCTAAGCAAGACTCACAAATTTCAGAGAAATATATTTCCGTTGGAAATTCTCCATTTTTAAGGCAATTTTATTTTTTTCAATCTGGCAACATCATAAAATTGAGTAAGATGGTATTTGGTAGTTTGATCTCTTACTGACATTACATTGTGTATCATAAATCTATAGCTAATAGGACTAAAATTATTTAATTTTAGAATAAGCTTCATCAGAAATTTTCCTTAAAAATTGTTACCCAGTTGTTTAGTGGGTAAAACTGAAACATGTGTGAAGCACTCTGATATCTTCCATTCACTAATATACTGTTTATTTTACTTGATTCAACATTGCTGTACTGGGACCAGGGCCAAGGCTGAGTGAGTTGTTGAATGAATCTAAGAGAACACTTTCTGTCCACTGTGTGTTAAAACCCCATTAGCGCACTCTAAAAACCATTCACGTCTCACCATCCTTGGAGTGTGCTCTGTGAGACAAATATACATTTTACTTTGGCTCTCTTCTTTAAATGCAAACACTTTGATAATATGCATGGGAAAAGAAACTCTTTTCTGTAACTGGCCAAAAAAGGTCATCTTTTCACAATCAAAAGAGATTGCATATTTCACTTGTAAACCTAAAAGTAATAGTTCTAAAAGACAGTGCTGTGGTGTTGGAAAATGTCAGTTTCCCACTTTCATTTTTTAATAGTGTATCGAGTCATTATGATGAAAGAGTTGTGGCTCCTGAGTGCTGTGATTTCCATCATGACAAAGCACTCCACGGTGAAGGACAGATATCTCCTTCACATACCCAATTCCCATAACATGTGCTTTTGAAAGATTCATTAATTTAAAGTGTTGAGAAAATACTAAGATTTACTATTTGGCTCCATAATCTGAAGCATTTTCTTAAAATATTTGGCCCATTTTTGAGACAGAATTTCTTTGAACAATCTACTTACTTGCTCCAGGAAAAAAATAAAATAAAATCCCTTCCCAATACTACTTTCCTCTTTCTGAAAAAATTCTTTCCTTTGAGAACATGGGATCGCTGATGCTCTCATGCCCCTGGTAAGTTCCCTGTCCAATTACCTATCATCGCCCAGCTGTGATTCACACCCTGAACTTAGACTTAATGGCTTAAAAAAAAAAAAATTCACATCCAGAATAGTTCAAATGAAACAGGTCAAAGGGACAGAGCACTGGTAATTCTGAGCACACAGATGTTCAACAGAGACAGTTCGGAAACCAGCATGGAAATATCGTTGCATCTGTAATCCCAGCGCGCTGCAGCCGTCAACAACAGAGAAGCCATTAAACAATGTATGTTCACCTGTTTGTTCTGGCCTGCGATATTTACGTTCGTTGTGTGGTTGTTTTTCTAATTACATCACAAATTCACCAATTCATAACTGCTACAGATTGCTCTTTAGACACTGAAGAATCCACCTGGAAAGAAATTGGCTGAAGATTTAATAATAAAAAGAAGGTAATGTGGTTTCCTCCAACACGTCCTAGTAGTCACTACGAGTTTACTGTAACATTCAGTAAAAATATGAATTTGAAGACAACAGCCCTCCCACCAAAAGTAGTCCCACCAAAAGCAATTTTAGAGCAAAAATGGCAAAAGGAGGAAATAGAACAAAGCAGAGGAAATATTCAAACTGATTAAAGAGGAAGGCCGTGTCAAATGAGTGTGAAGTCAGAGTTCACCAGAGCAACTTGTGAGCAGAAATCAAAGGTAACCTTTCCAGGCTGAGGTCACACATCTTACTCAAGCTCCGGCCACACAGTGGAGATTCTGGGAAGCCTCCACCTGACAGTCACCTTCAGATTGTTCACCTCCGCAGGAAGACAGACATGTCATACATCTTGCCACAATGCAGTATTGATTGTGTAAACTCACCATGCTAAGTGCTCTGAGAAATACAAAGATCAACCAGATTTCTGTTCTGCGTCCCACCCTCAAAGTGTCTAGAAGGGGAAATAAAACAGGAGCATAAGTAACAGTCATACACGGTAGAATCTGACAAAAACTATGAAAGAGGCATAAACTGCTGTAGGATTTTATAAAAGGGAAGTGACCACGGAAGCAAGAACAAGGAGAGAGAAATCTGGAAAAGGTCAGTTATGGCTTCAGCGAGGAGATGGCATTTTCTAAATTTGGTAATTCACTGGTTGACCTATTTCATAAATCTTTTTTTTTCTTTTTCTTTTTCGTTTCTTTCTCTCTCTCTCTTTTTTTTTTTTTTTTGAGATAAAGGGGGAGGTGGGCAAAAGGCAGAAGAAGAGGGAGAGAGACTCTTAAGCAGGCTCCATGCCCAGCACAGAGCCTGACGTGAGGCTCAATCTCATAACACTGAGATCGTGACCTGAGTCAAAATCAAGTTGGATGCTTAATGGACTGAGCCACCCAGTTGCCCCCCTATAAATCTTTTAACATTCTTCTCCAGATTGTTTTAGTGGTCTCTTCATATTAAAATGAGTAAAAGCATAATTTGGGCTTCACCAATATAGTACAATGTTAGACAACATGGTCAACACTTCTTGATAGAGGCGTAATTAAACTTAGCTGGTAAAACACATAAATCGTTGCTAATCATCTAGCTGCATTGTCCGGTGTACCATGTATGGCTATTCATATTCAAATTAATTAAATTAAGTTCTTCAGTTGCATTAGCTAAATTTCAAGTGCTCGGTAGCTTTATGTGGCCAATGGCTACCATATCGCACAGAGCACATAGAGAACAGCTCCATCATGGCAGAGAGTTCTATTGGATGGCACTGAAAGAATGGGTATCAGAATTATGAAAACCGTGTACTTTGTCCTGGTGTTTTCAGGCATCTCAACATGAACAGTTACAAATGACATAAATTATATTCAAGTTAGGTATAAATACCATTAAGAAGATCACAGTGCTGGGTGCCTGGGTGGCTCAGTAGGTTAAGAGTCTGCCTTTGGCTTAGGTCATGATCCCAGAGTCCTTGGATTGAGCCTCTAATCGGGCTCTCTGCTCAGCAGGGAGTCTGCTTCTACCTCTGCCCCTCACCTTACTCCCCCCCTTGTGCTCTCTCTCTCTCAAATAAATGAAATCTTAAAAAAAAAAAAAGATCATGACGCCTAGAGAAATATAGTGACTAGATACATTATATTATATAATTTAAAATAGTTAAGGGTGAAATTCCTTGAATTTTCAGAAAACGCCTTGGGACACTTACCTTTGAGAACTTTTTAAGGGAGGAAAATAAATATATCAGTATCCAAGAAGGAGGAGTACAGGATAAGAGCTCAGGACTGGGGACACAAGCAAGTAGAGGAAAAGCAAGACCAGTAAGCTGGGTAATAGGAATTAGTGAACAGAAGAAAAGGGGCAATAAGAAACACACTTTAGTTAAGTGTCAGAAGTAATTTTTTTAAAGTGGAAATGATAGAAACAGAAATACTCTGGAGGTAGAGAAGAAATATTTTCTGAGTCCATTATTCACATTATCTAATTCTCTGGATATATCTAAATCATCTCCAGGAAGACCACTTCCGCTACATAATTTCTCTTGTACGCACGAAGTGCTTGTTATAAATTTGGCTGCTTATTTGTTTTAATTAAAAGAATATCTATATGTAATTTTAATGCTGTACTGAAATTAATCTTTTAACCTCAACATTATAAATTATAGTTTTAGAGCCCCATAGGATTAAAATATTATGTCACAGATCAGTGGAAATTTTCTTAATGATTCATAGCAAAATATAACCACCTGAAACTGAGCAAAAGTTTTCTAGTGGGAATTCAAAGAAGACGTAATAGTTTGCCCCATTTATATCTCTTTCCTAATTAAAACAAACTTTGAAGGAACAGTCTAGGATTAAAATATATTTTAGGTAAGCAATACTTTTGTACTTCTCTCATTTGTGAAGCTGAGGAATGTGTTCTCATGTTTCTTTAGAAAACCAGTAAATTATCTTTCTTAAAGAATGAACTAATTCTTCTTTTTGAGAAATCAGGGTTAAAGAAGAAATGTGTGCATTTAGAAGAGGAAACCCAGAGCACAAAAACTCTTATGACATATTTCATGCTTTTTAATCAATGGAAGTGAGATTTATTTAAAACCCGAGTTTACAAAGCAGCTCACAATTTTAAGCCACTTGAATGAGAAATAAAAAAAAAACATATTTTGATGTAAGGGATCATAAGTAGTAAAAAAAAAGTTTACGATTTTAAAAATTATCTAAGGTCATTTATTACTTCTTAATGTATGTTCTCTTGTAACAAGGTATTTTCACATTTAAAAGTAGCATCGTATTGGGACCCCTGGGTGGCTCAGTCGATTGAGCATCCGACTCTTGATTTCGGCTCAGGTCATGATCTCATGGTTGTGAGATCGAGCCCCACATCAGGCTATGCACTCACCATGGAGCGTGCTTCTCCCTCTCCCTCTGCTCCTCTCCCTTCCCCTGTTCCTCCCTGCAGCTCTCTGTCTCTCTCTGTCTTCTCTCTCTCTTTCTCTATCTCTCAAATAAATAAATAAATAAAATCTTTTTAACAAAATTTTAAAAGTAGCATCAAATGAATAATCAATAGGAAAATAGTGTTTCATGAAAAATTGGAGGGTAAAAAACCAAATATTACCACTATTATGTATTTTATATTTGAATAAGGCTGCCAAGTTTTTAAACCTCTTTTTATATACTATTGTTTGCATTTATCCTCACAACTATAATACCTGCAAGGCTATATTATATACTTTCTATAGATGAAGAAACTAGACTTACAAAACCATGGAAGTGTTAAGATATCCCCAAATCAACAGAAAACTTTCCTAATGGGAAAACCAGTGGATTGAGCTAAAATGGGAACTTTGGGATTCTGACAAATCTGGGGTTCCAGATTTTCTGTTCATAATTCCATTGTGTTAAATATTATTGCCACTCAAAGAGATGTCCAGCTTATCTTTTTCAGGGACATGGAAGGATTACACTTTGTATCCACCTTTCAAAGCTTGACACTGCCATATAAACTAGTTCGACCAATGAAATAGGAGTGGAAGTGATGTCACATCCTGGCATAAATATTTAATTGCCAACGCAAGACTTGATTCCATGGATTACAGCTGTCCTAGACCCATGGCAAGAACGAATTATTCATTGTGTGGAGTCTTTGAGATCTTTAAATTGTATATTACGATAGTCTAACATAGCCCATCCTGGCTGAAACATTTTTGCTCTCTTTCAGACCTAACTGGGCCCCAATTCTGTCATGCATCCAAAATACAGCTTTTTCTTTCAATTACTATTAAAAAAGTTCAGTGGATGCTTTGGTTCACCCAAAACAAATTATAAAAAATCCTCCCTTCCTAACTCTTTACATTCCCCCTACTTTCCATGACAAATCCATTTACCCTCTTTCAATTTTAAGAGACTTCTTAGCACCAAACTACAAAGCAGCCATCTTTTGCTTTTGTCCTGGTAAACAAGGATTATTTGTGGGTTTTCCTTCCTTCTCTCTTAATTTCTCCTCCTTCCGCTTTTCACTAGAACCTAGCCTTGGCTATTCTGTAGCTACCAACCCCTAATGTGACCAAATAAATAAATAAATTGATTAAAAAATTCAAAAACAATCCTCTGCCACTAAATTGTCCTAGAGTGGGCATTTTTAAAATAGAGCAAACTGCAGCTTAGATCATAAGGGACTTATGCAGCTTATATCAACAGGACTCCCACCCAAGCTAGTTTAAGTAAAAGGAGGGACATCACTAGATCACTGAGATCAAAAAAGAGCTGAATCATGAGAAGGTGGCAAAGGCAGAGAGATCATTGTTCTTCAGGAAAACCTGGAACCAGTGATAAAATCCTGGCAGCTGTCCCTCCGTCCCCTTTGTTCCTATCTGTCTCCCTGTTCCAGCTTCATTCTCTAGCACTACAGGCAGTTGCTTTCACATGACGGTGGCAGCTCACACATTTTATATCTTACACATTCTCCACCTGGAAGATGTTGATGCTCTCTCAACTACAGTATGAGAAGTCCCAAGGAAGATCTCAGGTTGGCTTAGTTTGGGTCATACATCTGTACTTGAACCAAGCAACTGTAAGGGAAGCAGGTCTCCCTCCGACCACGTGAAAGACATTAAGGGTGGTTCCAGACATGGGAGGACAGCAACCTAGGTAGGCAATACCATAGATGCCCACTGTAGAACCATTAAAAAAAAAAATCCACCTTTTTTTGCAAATGGTTTAATTTTATTTTAGTCTATATAATTAAGAAGTTGAGTATAGCTATTGTGTAGCATAATCAAGTCAGATTATAAGGCGCCTGGGTGGCTCGTCAGTTAAGCGTCTGCCCAGGGTGCTGGGATCAAGCCCTGCATAGGGTTCCTTGCTCAGCAGGGAGCCTGTTTCTCCCTCTCCCTCTGCTTGCTGCTCCTCCTGCTTGCACACGCTCTCTCTCTCTCTTTCTCAAGTAAATAAATAAAATCTTAAAAAAAAAAGTTGGATTACAGTGGGTTATATATAGCTATCCTTGCACTGTACTGACAAATCTACTCTTATTTGATCTCTTATATACAAGATCACAATTGCTATATTTACTTTTAAACTAAAAATTAACAGTGACCTGAAAACTATACTACCAACTTTGCATGAATATTAAATGAAAAAAAGTGGTTTTGGACCTAAGACAAAAATAACACTGATCCCACCTACAGGTCAGATCTGTTATGGGAATTCTCACCTCTTGTACTAACTGTTCTCCCCTCTCATAGTTCAGCTACCTCTGTATTTCACAAGGTTGAAAAGAACCTCTTATTTCACACTGAGAATCACATCTTCCAGGAAACTCTCCTATTCTCCTATATATGGATGAAAAAAAAATGCATAGAGGAGGAGACTTCACTTGCTCTGCTCTTATAAAAAAAAAAAAAAAGAAATTAAAAACCATTTCCATTAAAACAATGTATTAAGTATCACAGCACAGAAGCTTCTTTGGTATATTCTTACTGTTACAAATTAGAATTAGTTTGTAGAGCCATGGAAGCTCCCAGATGAGCTTCTCTGGGGTGGTAGAGATGCTTTTCATTTGGTGGGAGCAGTTTCAAAAAGCTGATTTCTACACCTTCTTCAATCCTAACCTATTCCCTGTGTACCACCATTTTAACATATTATGCCTACCTAAAAATTAAAACATATGTCTACACTTAAAAGTGGGATGACCAGGAGGTGGGAGTTAAGATGACGGAGGAGTAGGGGACCCCTTTTTCAGCCGGTCCCCTGAGTCAAGCTGGATAGGTACCAGACCAGCCTGAACATCCACGGAATCAGCCTGAGACACAGGAAGATACATCTGGATCTCTACAAATGAATATCTCCAGTGCTGAGTATTGAGGTACGAAGCGGGGAGCTGTGAAACCGCACACAGATATCGGAAGATAAACAGAAGGGGGAGGGAGCCACCCCATTCGGGCGCCAGGAAGCGGTAGCCACCTGCATGGGGGAGTGGCGGACTCGAGGACCGACACCGAGAGAGAGCAGACTGAGACCGTGAGCTGGGAGCACGCGCCACCAGACTTCTCACGGAACTCGGGAATCCCGGTGTGCTCACTGGAACCAGACTGAGACCGGGAGCTCCGGAGCGCGCGGGGGTGGCTGGCGGTGTTGGAAACACAAAGGACAGAGACGTGCTGGCCCCGGAAGTGAGGGCTGGGACACCAGCTGTGGGGCACACATCACAGGACGCTGCAGGGTTGAGCAGCACCAACAGAAACAGAGTTAAAGTGGCCAGAACATCAGTGGAGAATGGTCCGCGATCCCTCTGTTCTGAGACAGAGGCTGAGATTCAGCCACTGCTGCTCTGACTCTCAGAAGAGGCACAGCAAACCGCCAGGGAAAGCCGCCAGAGAACAAAAGCCCGGAAACACCAGCTCACAGCGTGCTCACCTCCATACCCCTCGCAGGGGACATGGAGACTCTACCCAATCAGGGTTGCCTGAGTATCGGCGTGGCAGGCCCCTCCCCCAGAAGGCAGGCTGAAAAATCGAGAAGCCCACATCCCTAAGGTCCCTATAAAACAAGGGCGCACGGCCTGGGTCCCGGTCAATAATTTGGGCTCTGGACAACCCCGCAACCTCTCCTCATCAGAATGACAAGGAGAAATCCCCCCCAGCAAAGAAAAGACAATGAGTCTGTGGCCTCTGCCACAGAACTAATGGATATGGATATATCCAAATTATCAGAAATGGAATTCAAAGTAACAATGGTCAAGATGATGTGTAGACTTGAAAAAGTATTAACGAAAATGTTAATGAGAATATAGAATCTCTAAGGGAGGAAATGAGAGTGAATTTGGCAGAAATTAAAAATTCTATGAGCCAAATGCAGTCAAAACTAGAGGCTCTGATGGCCAGAGTGAATGAGGCAGAAGAACGAATCAGCAAATTGGAGGATGGGTTAGTAGAAGAAAAAACTAAAATAGAATCTGGACTCAAAAAAATCCATGCACAGGAATGTAGGTTACGGGAGATTATTGACTCAATGAAACTTTCCAATATCAGAATCATCGGCATCCCCAGGGGGTGGAGATAAACAGAGGTCTAGAAGAGATATTTGAACAAATTGTAGCTGAAAAATTCCCTAATCCAGCAAGGGAAACAAACATTCATGTCCAAGAGGCAGAGAGGACCCCTCTGAAGCTCAACCATGACAAACCTATGCCACGTCATGTCATAGTGCAATTCGCAAATATTAGATCCAAGGATACAGTATTGAAAGCGGCCAGGGCAAAGAAATTACTCACGTACCAAGGCAAAGGTATCAGAATTACGTCAGACCTGTCTACACAGACCTGGAATGAGAGAAAGGGTTGGGGGGGGCATTTTTTAAAGCTCTTTCAGAGAGAAACATGCAGCCAAGGATCCTCTATCCAGCAAGGCTGTTATTCAGAATGGATGGAGAAATAAAGACCTTCCAGAGTCACCAGTCATTGACCAATTTCGTAACCACGAAACCAGCCATACAGAAGATATTAATGGAGGTTCTATAAAGGTAAAAAGGCCCCAAGAGTGATACAGAACAGAAAGTCATAATCTATAGAAACAAAGACTTTACTGGCAACATGGCATCATTAAAATCATATCTCTCAATAATCAGTCTCAATGTAAATGGCCTAAATGCTCCCATAAAGCGCCACAGGGTTGCAGATTGAATAAAAAGACATGACCCATCCATTTGCTGTCTACCAGAGACTCATTTTGAACCTAAAGATACATTCAGACTGAAAGTAAAGGGATGGAATACCATCTTTCACGCAAATGGACCTCAAAAGAAAGCTGGGGTAGCAATTCTCATATCAGACAGATTGGATTTCAAACTAAAGACTATAGTTAGAGACACAGAAGGGCACTATATTATTCTTAAAGGATGTATCCAACAAGTGGAGATGACAATTATAAATATATATGCCCCCAACAGGGGAGCAGCAAGATACACAAGCCAACTCTTAACCAGAATAAAGAGACATATAGATAAAAATACATTAATAGTAGGGGACCTCAACACTCCACTATCAGAAATAGACAGAACACCCTGGCAAAAACTAAGCAAAGAATCAAAGGCTTTAAATGCCATACTCGACGAGTTGGACCTCATAGATATATATAGAACACTACACCCCAGAACCAAAGAATACTCATTCTATTCTAATGCCCATGGAACATTCTCAAGAATAGACCATGTTCTGGGACACAAAACAGGTCTCAACCGATACCAAAAGATTGAAATTATCCCCTGCATATTCTCAGACCACAACGCTCTGAAATTGGAACTCAACCACAAGGAAAAATTTGGAAGAAACTCAAACACTTGGAGACTAAGAACCATCCTGCTCAGGAATGACTCGATAAACCAGGAAATCAAAAATCAAATTAAACAATTTATGGAGACCAATGAGAATGAAAATACAACAGTCCAAAACCTATGGGATACTGCAAAGGCAGTCCTAAGGGGGAAATACATAGCCATCCAAGCCTCACTCAAAAGAATAGAAAAATCTAAAATGCAGTTTTTATATTCTCACCTCAAGAAGCTGGAACGGCAACAGAGGGACAGGCCTAATCCACGCACGAGGAAGCAGTTGACCAAAATTAGAGCTGAAATCAATCAAGCAGAAACCAGAAGTACAGTAGAGCAGATCAACAGAACTAGAAGCTGGTTCTTTGAGAGCATCAATAGAATTGACAGACCATTGGCAAGACTTATCCAAAAGAAAAGAGAAAGGACCCAGATTATTAAAATTATGAATGAAAAAGGAGAGGTCACGACGAACACCATTGAAATTGGAAGGATTATTAGAAATTTTTATCAACAGCTATATGCCAATAAACTAAGCAATCTGGAAGAGATGGACTCCTTCCTGGAAACCTATAAACTACCAAGATTGAAACCGGAAGAAATTGATTCCTTAAACAGGCCAATTAATTATGAAGAAATTGAGTCAGTGATAAACAACCTTCCAAATAACAAAACTCCAGGCCCGGACGGTTTTCCTGGGGAATTCTACCAAACATTCAAAGAAGAAATAATACCTATTCTCCTAAAGCTATTTCAAAAAATAGAAACAGAAGGAAAGCTACCAAACTCATTCTATGAGGCCAATATTACCTTGATCCCCAAACCAGGCAAAGACCCCATCAAAAAGGAGAATTACAGACCGATTTCCCTAATGAATATGGACGCCAAAATCCTCAACAAGATACTTGCTAATAGAATCCAACAGTACATTAAAAGGATTATCCATCACGATCAAGTGGGATTCATACCTGGGATGCAAGCGTGGTTCAATATTCGCAAATCAATCAGCGTGATACATCATATCAACAAGAAAAGACTCAGGAACCATATGATCCTCTCAATCGATGCCGAAAAAGCATTTGACAAAATACAGCATCCTTTCCTGATTAAAACCCTTCAGAGTGTAGGAATAGAAGGTACATTTCTCAATCTCATAAAAGCCATCTATGAAAAGCCTACTGCAAATATTATTCTCAATGGGGAAAAGCTGGAAGCCTTTCCCTTAAGATCAGGAACTCGACAAGGATGCCCACTCTCGCCACTATTATTCAACATAGTACTAGAAGTCCTTGCAACAGCAATCAGACGACAAAAAGGGATCAAAGGTATTCAAATTGGCAAAGAAGAAGTCAAAATGTCTCTCTTTGCAGATGACATGATACTCTATATGGAAAACCCAAAAGAAGCCACTCCCAAACTATTAGAAGTTATAGAGCAATTCAGTAACGTGGCGGGATACAAAATCAATGCTCAGAAATCAGTTGCATTTCTATACACGAATAACGAGACCGAAGAAAGAGAAATTAGGGAATCCATCCCATTTACAATAGCACCAAAAACCATACGTTACCTTGGAATTAACTTAACCAGAGACGTAAAGGACCTATATTCTAGAAACTATAAATCACTCTTGAAAGACATTGAGGAAGACATAAAAAGATGGAAAGATATTCCATGCTCATGGATCGGAAGAATTAACATAGTTAAAATGTCCATGCTACCCAGAGCAATCTACACTTTCAATGCTATCCCGATCAAAATACCAAGGACATTTTTCAAAGAACTGGAACAAACAGTCCTTAAATTTGTATGGAAACAGAAAAGGCCCCAAATCTCCAAGGAACTGTTGAAAAGGAAAAACAAAGCTGGGGGCATCACAATGCCGGATTTCGAGCTGTACTACAAAGCTGTGATCACAAAGACAGCATGGTACTGGCACAAAAACAGACACATAGACCAATAGAACAGAATAGAGAACCCAGAAATGGACCCTTGGCTCTTTGGGCAACTAATCTTTGATAAAGCAGGAAAAAACATCCGGTGGAAAAAACACAGTCTCTTCAATAAATGGTGCTGGGAAAATTGGACAGCTACATGCAAAAGAATGAAACTTGACCACTCTCTCACACCATACACAAAGATAAACTCCAAATGGATGAAAGACCTCAATGTGAGACAGGAATCCATCAAAATTCTAGAGGAGAGCATAGGCAGCAACCTCTACGACATCGGCCAAAGCAACATTTTTCATGACACATCTCCAAAGGCAACAGAAACAAAGGATAAAAATGAACTTGTGGGACTTCATCAAGATAAAAAGCTTCTGCACAGCCAAGGAAACAGTCAAAAAAACTAAGAGGCAGCCCATGGAATGGGAGAATATATTTGCAAATGACACTACAGATAAAAGACTGGTATCCAAGATCTACGAAGAACTTGTCAAACTCAATACACGAGAAACAAATAAACAAATCAAAAAATGGGCAGAAGATATGAACAGACACTTTTCCAATGAAGACATAAAAATGCCTAACAGACACATGAAAAAATGTTCAAAATCATTAGCCATCACGGAAATTCAAATCAAAATCACACTAAGATACCACCTTACGCCAGTTAGAATGGCAAAAATAGACAAGGCAAGAAACAACAATTGTTGGAGAGGATGTGGAGAAAGGGGATCCCTCCTACATTGTTGGTGGGAATGCAAGTTGGTACAGCCACTCTGGAAAACAGTGTGGAGGTCCCTTAAAAAGTTAAAAATTGAGCTACCCTATGACCCAGCCATTGCACTACTGGGTATTTACCCCAATGATACAGACGTAGTGAAGAGAAAGGCCATATGCACCCCAACATTCACAGCAGCATTGTCCACAATAGCCAAAGCATGGAAGGAACCAAGATGCCCTTCAACAGATGACTGGATTAAGAAGATGTGGTCCATATATACAATGGAATATTACTCAGCTATCAGAAAGAACGAGTTCTCAACATTTGCTGCAACATGGACGGCACTGGAGGAGATAATACTAAGTGAAATAAGTCAAGCAGAGAAAGACAATTATCATATGATTTCTCTCATCTATGGGACATAAGAACTAGGAAGATCAGTAGGGAAAGAAAGGGATAAAGAAAGGGGGGGTAATCAGAAGGGGGAATGAAGCATGAGAGACTATGGACTATGAGAAACAAACTGAGGGCCTCAGAGGGGAGGGGGTCGGGGGAATGGGATAGACTGGTGATGGGTAGTAAGGAGGGCACGTATTGCATGGTTCACTGGGTGTTATATGCAACTAATGAATCATCAAACTTTACATCGGAAACCGGGGATGTACTGTATGGTGACTAACATAATATAATAAAAAAACATTAAAATAAAAATAAATAAATAAATAAAAATACAAGTGGGATGACAATCGTATTTACTGTCTAAACTTGCATACTTTTGAGATTCTAGGGAAACACTATTAACAATTATGCCAGGACAGCAGAGTGAAGTGAAACAGTTTTGCCCAAATCAAGTCGTAAAGTCATCTTACCTAAAAGTAACCATTGATCAGTTTGGCTTTCCATTATGCTCCATTTTCTACTGTTATTGGAAAAGGGGGAAAAAAAGTCCTTTGCCTTGCTTTTCTTTTTCCCCTTCAAAATGAGGAATGCTACAATTAACTTCTTTACCATGAAACAGTCACACGTAACTGATGAATTTTAGAGAAAGACTGACTGTTTATACAGTCTTAAGTCATAGAGACACCATTTAGAATCCATACTTAGTTTCTTAGCCCAGCTACGGTTAGTAAATAAGGCCCTAACAAACTGTTAACATTTGGATTTGGCCAAAAGCAAACCAGGCTTTGGAACTCCCCAAGTGCGGTGGACCACAGCCTCTCCCCTCTCCCACAGCTCTGGAGATTTCCAATGGGCTGAGGCCTCTGTCCAACAGCAGAGCCGAACCATAAATCAGACTTTCCTTGGAATCATGGTGAGAGGACTGGGACCGTTACTGGCCTATTTTTATTCTCAACAAAGACCTTTCTATCCTGAGTTTTTGAGAGACAATACTTTCAGATTAAAACAGAAAGGAACGCATCGTCTGAGTGCTGTAAGCACTTACTGTGAAGAAAGAAAAGCAAAAATGATTTTGAAGCAGTCACGTTTGCCAGGATTATGTATGGTTCGAGCCTCCATGTTCGCTCCCTCTCTGTTCCTAGCCCTGTGCTGCCACTACCCAGTTACCATATGGAACAGTATAGATGGCCATACTGGGCATTAATGGCAGCATGGATTCTGAGTGCTGGGATCCTGCCCATTCATTCCAGCACTTCCCTTACTTTCCAAAAAAATGTGAAGATCAAATATTTCTTAGTATTGATCATCACTTAAACATTTTATAGATGTTGGAAAAACTCTCCTTTTTGTAAGTGCCCTTTCCCCCTGTGATCTACTAAGAAATTTTTCCCACCCTCTACACATAAAGAAACAGATTTCATGTAAATATGCTGCACATTTTTTATGAACTTCATGGCCTGTAGCCCATAATTCTAAAGCATTGAAACAGAGATGTCAGACTTCAGAAATATTTCATTCTCTTCCTGAATGGAAGGTTAGGAGAAGCAGGTAACATTTAGAACACTGTTTGAAAGAAATCTCTGGCTGGCAACTGACTGTTGAAATATTAAGGCCAGTGGTGCGATCACACACTATTAAAACTCTGTGAGTGAGTAGGGATTAGTCCCTTTCAGGATCACCACTGTGCTGGACAAAGCCACTTGAAAGTGAATTTTGTCACCCTGTGAAGGCAAGTTCTCCAGTACCCTACGTGTCTATCAGAGGATGATTTACTCCCTCTAATAATGCTTAAATATAGGGTGAAATTATCCAATCATTTTTCAAATAAATTTGTCAGGAAGGTATAAATCACAGCTCAATGAGAGACAAGGAAGCTCATAATATCCTGCTCTGTATCCATTCGGAGTACAAATCAATCGATCATGCTCAAAATGAAGTGAACAACTTATGGGCCTCACACTATTAAAAATAACTTTAGTTTGTGAATCACGTAATTTTCTCATCGGTATGCGATAGTCTTGTTTAAGTTCGTGAAATATGGGAAGTGTTAAAGAGTGAGAGGAACGAACACTTCACACATATATGTGTGTATATGTACATATGTTTATGTGTATATATATATGTGTGTGTGTGTGTATTTCCATATAGAGAGAATGAATTGATGTAGATATATAACATCAATAGATATAAATACATATACGGCGAGAATGAATATGTAGAGATGTTTGAATGAATTAATCACAGACGATCCAAAAAAAAAAGCTGTTTAAGGCTAAAACAATTATTGACCAGTGAATTCTATGATGTAGTGTTTGCTGCATGCTAGCTGAGCACATGAGCCCCTCTCTCCCAAGCCTGTGGGTCTCTACAGTGCTCAGTTTTTGAATTCCGTTTTCCACAGTTCTAAAGGTTAAATAAGATATGCCCAGTTAAGCGTCATGAGCTCTTAACTTCATAAAATGTAAAGGGCTTCTAGACACCTGAGATATGCAACCTAAGTTATCTCTTCAATAATAAGAGCCATTTGGTCTTCATCTGGGTTTTAAGGCCTTAGGATTTTTATGTATTTAGAAAACTTTTCAAGTGATCATAGAACTGAGCGTAGAGCTGCCTCCAACAGTTTATGTTTCCTCTAAGCATCACGACTAACTGTGACTAATCACCTAAATTAATTTAATTTCATAGAATGAAGCATCTCAAAATACAGAGCAGAATCATTTTCTTGAAGATGAGCCAGATCGTATATCCACTGTTCCTGAATGCTGTGAATTCATCTGGGGACATTTAACATTCCATAGTCCAACAGCCCTGGCAAATTTGTATTCCTAGGGAGTAGTAAACTTTCACTTTCCTTCTTAGAATATTTTATATCTGAATATAGTGTATGCCCGAGTTTTGTGTTTTTTTTTTTTTTTTTTACTTTCTTGTCTTATTAATACCTTACTTTTACATTGAAATAAAGACAAGAGACTTAGGTTGATCACAACAGAAAAGAACAACAGAGAAATAGACACCAAAAAGGCCTCTTTCTTATTTTTCCATTTTAAGTATTATGGGTTTGGGGGGTTTTTTTGTTTTTGTTTTTGTTTTGTCATTCTAATAATACCTTTACAGAATTTGGCTTGTTGTCTAGATATTAAAAAATGGATGAGAATTTATATTCTAAAGCATAACATACCTACATAGCAATGAGATTGGAAAATACTTTCTTACTGATCTCTGACTCTCAACAATTCACCCTAAGCTACAAAAGCAGGTAAAATAAATTATGAGTACAAAAAAGAAGGTAATAAATTTTCTATAATTTAATTATTATAATTGGGTTACCTACCTACAGAAAAATGTAAGTTTAAATGTATAATATTCCAGATGGTAGATTGATAAAAGTCTGAAAATTATCTTTTAATAAAAACTGGTAGTAATTTAGCCTAAGGTATGCCAGTGAACTGAATGAACATTTTTGAAAGTTATGGGAAAATGTTCTCTTGGAAAGGAACATCTCAATTTTTCTAAAAAGTATTTTGTGAACATTTCTCTAAAAGTTTTATAATTTGACTCATTATAGAGGCCCTTCGGTCACCCCCAAATTATAGCCAAAACTCAAACAACAAAAAATAACTCTCTTCAGTTGCCAATGTTAAAATTCCTTTTCCTGTTCCAAGCCCCTTGCTATCTAAGGGGCTCCCTGAGGCAAATATTTGAATGCATGCAGGGAAGCTTCCTTCGGATTCGAGATTGTAGTTGCCCAAAATAAAAACTTAATTTCTCCCCAGATTATTTCCTAGGAATCATATTGTTTATTTTCATAATATGGGCAAGCTTACCTATCTCAATGTAACTCTCGTTAATTGACTTGGTGGTGTCCATTTTCCCAATCATATTATGGTATCCTAACCCTTACCTCCCCGAGGCTCACAATTCACCACCCAGCAATCTGAGAAGACAGTGTATCTAAACTCCTCTGGGTAACCAGCAATCCCCTGCTGAATTCTGTGGACCCCCCACCCCCAAGGTTCAGTAATGAAATGCATATTTTGCTAGCTAGTACCATCCAGCTTTAGGAAACAGTGTATTCTCATTTTCTTTCTTTCTTTCTTCCTCCCCCCGCCCCAGCTTACCACACCATAGAAAACTAGTGGAGAAATATTTCTCCTTTTTCCTGACACTGGAAAGGTTTCTAGATTCCTTGGATGTGAAGAGGAGATCTGGCTCCACTACCTAATAATGGTGATCATTATGTACTTATGGCTTTTTTTTTTTTTTTTATTGCTCAGATTATTCTATTTGTGGCAGAAAATAGGATCAAAAACTAAGCAGAGGATAACATCATCATACAAACAAACAGCTATTTTCTGCTGTTTTCTAATTTTTACTACTCCTACAAACATGTCAAAAGCCCTGTAAGGATCCCACAACATTGAAATAAATATGTACATTTCAAGTAAAACTGTAAAGAAGAGTATGCTATTGGACTGTCCTCCTCCACAAAGGAAACAAGAGTGAATCTTTTTGCATATGTTTATCAAAAGCACTGGGAGAATAGGTTGATTCAGTTTTAGGACTCCCAGATATGCAGGAGCACGAGACTCAAAACACATTTGGGTCCACTACTAAGTGGCTGAACAGGGGCGCCTGGGTGGCTGAGTCCTTAAGCGTCTGCCTTGGGCTCAGGTCATGATCCCAGAGTCCTGGTATTGAGCCCCACCCGAGCCTCCCCGTGGAGCCTCCCCCTGGAGCCCCCCCCCTGGAGCCCCGCATCAAGCTCCCCTCCAGAGGCTCCCCACTCAGCGGGGTTCTGCTTCTGCTTCTCCCTCTGTCCCTTCCCCACTCCACTTGTGCTCTCTCTCTTTAATAAATAAAATCTCTCTAAAAAAAAAAAAAAAAAAAACTTTAAGTGGCTAAACATCCCCACTTGGGGGTTAGCACACCTGCATTCATGCCACTTCTCTGACTGTGAGGTGGGGGGCACGCAAAGTGCACAAAGTATAAAAGCCGGCAGCAGAATTCCACAGACAGAGAACTACGCTTTAGAAGCAAATCTATCTGACTGCTGACTTTGGTTATAAAATGATAGCCCTCAGCCCATTGTCAGGATGGTTGAAGACAGAAAAAATATCAGATGTTGCTACGTAAAAATAACTGTGGGTTTCCAACAGCAGCCAAGAGGAAGAGGATTGGGGCAGCGGTAGAGAGGAGGGCAGAAACCTGTAGAAGGGAGTGGGTGGGAGTGAAGCCAGAGCAGCCAGAAGGCAAGGGCCGGCGTGGGACGCAAAGGGGCAGAACAGTCTCTGAGTAGTGCCCCTGGAAAAAGGCATGGCTGGTGGAATTTTAGGAACAAGGATGTCTAATATTCACTGTTGAGGATTTTTTTTTTTTTTAACATTAGGCTACGCTGTACAACTTAAAGCACTAAGGAAATAACTGTTCTGAAACATAGCTCCTCCAGCTTGTCGAATGACTGACAAATCACTAATAACCTGTCTCTTACTGTATTAGAGAAGTGGTATTGAGGAAATACAACACGGCCGCCTCCCACGGACACGGAGCGGAAAGGAGGCCACAGGTAGTCTAAGGAAAAAGAAACTTAAAAGAGAAAGGAATTTAGAGGAAAACATGGCTGGGAGAAATTGTCATCAATTTTATGGGACACATTGGGTCTTGAAGCCCTTTTTATCAAAATATCAAGGGATCATATTCCTCCACACGCTGAGGCTTGAGGAAGGCCAGGCAGCTGGCATCCAGGCTACAACCTGAAGTGATTAGCTTTGGGCTCTTGAGTCCAGTTAGCATTCAGTAAGTCAACGGAGAGCCACAGAGCGGCTACATGCGGGGCTGTGGGGCTATTTTAGTAATGTTTACTTTAAAAGTATACAGCTACGTCTTCTCTCAGCCCACCTACAGATAAAAATATAGCTTAAAATAGCAGAGTCATCTCCAGTTTAGTAGAAAATGTGATCATTCAGGAACCATTAAGTAAAATAATCTGCTTTTGCCAAACTCTATCTAGAAGGCACTATCTCTAAAACCCTTCAGGTTACTAGGCTGATAATAACTGATAATAAACCAGACTCATAAGTTAATTAATAGGGAGGCACATTTATATATATATATATATCTAATTATAATTTTATATATAAATATATATATATAAAATAGCAAAAAAAATGTTGGTTCCTATAGCTGCCTACCCTCTATCTACGAGAACTTGAAAACAAAGGAAATTATACTGTCCTGTGGAAAATAAATGGTAAATTCGATCCACAATGATTCAAAGCAGAAGTAGTTCAAAAGTCATCTAAAGAGATGTAGTAACACAACCCAAGAAAGAAAATATTAGCCATGAAGTAAAGGGAAGAAAAGGAGTTTTTCAAAGACGAAAGCTTTAAGTACTTACCGGAGCTCTTGCTGAGAAAATGGTACACTATCCTCAAGGTCTCTACTTGTCGAGTCGCTGGGTATCAGGTGCACTAGGCTCCCTTTGTCGGGCATCGTGAAACGTTCAAATCAGGAGCTAACTCCACAGTTACTCAACAAGCAAACTCCTGGGTAGAGTTTGGCTTTCCATGCAGCTCATTTGGAAGGAGCTAAAACATTACTGTAGGTTAATAAATTGGCCATTCTGTTTACGCATCAGGCTTTTGAGTTCATAGTGTAAGTTTCTGCCTGAGAGGCAAAACCACTTTCAGAGATTTGAAAAACAGGCTGCTGAGTCTAGAAAACTGAGGGCCGCGTTCTGGATCATTACAAACAATTCAAGTAATAACCACCCTGAGAAATGCCTTGGGAAGTAGCAAGAGAACCTCCATCAGGTGTGACCCTCACTGTTCAAAGGAATGAAATTCAACGGGAAAACACCAGACTAACATTCATTATTCTCTTAATTTATAATGACTCAAACTACTGCTCTCAAATAGTCTCATTTCAAATAAAGAATCAGAAAATAATAAAGTAACTGTACTCCATTTAGTGCGGTAAGTTATCAAAACCAGCAGAAATGGAATAGTTATATTAAAATATATCCAAAAAAACAAACAAAAAAACAAAGCCCTAGAAACTTGACTCCCCATTGTGATTTAGTTTGAAAACTAGTATTTCTTCATCTGTTACTACAGAATGATTTAGCTAATCGTAACATAATATAGTAAGTTTAGGTTTTCCGTTTTTTTAAATATGTTATGCTCAGAGATAGAGGTAGCACCTTTGTGATGTTTTTTCTATTACTTCCCAAGTAGAGAAAAACTTTGTTATCTGGGAATAACATTATTTTTGGCTTGACCTTGCGTGGAAGACTGTAATGACACATGCAGCTGTTGAAATGTAAATGAGAAATAGGTTAACCGCATTTGGAAACTAGACTTTTTACTCCAGCCTTCTGCTCCTTTCATTTAGCCTGATAAGCTGTACTTAACCTTTGCTTAACAGAGAACACTATTAGGTATAAGCGATTTAACTTAATTTCTGATATTTCATATTAACTATTCTACTTTCATGAGGTGGAATTAAAAGAGATCAGATGGTTAAACTAAAATGTGTCTTAAATGATATGCCATTGAAGGATATATGAAACACGTTTTATTTCCTTGTCTGGAAAAGTAGATGTCGCTCCATGTAGAACCCCTGTAAACTGATGTGAAATGTATTCCCAAGTACAGTCCCCGTCACCCACTGACCACGAGAATCAAGACAGCAGTCACATGGCTTTGAGACCAAAACTCAGAGCTTAACACATAAAAGTGAAATACAGATTATAAAACTTCTTTAAAATTTGAAAGCATTTTTTAATTCACTTAATAAAGATTGATCTTCAAAGTGCCAGGCCTTACTTTGGTGGGGGAGGTACAAATCCCTGGAGCTTACATTCTCATGTGGAGATTGACCCTAAACCAAATAAATTAAAATGTGTTGCCTGATAGATACGATACATGATAAGGAGAAACACAAAGAAGGGAAGGCGTAAGAGTTTCCGGGCGGTGGGTTTTGCAATTTTAGATAGTAGGGAAAACTTTAGTAAGCAGAAGAACTTTGAGTAAAAAACTTAAAAGATGGGGTGCCTGGGTGGCTCAGTTGATTAAGCGTCTGCCTTAGGCTGGGGTCATGATCCCAGGGTCCTGGGATCGAGTTCCGCATCGGGCTCCCTGCTCAGCGGGAAGCTTGCTTCTCCCTCTCCTTCCCACTTGTGCTCTCTCCAGCTGTCTCTGTATCTCTCTGTCTCAAATAAATAAATAAAATCTTTTAAAAAAAAAACTAAACTAAAAAAACATGGGGAGGATTCCATGCTGATTTGGGGAAGATCGCTCTAAGGAGAGAGAACAAGTACAAGGTTTCTGAGGTGGAAGCAAGCCCAGCTGTTCGGGTGAATGTAGAGCATGGAATCAGCCAGAATACCTGGCTCGCTACAATGTAACACGGAGGCCGCTGGCAGCAGGGAAGGTTTCTGAGAAAGATGTAGGTCTTTGGAATGCCGAGGCCTACGTGACCACTCTGCCGTTGGAATGCCGGGGGGGAGTTGCCTTCCGGAAGCTTTCTTAGCCCAAACAGCCGCCCAGTGCTCTGAGAGATGTAGGCCTTGCCCCTTAGGCTATGTTTAGCAGCACTCATAGCACACGCCCAAATTAGCATATCGTATCTTTCCCATAAACAGTTCCTCCCAGTTTCAGTAAGACCCCTTGTCAACATCATGTGCTTGAGAAACAGGGATAAGGATTCGTGATTATCCTGTAGGACCAATAAAAGCCGGAGCAAAGAAACGCAAAGGGTCTTCGCCTTTGAGCGTGACCCCCTTAACTTTTCCTCTCTTTCATGGCAAAGTGTGGAGCAATCTTTCATCCGTTGGTACAGGGATTGCTGGCCGTTCCTGGCACCCAGCCATTTCAAGGATCTAACAGGCAATCCGCGCGTCTGGAGCAAGGGGAAGAAGGGATGAGCAGAAGAGATGTGAAAGGGAGGAGACAGGCCAGGGTGAGAAGCGGATTCTGTAGAATCTTCTAGGTAACAGAAGGATTCGGCTTTCTGCATGAAATGAGAGCCATGATCTGAATTATCTTTTAAGAGGATTTCTCTAGCTACTGTGTTAAGAAAATAATGAAGGAGTCAAGAAACCCACAGCTGAAAATGCTGGCATTTGGAAAGCAGTTCATAAAACAACTACTGATTGAAAAAACTATATATATTTTTTGTGTGTAGCAAGAGTATATTAGACTATTATATATTAGATTATATATATTAGATTACATATTATATATATATATATTATATTATGTATATTAGACTTCTCCAGAGGAGCAGAACCAGTAGGATGTATGTCTACATGATTATGGAGTCTGAAGCTCCAAGATCTATAGGGTGAATTGGCAGGCTGGAGACTAGCAAGAGCCTGCCTGATGTTTCAGTTCAAGTCTGAAGGCAGGAAAAAAGCCAAAATTCCAGTTCAAAGGCACTCAGGCGGGGAGAATCATCTCTTACTCTAGGGAGTGTCAGCCTTTTTGTTCTATTCAGGCCTTCAAATGATTGGACACAGCCCAATCGCATTAGGAAGGCCACTGTGCTTTACTCAGTCTGCCAATTTACATGTTAATCTTATCCAAAATGGTCTCACAGAAACACCCAGAATAATGTTTGACCAAATAGCTAGGCACTGCGGGAGCAGTCAAGTTGACAAATAAAATTAACCATCACAAGTGCTCCCCTTGTCAACATGGCCTCATACACATCTCCAAAATTATTTGGAGATTAAACTATACTTAATCTCCAAATACAGATAATAACAGGTCATTATCCCATCTAACATGATAAACTATCCTGCATACAACCAAGTCCGCACTAACCCCCTCCCCAAAAGAAGTCAAGTCCTTGAGTGATGTCTACTCTTACTGTAACTTAACACTATGATATAAATTAACAATACTTAAATGCTATGATACTAAGTCAATACATCTTATGTCACATGATAAGGGGGTAAGAGAAAACAAAGACATTCATTATGTATATTGTTGTGAATATTTTGTTGTGAGTTCTCTTGTGCATATACATAAATGTATTAATATGTAATATGTATATATACAAATATATTCACAAAATAAGGAGAAAATATTCATGACAATTACAATCTTCATTTCTGTAACTGGTCATATGGTCATAGCTGGTATTTAGAACTATCTTTTTCCATAATTTCTTCTGTATTTCTTTTGCCTTAATCAAGTCTTTCAGCCGGCCATGTTTCTTTATCTGATGGGGTAACTCACATTCATTCCTGAAGGGTCTGAGTCATTGGTTGTCCTGCCTGGACGGTGTCTTTAGTGTTTCATAGACCTTAGCCACAGGGCATGGTAACATCAAGAAATGCCCTAAGGGATCTGTATTCCAGACATACTCTCCCTTACACCCATTGTAGCATAATACACCAATTTTTTCAAGGTGCTCAGGAACCAGTTATTCCAGTCAGCCCAATAACTCTCCGCTTTGCCTATTGATTCAGAGGCCTGAGAACCCGAAAATAGCCAGGCTTCAGCCTTAACTTTCAGTTCAATGAAATCGCTGTGTCTCCTGGTGGAAGCATTCCTCCCTCTGGAACTTGGACATCTAGGCCAGCAGAGCACAAGGGCGTGTGAACAGGAAGCAAAACTTTTGCTGTGAATCACTAGAAGTAATGATGAATGATGCCACTCCCATTTCCACCCGTTGATTCCTGGACCCATGACTCCTGGCTTTGGAGAAACAGCACCATGTATTGGACACTGATTCAGCGAGCATGCAGCCTTCTGGAAAACCTTGTCCCAGCCCTGTAAGGTACTGTCATCAAGCTGGCACTACAGCTGAGCCTTCAATGGCCATTCCAACCTTCTGTTGAGTCAGCTGCTTAGAGGATGGTGGGAATTACGGTAAGACCAGTGAATTTTATGAGCATAGGCCCACTTCATTTTCTGTGAAGTGAGTGCCTTGATCAGAGCCAATGCAGTGTGCAACACCATGGCATTAGATAAGGCATTCTGTAAGTCCGTGAATGGTAATTTTGGCAGAATCACTGCATTCAAGGAAGGCAAATTGTATCCAGATGTCTATTCCAGTTTTTAAACAAATGCTGCTCTTTTCATGAAGGCACGGAGTAATACAATCGACCTGCCACAGGTAGCTGGATAATCAGCTTGAGGAATGATGCCACACTGCGGACTTGGGGTTGGTCTCAGCTGTGTCAGATTGGGCACTCCAGCAGTGGCTATTGCCAGGTCAGCCTGGGGGAGTGGAAGTCTGCGTGGCTGGGCCCATGCGTCATCTCCTTCCCTGCCACTGGGGTAATGACAGGGATGACTGGGGAAAGAGGCTGACTGGTATCCACAGCATGGGTCATCCTGTCCATTTGGTTATTAAAATCCTCCTCTCTTGAGGTCACCCTTTGGTCTCATTCACATGGGACACAAATATCCTCATATTTTTTGCCTATTCTGAGAAGTCTATCCACATACCTCTTTACCAAGTTTCCCTGTGACTAATTTTCTAATCATGTTCCTTCCAAGTCTCTGACCATCCAACTGAACCATTGGCAACAGCCGTGAATTGGTATATAATCGTATGTCTAACCATTGCTCTTTTCAAGGAAAGTGAACAGCCAGGTGAAGTACTTGGAGTTCTGCCCACTGGGAGGATTTCTCTTCATTGCTGTCCTTTAGGGATGTCCCAGAAAGGAACAGAAATGCTGCAACTGTCCACATTCAGGCGGTGCCCGCATATCGTGCTGAACCATCTGTAAACTGGGCCTAAGTCCTCACTTCCTCTTCAGCCGATCACAGGGAAATCCCCATGAGGCCATAGGTGCAGGCTTAGGAGAGAGAAAGTAGTGCAGTGGGGGTGGGGACCATGGGCATTTGAGCCAGCTCTTCGTATAACTTAGTTGTGTCTTCAGGGCCTTCAGGGTCAATCCTAATCATGTATGTATCACTTCTGTTAGACTCGATGAAGAGCTGCCGTGCACACAGCTTTATGGCCTGGTGGATCGTAACCCATAGTTCATGATGGACAGGTCACATGGTAACTTGGGGACCCATAGTAAAGCATTCAATCTCTACTGTCCTAAGAGCAGTTCAAAAGCCGTTTCTCAAAAGAAGAGTAATTATCTGTGAAGGATGACAGAGCTTTGCTCCAAAATCCTAAAAGCCTATGCCGCAACTTACCTATAGGGGCTCCAAACAGCATCCCTATCTGCCACTGACACTTCAAACACCAGTGGATCTACTGGAACCTATGGCTAAGGTGGCAAAGCAGCTTGTACACTAGCCTGGATCTGTTGCAGAGTCTTCTCTTGTTCCGCACTTCACTCAAAACTATCACCTTTTTGGATCACTAGCTAAATGAGCGACAGTAACAGACCCAAATGAGCGCTATGTTGCTTCCAAACTCCAAAGAGGCCACTAGGCATTGTATCTTTTCTTGTTGTAGAAGGGGCCAGAAGCAACAACTTACTCTTGAACTTAGAAGGGATATCTCAACAGGCCTCACACCACTGGATCCCTAGAAATTTCACTGAGGTAATGGATCCCTGCATTTTTGTGGGATTTATTTCCCACACTTTGACACACAAATATCTTACCAATAAGTCTAGAGTAGTTGCTACTTCTTGCTCACTAGGTCCAAGCAGCATGATGTCATTAGTGTAATAAAACAATATAATATCTTGTGGAAGAGAAAGGCAATCAAGATCTTTGTGAACTAAATTATAATTTAGGGCTAGAGTTGATAGACCCCTAATATAGGAAATATTTTATGAAATACAGGAAATTGAGGGTGTAGTGTTGCCCTTGACAGCTGAAAGCAAACTGCTTCTGGTGGGCCTCGTGGACAGGCATGGAGAAAGAACACTTACCAGACCAAGAGTTGTATTTCCAGTACCAGGAGATGTGTTAATTTGTTCAAGCAATGAAGCCACATCTGGTACAGCAGCTGCAGTTGGAGTCACCACCTAGTTAAACTTACGAAAATCCAACGTCATTCTCCAAGATTCATTTGTCTTCTGCACAGGCCAAATAGGCAAGTTGAATGAGGATGTGTTAGAAACCACCACTCCTGCATCTTTCAAGTCCCTGATTATAGCACTAATCTCTGCAATCCCTCTAAGGATGCAGTGTTGCTTTCGATTTACTATATTCCTTGACAGAGACAGTCCTAATGGATTCCACTTGCTCTTTCCCACCAGAATGCCTTTACTGGGATTGTGTCACCTAAGTCTGCCTATTCCAATGATGCATTGTGGAACAAGAGAAATAGCCACAGGATGAGTTTGAGGACCCACTGGACCCACTGTGAGATGGACAGGAGCTAAAATTCCATTCATCACCTGACCTCCACAACCCACTACTAGTAGACCACAATGAAGTTTTGGGTCTCTTGAAAACAAATAAGAATTAGTATCTAGTAGTTCCTGAAATGTCTGATTATTTCCTTTTCCTCAGTATACGGTTACCCTGAAAAAAAGCTGTAGGTCCCTTTGGAGAAGGCAGGAGAAAGATTAACAGCATACATTTTTGACAGTGTTCCAGGATCCTTCCTCAAGGGGACTTAGTCTTCTCTTCATTCAAGGGATTTGAGGTCTGGCTCAAGTCTGGGAATTTATTGAGGGGCCTTACCCTGTTTTTATGAGTCAGTTTAGACCTTTGTTCACTTAAACTAGAACTTTTCTGCATATATAGATATATATCAGGTAATAATTTAATAGGCTTCCTATGTATTTCACTTCTAGGAACACCATGATCAACTAGCCAACACCACAGATCGGTGTGAATCAGACTATTCTGATTGCTTTCATTCTGCTATCCTTCACACTAACCGCAACCTCCTTGCCTTTGTGGTTAAGTGCTGCAACTTGACCCCTACAACACAGGGATCCAATTACTGCCTTGCATTTAGGTTTCCCAATCCAGTGACCTCAGTTCCCACCATGAGGTCTGTCCTACAGAGAAGAGTGGTCACAGAGCTCTTCAAGGATGCTGGGGCTCCCCTCACAAATTTATGCCTCAGAGTAGTGGTGAATGGTATGACTTCTGGACCCTCCCAGAGCGGGTGAGTGAGTCTTAAATGACAAATCCGTTCTAATATTCTGATCTCCCTAAGTCTTTGAACCCTCTACATTAAACAAAGGCAGGCAGGGCCTGTCTAACTCACTCACTGTAGTCTACCATTTGGTCCATGTTTCAGCAACAAACTGTTTGATCCCTTTAAACTCCCTGAACTACAGTATTAAATACATAATGTCTGCTTAGTAAGCCCCTGTCAAAAAATTCAACCTGATCAGTTCTACCATTATCCCAAACCCTTAATATCCATTCCTACAAATGTTCCCCAGATTTCTATATATAGAAATAGAAAGCTTAAGCAGTTCTTTTGAAGTGTAGCACACCTCCGTGTGAATCACACTTTGTACATCACCTTTAAGGGCCTTGCTGGAACTTGAGTCTAGTTATGGGTCTAGAAGCAAAGATGGCTGTTAGAGGTGGGTCCTGAGGAGAACCAGCATTGTCTTGCAGAGCAACTACCTTAGCGAAAGCCACTACAGTTTCTTCAGGTGACACAGAGTTAATCTCCTCAGTCAGGGTGGAGAGGACTCTTCAACTGGCAAAGAAGATTCATCAGATTTTAGGGGTTCAATATCCCCAGTTTCATCACAGTCTTCTGGCATGTTCCTATTCCAACTTTCAGGTCCCATTCTTTTTCCATCAGTGCTCTTACTTTACAAGTAGTCACCCAGATACTTGCTTCTTATAAGTGATTGATTGTTGTGTCAAATGATAATATTTTGCATATCTCTATTGCCAGATCATGCCACAGAGTATTAGTGGTCTCTTTACTACTAGAAATAGAGTCCTCGGTGCCTTTAAATCTAATCATATTACAGAGCCAATCCCAGAAACCCCAGAACCAATTCAGAAAACTCATCCTTAGATTTCTGTTCTTCTAGAATCATTCTTGGTACCAAAAACTGTGTCAGTCAGGGTTCTTCACAGAAACAGAACTAATTATATATATCATATATATTAGATATACCTATCTTAGAAAAGGAGAGAAAGAGACTTATTATAAGGAATTGGCTCACATAATTATGGAATCTGGCACAAGTCCCAAGACCTGTAGGGTGCGTCTCCAGGCAGGAGACTGAGGAAAGCCAGTGATATAGTTCCAGTCTGAAGGCTGGCAGGCTTCATATGCAGGAAGAGTTGATGTTTCACTCTGAGTCTAATGGCTGGAAAAAGCTGGTATCCTAGGTCAGAGGCAGTCAGGCAGAAGGAATTCTCTCCTTAGGGAAGGGTCAGACTTTTTGTTTTATTCGGGTCTTCCACTGATAAGATGTGGTCCACCCACATCAGGGAAGGCAATTCACTTTACTTTGTCAACTTAAATGTTAATATTAAAAAACACTCTCATAGAAGTGCCTGGGTGACTCAGTCATTAAGCGTCTGCCCTCGGCCCAGGGCATGGTCCCCGGGTCCTGGGATTGAGCCCTGCAGGGAGCCTGCTTCTTCCTCTCCCATTCCCCCTGCTTGTGTTCCCTCTCTCGCTGGCTGTGTCTCCCTCTGTCAAATAAATAAATAAAAGCTTTAAAAAAAAAAAACTCTCATAGACATACCCACAATAATATATGACCATACAACTGGGCACCTCATGGTCTAATCAAGTTGACACATAAAATTAACCATCACAAGAAGGTTTTACTGATAAAAAAAATTATCAGACATTTCTCCCTCATATACATGCTACATATGTACAGGTGTACCTCATTTTATCGCCCTTCACTGATACTGCATTTTCTTTTTAACAAATTGAAGGTTTGTAGCAACCCTGCATCAAGCCGGACTATCAGTGCCATTTTTCCAACAATATATGCTCATTTCATGTATCTGTGTCACATTTTGGTAATTTTCACAACATTTCAAACTTTTTCATTATTATTATATTTGTTAAAGTGACCAGCGATCTTTGGTGTTATTATTGTCATTGTTCTGAAGTTCCACAAACTCTGACCATATAAAATGGCAAACTGAATAAATGTGAGTATGTTCGGAATGATCCACTGACCAGCCTTTCCCCCCATCTGTCTCATTCTCCTTGAGCCTCCCTATTCCTTGAGACACATCGATGTTGATATTAGGTCAGTTAATAACCCTACAATGGCATCTACATGTTCAAGTAAAAGGAAGAGTCATATGTCTCTCACTTTAAATCAAAAGCCAAAAATGATTCAGCTTAAGGAGGAAGGCATGTCAAAAACCTAGATAGGCTGAAAGTTAGGTGACTTACACCAGTTAGCCAAGTTGTGAATGTGAAGGAAATTAAAACTTGAAGGAAATTAAAACTCCAACTCCAATGAACACACAAATGATAAGAAAGTGAAACAGCTTTATTGCTGATATGGAGAAAGTTTCAGTGGTCTGGATAGAAGATAAAAGCAAAGCAACAACAATATTCCCTTAAGCAACAGCCTGATCCAGAGCAAGGCCCTAACTCTCTTCAATTCTGTGAAGGCTGAGAGAGGGGAGGAAGCTGCAGAAGAAAAGTTGAAAGCGGAGGTTGGCTCATGAGATTTAAGGACAGAAGTTAACATCAGAGTTCAGGGTAAAGCAGCAAGTGCTGATATAGAAGCTGCAGCAAGTTCTCCAGAAGATCCAGCTCAGAGAAATCATGAATCTGGCTGCACTGAACATTTTCAATGCACACAAATAGCCTTCCATTGGAAGAAGATGCCATCTTGCACTAGAAAGGAGAAGTCAATGTATAGCTCCAAAGCTTCAAAGGACAGGCTGAGGGGCCCCTGAGTGGTTCAGTCAGTTAAGCATCTGCTGTCAGCTCGGGTCATGATCCCAGGGTCCTGGGGTCCAGCCCTGCATTGGTCTCCCTGCTCAACGGGGAGTCTGCTTCTCCCTCTCCCTCTGCCTGCCTCTCCCCCTGCCTGCCTCTCCCCCTGCTGTGCTCTCTTGTGCCCTCCCTTTCTCTCTCACTGTCAAATAAATAAATAAAATCTTAAAAAAAAAAAAAGGACAGGTCTACTCTCTTCTTAGAAGATAATGTAGCTGGTGACTTTAAATTGAAGACAATGCTCATTAGCCAGTCTGAGAATCCTAGGGCCTTTGAGAATTATGATGAATCTGTTCCACCTGTGCTCTATAAATGGAACAGCAAAGCCTGGATGATAGCATATCTGTTTATAACATATTTCCTGAATATTTTAAGGCCACTGTTGAGAACTACTGTTCAGAAAAAAAAGATTCTTTTCAAAATATAACTGCTCATTGACAAGGCACCTGGTCACTCAAGCACTCTGATGGAGATGGACAATGAGATAAATATTGTTTTCATACCTGCTAACACAACATCCACTCTGCAGTCCATGGATCAAGGAGTCATTTCGACTTTCAGGTCTTATTATTTAAGAAATATGTTTTGTAAGGCTATAGCTGCCATAGATACTAATTCGTCTGATGGATCTGTGCAAAGTCCACTGACAACCTTCTGGAAAGAATTCACCATTCCAAATATTGTTTAGAATATTTGTGATTCATGAAAGAGGTCAAAACATCAACATTAACAGGAGGTTGGAAGAAGTTGATTCCAATCCTCATGGATGACTTTAAGGGTTTAAGAACTCAATAGAGGAAATAACTGCAGATGTGGTGGAAATAGTAAAAGAACTAGAATCAGAAGTGGAGCCTGAACAGGTGACTGAATTGCTACAATGTCATGATTGAACTTGAACTGATGGGGAGTTGCCTCATGGATGAGCAACAAAAAGTAGTTTCTTGAGATGGACTTTACTCCTGGTAAAGATGCTGTGAAGATTGGTGAAATGACTTCAAATGACATGGTGAAATGGCTTAGCTGATAAAGCAGTAGCAAGGTTTGAGAAGACTGACTCCAATTTGGAAAGAAGTTCTACTGTGGGCAAAATGCTATCAAACAACAGCATAGGCTACAGAGAAAGGAAGAGCCAATCAGTGTAAAAAAACTTCATTATTGTCTTATTTGAAGAAGTTGCCACAGCATCCCAACCTTCAGCAACCACCACCCTGCTGAGTCAGCAGCCATCAACATTGAGGCAACACCCTCTACCAGCAAAGAGATTACAACTCACCGACTGCTCAGATGATGTTAGCACTTTTTCTTAGCAGTAAAGTATTTGTTAGTTAGGATATGTACATTTTTGTTAGACATACTGCTATTGCACACTTAATAGACTGTAGTATAGTATAAAGACAACTTTTATATACATTGGAAAGCAAAAAAATTTATTTGACTTGCTTTATTGTGGTATTTACTTTATGTGGTGATCTGGAAACAAACCCACAATATCTCCAAAGTATGCCCATACTCAAAACTGATTCATAATCTGCATATTAATTATGGTATCCAATTTAAAGCAAATGCCTCCCCTTATAGATATATAGTACTAATATCTCTTTCAGAGTATGCCCTGATATTATGTGATAAAATAACATTCTGAAATGTTTATTATTATTTCTCTCCAAGTATGATACTATTACTAAGTCTGAGAATGATTTCACAAACTTTTCAGGTAAAAAAATACCTTATACATGTTTTAAATATATGAACTAAAAATTTAAATCTATTTTTAGCCTATTCTTCATTTTTTGTATTTTTTTCCTTTTTATAGAAATAATTTACTTGTCAGAGATTTTATTGCATAATTTTGAAAATTATATAAAACTCTGTGGGTTCCTTCTACTATTTGAAAAAGTTCTATAACAGACAATACTAGAGGCCAGGGTCAGAAGGCCCATTGATCTAATGAAGTCTGATTTTATTTTATTTTATTTTATTTTTTTAAAGATTTTATTTATTTATTTAACAGAAAGAGAGACAGCCAGCGAGAGAGGGAACACAAGCAGGGGAGTGGGAAAGGAAGAAGCAGGCTCCCAGCGGAGCAGGCAGCCCAATGTGGGGCTGGATCCCAGGACCCTGGGATCGTGCCCTGGGCCGAAGGCAGATGCTTAACGACTGAGCCACCCAGGCGCCCCTGAAGTCTGATTTTAAAATATTCATAAACATGTCTCCTAGTTAGTTTTGCTCTTTGGCTATCCTTATAAATTATCATAATTTTAATTTCACTCATCCCAGTAGCAAAGATTCACATTCCATAATGAAACTGTAGTTTTCTTCATACTTAATGATTATAAAATATTTTAATTGCAGCAATTATACTATTATTTTGTCATTAATTTAATACTTCAGCAAAGTATATTTTAATTTTGATCCATTTTGTGAATTCAGGATATACTCAGCATTATGATCTCAACAACAAAAACAATAGGATTACTAATAAGCAAAGAATAATACACAAATGATGTGAATATAAGTTACTTAAATAAACTGACCAATTCAGAGCTTGTGGCACATATACAATCCTTGAAAACATAATGATTATGTACAGCATAAAGACATTTCTGTTTTGAAAATCATTTCTATTGTTTTATTTCAAACTTATGAAATGTATGTGAACAAATATTTCATGTTCTTGTCCTAATTTGCCTAAACTCCTGTGAATCACCCATAGGCCATCAGGGACCACCAGTGTTCCATGGATTTTGCTTGGGAAACACTGCCCTAGAGGTTCACTGCAGATACCTTAGGAAATGCACCAAAAGGCAAGAGGAAGGAGAGAGGCCGGCAGAACAGGAAGATATCTCATTTCAATAAGTGGATTCAGCTTTCATCTAATTTCCATATTGGGTTGATGAGAAATTGTTTTCTTCAAGAAACATCTCTACTGATTAAAAAAAAAGTTTTGAATGTATAATCACTAAGTTTGTCAAGAAGAAGAAATATGAAACCATTGAAGATACATTACTTGAACAATATATTATAAGCTAGTTATACAGCTAGAATAAGGATTTAGGGTCTTCTGACTCAAGACAGTGGTCTCTTCACTATGTCATGTTCTCTTCTTCAGACAGGAAAAAGGAAATAGGGGTAGGATCCATTGAGAGCAAAAAGCTCTTAAAACTGTAGAAAGAAGATCTAGGGATATGACTAAAGTAAATAACATATGGCATATCAAAGAATACATCTGACATGAGCAAAATAAAGGGAAGAGAAATACATGGAACACTTTTTATGTTATTTCTTGCTCTGAGAGAAGAAAAACAATTAAGGCAGTTACTCCTGTCATACTGTTTCAGAAGTTAAAGTCTATTTAAGAGATTAGCTGACAGATTAGCAGGTTTTGATGAACCAAACAGATCGTCCAGTAGACCTAATGGACCCATCATCTCTTCCATCCATCCATTTGTTTGCTCTGATTGAAGCTATTTCTCTGGAAGACTTAGACTTCACTTGTCAGAGTTCCATTCTCTGAACATACCGTTTCCCAGCCAGAATGACACTAAAAACAAGCATCAACTGCTGACCTTTTAAATCCATCACCCTTTGTAAGTCCAATCACAGAAAAATACTTAGGAAAATGCGCTCTTTCATCTCTGTGTGGTAGTGGCTCCATGGCTCTTCCGACAGAAGCTGCCAACCCCCAGTTCCTTTTCTCACTTGTGAGAAATGCTTTGAAAAAGCCATTTCCAGCCAAAGTCCTCAGCCTTCTATTTCCTTCTTTACTTAAAATGAGGAAATGATTTGTAGAAAGGGAAAAAAAACAATAAAAGGATTCATTTATTGTCTACTTAGCTGGTCTGAATTATCTCCTGATCCACATCTTTGCTGACGGCGGGGACTCCTTGAGCCCATTCTCAGCACTTGACAGAGCCAGCTATTTTGTAAATTTTCATTCTCATAACCAACCTGGGAGTGTGTAAAACAAAATGCTAAACTTGCTTCAACATACACCAGATGCTTAGGCTAAAATTACTATACAGAAAGGAGCCAAGAAACAGATAAAAACCAAAATTGTGTACATACGTGTTTAAAAACATGCAATCAAGGTTGCAATGCTTCCTTTATTCCTACATCAAATCACCTTTGTAACCATAGTTCTCTGAGCTAACATTGAGGTGTCTTTGCATTCCCCAAGTCACCACAGATTAAGAAGATCTAAAGTTTATTGAGCACTTTTCATGCGCCAGTTGTTGTGCTGGACATTTTATGTGCACTGTCTTAGCTATTCCTCACCTCAGCCTACGAGGTGGACACACTTGACAAATGCTAAATATGGAACTTAAATAAGTTAAACAAGTTTCCTAAGGCCACACAGCTATCCTTAAAGTACAGAGCCTAGATTCAACTCTAGGTCTAACTAGAGAGCCCATAACTATATTCTGTCCCGTAATAGATAAGTGTGCTGCAAGAATATTACTCATTAAATTGCCATTTCTTCTTTATAAAGACTCATGGGAGATACCACTGCTGGTCTTAACATCCATACTAACTGAGCTTCTTGTAAGCCAATGATGATGCTTATCCTTGTATTACCTACTGAAAAATGCACAGCCAGACACACGGCCCTCTTGAGGTGGTGAAAAAAAACCTCAAAGAATTTACTCAGTCACATCTTCTTGACATCTTCGTTTTGTTCCTATTCTCATTTTCTTTGAGTCCCTTTTCTTCATTTGTATAATGTGTTTTTCATGTTCTCTTGTTTTATTTTCCGTGTCCATAATAGCTATGTGAAAGTTTTTCTGAAACAGAAAGGAGATAAATGTATAACCATGTAAACAAAACTGGGATGATAAGAGTCTAGAAATGTAAAGACATTATTATAGAAAAGGTATCAGCCTCTGGTGATAAAATTATTTCAGATAACTGACAATTGGATAATCGACAAGTGTCAACCTAAGAATTTCTTTTGAGAGACTAACATGTTGTTGGTAAGATTTCTTTCTCAGATGGTAAAACTTCAATTTCTCACAAAAAAGTTTTGCCATTTCAACAGAAAATTGGACATTTTAACCTAGCTTTTCTTCCAAAGCTGTCTGGAAAGCATAGAAACGGAGATCAGTAGTGAGAATGAGGGAAAGGTGATAAGAGAACATGTTGCTGCTGATATTTTCTGAGTTTTTCCTTCAATGAACACAACAGGTGAACCAGGGTTGTTTTTTATTTTCCCCTCTCTAAAACCTCAAACTGGAGTATATCTTAGTATATAAGTGAACACTTGCATTACTCTTCTCTTTAAAAAAATAAAATAAAATTGCAAAAAACCCCAAAACAAAGAAGCTCTACTCTTACTCCTTCCTTTGGCAGTCTCAGAAAACCAAAATAAGGCATCATTTACCTAGTATAAAAGATAGACTTATTTACTGACCATTTCAACAATGATAGCATTTAGTAATTATTTGATATTTTGAGATCAGCAATAATATGACATTACACTATGTCAATATTGTTCTCATTGCAATAAAAGAAGACCACACTAATCACCAATGACTAAAGACTTTTCTCTTTTAAGGTACTCTATAGAGAATACTATGATTAAAATCATTATGGGATAGTGTATCTGTGTGAACCAGTACAGAAAAAAGCTCCAGAGTTATCAGATTTTTCTCCCTCTTAGCCTCATATATACCCTTCATGATATATAGATACAATTTTTAAAATTAAATATTCTACTTTTTTTGACAATCACAGTATCCTCTCTAACTTTAATTTATAAAAAGTTGGCATTTTAACATATTGTTGAACAATTTATTGTGTTGATCAAAATATATCCCCTGAAAAGAACTCATTCTGTCTATGCTAGATTAAAGAGTACAAAAGTGGGGCACCTCGGTGGCTCCGTCGCTAATCGTATGCCTTCGGCTGGGGGCGTGATCCCGGAGTCCGGGGATTGAGCCCCACATGGGGCTCCTCCGCTGGGAGCCTGCTTCTTCCTCTCCCACTCCCCCTGCTTGTGTTCCCTCTCTTGCTGGTTGTCTTTCTCTCTGTCAAATAAATAAATAAAATCTTTAAAAAATAAAAATAAAAAAATAAAGAGTACAAAAGTGACTTTTTTTTTTTAATTAGAAATTTTCTGGGGGCTCCTGGGTACCTCAGCCGGTTAAGCGTCTGACTTCTGCTCAGGTCATGATCCCAGGGTCCTGGGATTGAACCCCCTATCTGGCTCCCTGCTTGGCAGGGAATCTGCTTCTCCTTCCCCTTCCTCTTATGCATGCTCGCTCTCTCGCTCTCTCCCTCTCCCTCTCAAATAAATAAATAAAATCTTTTTTAAAAAAAGAAATTTTCTAAGGTAGAATTATACCCATAGAAAAAATTCATAATTGAATCCATTTAAAAGAATAATAAAAGTTCTGAGATGAGGTATTGGCCTTTAGTTCATTACTTTCCTTGGATGGCTTACATCTGGATTCTAAACCTTATTTTCATCTAATTAAAGTGTTTAACTGAGAACATTTTCAGTAAATGTAAAATAAAGAAAATGTGTCTGAGGATTCCCTGACCATTTAATCATCCACATTTTCCCAAATCCTTGGAACGAAGTCAGTGAATCTCCTGAGACCTTGCCATCATTCACATTTTCTACCAAAACTAATCGATCCCAAGATTCTTGTAAAAAGGAGCAAGCCTAGAGGCCCCAGACTAAATCAATCCCCGGGAATACGTACTGAAGAGCCATCTAGAAATTCAGCCTACTAAAACAAACACACTAAACCCAACGTGTCCTCTTTCATTCCTAAGCTCATCTTTCTTTCTTAAAGATAGACTTATTTTCTTTACGGAGGCTCTTCGATTCGAAACTTCCCCGGAGAGCATTCGAGCCTGGGCTGAATATGGCTGGCATGGGCCTGTCGAGGGATCCCTGCACTGCCCCTTGGAACAAACGCCACCTGCAGACTACCACAGCAGCTGTTTAATTAAGCACAGTAGCGTGTGCAGAGCAATTTCTACCGGGAAATGAAGATTCTACTTGAAATGGCTAGGGGCGGTGGACAAGCAGAATGTAATTATCTGAGCTGAAATCCAGCTGACATCTCAAGCAGCAAATGCCAGGGGATCTTGAAGGATCAGACACTTCATTTGAAGTCAGTGCGTCAGCCTTCAGCCTCCTCTACTCCCTGTCCCCCAAGGTGGAGAGAACAGTTGCACTGAGCCACCGGCACCCCCGAGTTTGGCTGCCAATTCCTGCTCGAAAAGAGGAGGCCAGCTTTATTCTAACAGAGTAACTGAGACAAGTTTCCAAATATTTAAGACCAAATGAATTTTGATTCTTTCCAAATTAAAAGGATTATATAATATTTATAGAAGCTAGACTTCTGCCTTGCTGCCCTTCCTATCCCAGATAAAACCAGTTTTCCTTGCTTTTTAAGGTATACAGCTAGAGATAGGATATCTCAAATTGGTCTTTCTCTGGCGCCCGATGAAGACATTCATTTAATTTATGTCTTTTGTAAGTTAATATTTTAAGAAAGAACTCTTGGGCCTTTAAGCCACAGACTCTGCTTTTTTTAGGCAGAAACAAAGTGAACAGATGAAAACTAGGATATGATCGGAGCTGTGCCAATGTTTGGTCTCAGGATTTTCAGTACCTCTAGTGTGATTAGTGACCACAATCACTAAGATGGGTTCTTTGCCCTAAAAAACAAAAAACAAAACAAAAAAACAAAAACAAAAAATCCATAAAATAAATAAATAAAAAATAAAAGCTTGGAACTTATCAAGATTAGAATTAGAGGTAGAAAAGATTTCTCAGTTCAATGATCTTTTCATGGTGAAGGAGTATTTCTTATAGTGTGTATAACATACATATTCCCCATTTTCATTTTCAATATTTCAGCGTGTGTTGGCTAAAATACCTTTCCCTAGGAGTATCTTTTATAATCAGTCTTTGCTGTTAGAAATTTTTCCTGGTACTTTACTTAGCTCAATTTTTCCTTTGTTTACCTTCGTGCTGTTAGTCTCAATGACACCCCACTGGACTTCCCTAAATAATTCTTTTCTTTACCCTTTGATTCGTCACAGGAAAAACACTGGTCACACGCCAGACGAATTTATCATCTCCTTCACATCACTTTTTTTAATGTGAATCCTCTCCCCGGTGCCCCTTTGAAGACAGTGACCAGTGGTCCTGTTTTGTGCCTGTTATCCCAGCATAGTTGTTAACACGGGGGAATTGATTTGAATGATAAATAACACAGTTACCTTAATTTTATAGCAGACAATGTACTTGAGATCAATGTCACACTGTGCAGAGAAGATGATGAAACTGAATATAATGGCCACGCTTTTATGCTTTACTTTATAGCACTGGTCACAATGCTAATACGTTTAGTATTAATTATGTAACTACTTGTTTAATGTCTGCTTTCTGCTTTAGACTGAAGCTTCAAGACAGCAGGGTCATATTTCTCTGATTCTTCCCACCATCCTCAGGACCAACAGAGTGACTATCACATAACAGGTGATTAACAAATATTTGTTGAGCAAAGAAATGAATGAATTTGGATCTCAGAAACTCATAGATCCTTGCATAGCTTGCGGTCTCCTTTATCTTCCCTATATCGCTCCAGTCTTTCACCAACCTCATTTTTGGTTTGGTTTGGTTTTACAAAATTATTTGTCCTCTGTTTGTGGGAATGTGGCTAATTATCAACAAACTTCATTCCTACTCCTGAGTTCCTGAAATTAAACTCAAAGGAATTTGTGGGATTGGATTACTGTTTAACTATTCAGTAGCATGGACACATCTAGAAATCCCAGATCCTATAAGAGAAATTAATCTTTTTTAAAATCCTACAATCCACCCATTCACAGCACACAATCCTAGATTTTATTCTTCCCCAATTTCCAAAAGATGTTTCCCCGTGTTTATTCATCTCTAATAGCTCCATTCTCTACGCTCTTCTTTCGATCATGTATTGACTCCATTGCAACCTGAACGGTGTATTTGCTTAATCCTACTGCCTTCCCTAAGTAATGTTCTCTTTCTCTCTTCCTTTCATTGCCAGATTATTTAAATTAACTGTGTAAACTTTAATTGAAACTTTCTGCTGGGATAGGCTGCTACCAGCTCACCCCAAGCATATTGGACACTGATGCTCATTGTCTTCTGGTTGCCCACTAGCTTTCTTCTCTGTCAGTAGTACCATCACAGAGTTCTTCCAATCAACAAGACTCAAGACTCTAAGATGGTCTTTGGGTCAGCCCTCTCCTTCATTCTCTAAGTCAAATTTACCAAGCCTTCCATTCTCTGTCTGAAGAGTTTCAGATCCATTACTTCCTCTTCATCCCCACTGATGACACCCCAGTGCTGACTTTGATCCTCTAACACACAAGAGTTTCCTAAAGAAGCTTCATAGATTTTAGTCCACCCTGCTTACTAAATGTTATCTTCATCATGTACGAAGCATCATCCCTGACTTCACCTTCTGTTTCTATTTGCATTCTTCCTTTTCTTTCTTGGCTGCCCTAAGCTGCCCCTTTGGACTCATTTCCTCCACATCCCAGCATCTTGATCACTCCAGCCTCACTGGCATAATCATACCTCAGGATTTGTGCACTTACTCTTCCCTTTGCCTAAAATGAACTGTGCCTTAATCTCAGAGCTTGCTCCTACCATGTTCAGGTTTCTGCTTGCCTTATCAAAAAAACATTGCACTTATTGCCTGTCTATGATGTATTTATGTATTTACTGTTTCAGGACCCTACTCTCTAGGATGCAAACTTTATGAAAAAGGAATTTTCTTTCATTTTTTAAATCTTCGTTTTCTGAATTACCTCTAGAAACTACAACAGAATAGGAGCTCAATAAATATTTGTTGGATGAATAAATTGTTATTTTGTACCTTATATAAAACAATAAATTTTAATATTCTCATGTTCTCCATTATTCCGGGATCACCATTCCCTTTCCCTCACTGTAGTGTAAATGTAACTGCTAAATGTTTTTACAAAATCCAGAAAGTTAATGCATCAAAGGAGGGAGGAATTACTCAGCTTCTTCTCAATGATTTTCCCCTCTTGCATCAAATTGCTGTACCAGGATTCCCTTCAATACCTCTGGCATCATACAAGCCATAATCCTCACTCATTCTCATTCTTTCAAATCTACTTTCTTAGAAAAGGTGGACCAGACTCTCAGACTCCCTTTGCATGAATGAAGGGGAAAAAAATTTTAAGATTTATTTATTTATTTGAGGGGGGGGGCAGAGGGAGAGGGAGAGAGAAACGTAAGCAAGACTCTGCGCTGAGTGCAGAGCCCAAAGCAGGGCTCAATCTCACGACCCTGAAGATCACGACCTGAGCCAAAAGCAAGAGTCAGAAGCTTAACCTATTGCCCCACCCAGGTACCCCAACAAAGGAAAATATAATAGGGTCTCCCAAATAAACAAATGAACCTTGCTACCATCCCCGTATATTGTTAATGTCTGACAATTTTCTTCCTGCTATAATAGGTGATTAAAAACTAGTAACTCATAATAGTGATTAACATGAATTATTTATTAATTGCCCAAAGCACTTTCAGACTTTGCAACAATTCAATCTAGTGGATGCTGTCCTTAAAGCTCCCAGTAACAGATGAAGAAAATTAGTCTTAGAAATTTAACTAACTAGGGGCGCCTGGGTGGTGCAGTCGTTATGCATCTGCCTTCGGCTCACAGCGTGATCCCGGCGTTCTGGGATCGAGCCCCCCATCAGGCTTCTCCACTAGGAGCCTGCTTCTTCCTCTCCCACTCCCCCTGCTTGTGTTCCCTCTCTTGCTGGCTGTCTCTCTCTGTCAAATAAATAAAAATAAAAATCTTAAAAAAAAAAAAAAGAAATTTAACTAACTAGCCTAACATGACACAAGTTGTGAAATAGGAATCTAACTGAGATCTGTCCGAACGTGAAGCCTACCATATTACTTCCATCATAAGTGTACTAAATCTCTCCTGTATCAAGTGGGCAGCGAAATAATGAATAAATGAATGATTAATTGCATCTATTTTCCATCTTATTAATGATGTTTAATAACCTATTTTCAAGTCAAATCAATGGAAAGGCTGGTTTTCAACCAGGGAGAGTGGCCAGTGCCCATTAAGAAGACAGAGCATGAGTGACCTTTGCCAAAGATTTAGCAGAGGGTGTTTCTGAACTGTGTGGGAGGCAGAACTCCATAATCTCTAACGTCTCTTCAAGATCAAGTGATGCATTCTGTGATTCCAAGAGGTTCTTATAAAGTGGAAAATTTAGAATCATAAATGACCGGCTATAGTCTACATAAAAAGAAGTAAAATTAATCTAACTTGGTCTTTCTTTTATGCTCTTCTAAAAATGAAAGAATCATTTTAGGATGAACCCAGGAGATAACAATTCGAATATCAACATTTCGAACTCTATCAGCTTTAATTCATTTTTTCCTTTAAGTTTGCACTTTTGTAGCACTCACTTTTCTCAAGAGTCAGAGAAAATAACAATGGTAAATAACGAGCACTTCGTGTTCCTGGAACAAACTACCCAATGCTAGAAACACAGGCTTCAGCATGTGCTGAGAAAGCATCCAGATGTTAGCCAGCTGAAACAATATATCCCAGTGCATCTAAATAAAAAAATTATTTTCATTTAAAAATTGGAAATCTTAAATGGAGTACAGGATTTCCAATAGGAGTCAAGAAACTGTAAATACTAATGAATCTATGAACTGCTTTTGCTAGAATACATATCCATATTGTTCCTAGAACACTGAAAATGAAAAGGTAATTCTGGATATGATAACTTACCCTCTGATTTCGGAATATTGAGTTAAAAATAGTAAAGATGCCTAGTATTTCTTTGGTTAATTATTTGTGATTTTCGCGTGCCAAATCCTGACCATGGATTGCTTTGAAGAGTGAGATCATAATGCCCCAACACGGGGAGATGCAGGAGAGATGAGGAGAGATGATGGTGGGATTGTGCAGACCATTGGAAGAACTGGAAATGGGGAGGGGAATCCCCACACTCCTCACGAAACTCTCTTAGAGGGAAAAATTAATACAACTGTCAGACAAACAGACAAAATGCTGAGGAACATTGAAAACTTTAAAAATAGGCATTGGTTCCCAGGGTCACAGGAAAAAAAATAAGTTTAATCTCCTAGAAATTAGGTGAAGGAAAAATGGGATTTGAATTATAAATTGAAACATAAAGCATGGATACTTTGATTTTTCACGAGAGCTCACTGCCATCTGATGCGCTAAGATAGACTAGAGCATGTTTTTCAAAGTGTGGCCCATGGATCCATAACATTAAAATTATAGGGCAGTTGATAAAAAGAATAAAAATAAAGGCCAATTTCTGAAACTGACATCAGACCCAATGAATAAATATTTCTAGAGGTAGAGCTCAGTCTGTATCTTATAAATAATACACCAGTGATTTTTATATATACTACAGTCTGAAAATTTAGAGGGCTTGAATAACATCTTTAGGTAACAAATATTTTTTAGAGAAATCTGAAGTGCAAGGTTGTGATTAGAACCAGCTTAGCTTTTAGAAAAAAGCTAATTCAACGCC
>NW_024423453.1:52416440-52486436 GCF_017311325.1 Ursus maritimus | reverse complement strand
CCCCCCCCCCCCCGTTAGAATATAAAGAAAGGAGCTAGAACCAAGTTCTATTTTAAAATTTTAAAAAAATTTCCCTTCCTTTGTTCTTAGAACAAAAAAGGAAAGATATTACATTAAAAGAAGCTGACCAGTTTGGTTATGGAACATTACTATGTCTTTTACAGGCCTTTGTTTTTTTAGTTTGTGATGCTTCTTCTATGCCCACAGTCACTTTCCTTATCTGGCCTTTCTGTCTTTGCATGTTGGGATATGTGTAAAAATGACAATAGTCCAGAGCTAATCTTAGGCAAAATTGTGAAATAATCACAGTTTTTCTAAATAGTAATTGAGAGGTTGCATTAGTTTCCTGGCACTGACATAAAAAAAATCTCCACAAAACTGGGTGGTTTAGAACAGAGATTTATTGTCTCACTATTCTAGAGGCCAGGAGTTCAAAATCAAGGTGTTGACAGAGCATTGCCCTCTCCAAAGGCCCTGGAGAATTCATTCCATGCCTTCCTCCCAGCTTCGGGTAGTTGCCAATGATCCTTGGTGTTCCTTGGCTCATAGATAGATGTCTCCAATCTCTGCCTCCATCTCCACATGGTGTTCTCCCCTCTGTGTGTCTCTGTCTTCATATGGCATTCTCCTCTCTGTGCCTGCATCCAAATTTCTCCTTTCTTGTAAGGACACTATTGCATTAGGGCCTACCCCAATCCAGTATGACCTCTTCTTAACTTAATTACATCTGCAAAGATCCTATTTCCAAATAAGGTCACAATCACAGGTTCTGGGGATTCGGACATGGGCATATCCTTTTGAGGGCCACCATTTAACCCACTACAGAAGTGATAGAATTTTATAACAGATTTTCACCTGTCTGTAATGATTTTGCCTGAAGTGGAATAAACTAAATTACTCTTCAAGGCCATTCCCAATTATTTTAATTCTATAATTTTGTAATCATGTCAGAGTTTGTGTTTCCAAGACCTTGGCTAAAGAGGAGAAAGAAAAATTCTGGGCAAATCTATCATGAACAAGTCAAACACTAGGGATTCTATTTTCGATATATTTAAATTCACAAAAAATGTTTTATTCTGCAGGATAACAACATATTTTCATGCTCAACTTTGGAATGATGAAATTTTTATCTGTAAGGAATTTATTAAATGATATAAATCTCAAAGATGGGCCAATTTATATCCGGAATTGTTATTTATTTAAGATCAATATTCTCAAGTCATTCATAAGGGTGAGACTTAAAAAAATTTAAAAATATAGTATGTGCTAAAACAAAGTCTTGGAGTGGATACTTTGTCCTTTCTGTGTCCAGGCCAATTCCTTCCCTTACCCCACTACTCGAAGTTTGAACAGTTCCCACATGTTTTGAAGAACTTCATTCTAGTGGAGATTTAAGGAAAAGTAGCAGAGCATTGTGATGAAATATATCAACTCTCACCCTAATTGTTTTTGAACCTTGAAGTGACTTAGGCGTTCCAGAGTCTGTACTTTAAGTGCATGTAAGCTAGAAGGTAAACTCTAGCCTCTAAACATCTTAACTAATAAAAAAACCTGAAAGACCCAATGGTAAGAAGATTCAAATGAGAAACATAACAGGAAGAGAAGAGGGATGTCAAAATATAAGAAATTGAAAATAACTTCTACTTGACAGCATTCCCAAGGTCCATCTTTGGAATTTGCTCTCCAATATTTGGAGTATTCAGAAATATTTCTGATGGTCAGATATGCAAAAGATCGTCCCACAAAATTCTCGAATTTTAGGGTTAAAATCAGGGAAAAGCAAGATTTTTAAAAAGCAAAAAAGTCAGCACATATATGTGCACACAGGGTCATATCCCGTATTTAAAAATCTTTGAAAGTCAGTTCCATGAAGTAGCCATACTGACCTGAAACCAAGTCAGCCCGTGGAAATCTATAATCTGACAAGTCAAAGAAAATTTACTATATGACCAATTTAATATAATTTCAAGTGAAATAAAGTACATAACATCTATTTCTTTTCTTACTTCCTAGTCGTTCACATCAATGGTATCTATAGCAGGGTATGCAAGAAACGGGGGTAAAAAAGAATACCTACTTACACTTCTTTTTAATCTTAAAGCATAAGAAAGAAATCAAGCTTTACTTACATTTAAAATATAGATAGTGTCTCTATAATTTATAAGTTAAAAATGTGTTTATTGAGATATATGCTCATGATGTTTTTATTTATATAGATGCATGATCAGAAGAACTTGAAGGCCTTGATTTACTCAAAGTTGTAATAACTTAATCACTTTTTTCTTGTAAAAGCACAGATCTTTAAGTCTATAGTTTCCAGATATCTGAATTTTACATGAATATAAATTATATGGCATATGTATCATATCCATTTAAATATGGGTATAAATTATATAAAAGGTCTTGGGTTACTTCTTTTGGGTCATTGTAGACTAATTCTGGTTCACATGCTCAAGAAGCAAACAGTTCAATAGTGTGATACTTGCATAAAAAGCTCCCAACAAGTCACATCTCTAACAAAATATCTTCCAACAAAATCACACTTCAACCATGTAGTAGTTTAGAATGTATAGACAAAGGAAAAAGTCAAGTTCAGTGATCTCTTCAGCCCTCATAAAATGTCAATATTTACTAATGCTACATACAAGACTTCCTGCAGTCTAAAACACAGGAGTCATTGGATTCTGTGTATGATTAGTTCTCTTCCTTCCTTGACATTTCTAAGTCACCAGAGAAGCATGAGAATAATCTAAAGACTTGTCCCAAGAATTGACCCATTACTTTTATGGGCAAGAACCACCTTTCACTTATTTTAAATCTCACTAAAATATCTATCCTCAGCGGTAGTGTCAAGACAAATTGATGTGTCATGGTCACATCGTTGGGAGAAACAATTTGTGCTTTCTGCCCGCCACCATCCCTTCTCACTCTTCTAGTGCAAAATCCTTCTTTTTTGTTTTATAAACTACCTCCTGCTTTGCTTGGGTCCTCTGTTCTTCCCTCCCAGGAGGGGGCGTGTGACTCGAGCTTCTCGGAGTACTCCAAATGCCTGGACACACTAATCAGTGTAGGGATGGACAACTGCTTAAACAAGTTCAACAAGAACCATTTTCAGGATTGAAATAAATGCTGGGGTTTGAAGGAGGATTTCTTTTCCTTCCAGGATCATTGCTGCTAAGGACTATACAAACTTGGTGATATCAGAGCCATTTTTAGCTACCAAAGGGAAAAAAAATCTGCTGAAGTATAAGTCAACACAGGGGAAAACAGAGCTGAGAGACGGAGAGAGAGGGCGCCCAGTTTCACCCCGGTATTTTTCCATTACATGGAGGTAATAAAGTTCCACTTGGGGTTGGATTTCCATCAATTGCAACTAAAAAAGTACTATTAATACAAGGATGATACAATAGAATATATTCAAGTTATTACTATAATAATGTCATTCCTACTTTCTAGATATATTTTCATGAATGGGAAAAATGTAAAACTCCAAATAACTTTAAATCAATCACATGACTGGGACTGCATTTTTCGAGTGTGTCAAACATGCGACCATCATCCACCACATATCTCTATTTGTACGCACACGCACGCACACAGGTCAGAGTATTGCCCTAATGTAGCTTAACAAGAACACTACATAGAGTTGTTCATCCTACAAGTGCAATTGGTTGACAAACAATAATATAATGCTTGAATTTTTCCTCCCTTCTAATTTTTTATTGTCCTGTATAGCTTCTTCTAGACTTTACGATTTTTACAAAGCAATGAATCCAAATTTTTACAGTATTTTGTGATTTGACAGCTTTTACATGCTGAAGCTTACAGAATGGAAATAATCATTGATCCAAAAAAAAAATTTGTTCAAGCCCTTAGTCAATTTGAAATATTTTGCTACGTCAACTAAATAAGCACTTTCTTTTGAAGAAAGCCAACAAATGATTTCACCTTCCTTAGATTATCTATTACTGGCATTTCTTAAAGAATAGGGCCTAAGGGGAGCGTTCCTTTAAAAGAGAAATAGAGTAAAATCTCTTTTAGATCTTTTTCAGTAGTAAAAGCTGGTTATGATGTATTATTAAAAATGGAAAGACATTGTTGATGGCATGTATTGTATCAATAGCATTGTGGGATACCATTTATTTTCCTTTAAGGAGAGTTTATTTCATCTTGAGCCAACTTGGAAAGCCTTTCAGAGGCCATCAGCACACTGGCTTTCTTCATATTAGATAAAAGCAAGGACACTGTGTATACACATTGATCTGGAGTCATTGAAAGACTGAGTTGGGGAAGAGAGAATTTCCTTCCTTGGTACAGAGTAACTTTCATATCATATCAATACCTTCGAAAATCTGCAAAGCTCTTTTTAAATCAAGAATGTCAGTGGGGAAATTTCACCTTTTCTGAGGTAAACTGGAAACATGGAGACAAAGTTTAATGAGAACAAAAAGTAATAGAATAAAAATAAAGTGAATTTCAAAGAAAATAAGAATAAACATAAATTTTAAATGTCAATATATTCTAAAATATAAAGAGTGAAAAACTGAATTTAGGCCATATCAATAACTTGAGTACTTTTGATTAGTTATTTGTAATTAGTTATCTGTTTACTTACAGAGTGCTAAGCATATGACTCCCAAAGGATTCTTTTCTGGCAAACTTTTTATATAGATCGCCAGATAATAAATATTTTATGCTCTGTGGGGCATCCAAACTCTTCTAAACTCTATGATGTAACATGAAAACATCCATAAACAATTCACAAATGTGTATGTTCCAATAAAACTTTATTTATAAAATCAGGTAATGGGCCAGAGTTGGCCCACAGGTTGTACTTTGTCAACTTCCTCTCTATGCCAAATTCTAAATTGTTATGTAAGCTACAAAGAATAATAAGTGTAGTTTATATGTTTAATAAGTAGAAGTATTTTCCTTAGAATTGGATGAATTCTCTTTCTAAATTTACCAATAATATGTTTTAATCTATTTTTTTCCCAAAAGGTACTCCCCGAAGCCTTAGTTTTCTTAAGTAGAGAAGGAGAGAAAATATTTTTGGTGAAGAAAATGAGCATGATTGATCATGATCTGATCCGAAGCAGACCAATTCTGCTTTTGTCTACTTCGTATATTTGAGTTGTGCAAAAATCTCATTAAAAAATACTCTACTCGTGTGCCTGGGTGGCCGCATCTGTTAAGCTACTGACTCTTGATTTCGTCTCAGGTCATGATCTCAGGGTTGTGAGATTGAGCCCCACCTCGGGCTCTGCACTGGACATTGAGCCTGCTTAAGACTGTCTCTCTCCCTCTCCCTCTGCCCTCCCACGGCCCTTCACTCTCTCCCTTTTGAAAAGAGAAAGAAAGAAAGAAGAAAGAAAGAAAGAAAGAAAGGAAGGAAGGAAGGAAGGAAGGAAGGAAGGAAGGAAGGAAGGAAGGAAGAAAGAGAGGAAGAAAGAAAGAAAGAAAGAAAGAAAGAAAGAAAGAAAGAAAGAAAGAAAGAAAGGGAGAAAGACTGACTCTACTCAGAAAGATTGGGAAACCACTGCTCTAAATTATTTGTGTAAGGTAGCTCCAGCCCTATTTGCCACTTAAGACTGTATACTTTTGAACCTTGAACAACAAAGGCTGGCATTGCACGGGTCCACTTATACACGGATTTTTTACAGTACAGTACTGTAAATGTATTTTGTTTTCCTTATGATTTTCTTAATAATATCTTCCTTTATCTTACTTTATTCTAAGAGTACGGTATAGAATACAAAAAAAAACATACAAAATATGTGGCAATCAATGGTTTATGTTAACAGTAAGGCTTCCAGTCAGTGGTAGGTTACTAGTAATTAAGTTTTGGGAGAATCAAAAGTTATATGTGGGTTTTCAACTGCATAGGGGGTCATTGTCCCTAACTCCGACATTGTTCAAGGGTCAACTGTGTATGTCTTAAGAGCAAAGGGACAGGCGCCTCAAGTGTGAAGTGAATCTTGTGTATAGGAAACTTTAAGAAATCACTATTTATGGTGAAATGAAGACCTATGTACTTGTCCAGCGTCCTAATAAGAAACCTAGAGCACTGAATAATAACAACAGAAGACAGATGCTAGCAGTGTCAATATAAGGACACAGTCACCCGAGTGCTTGCAATGCTGGCTTGTGAGGAGTTTTCCACCTTAAGCCTTTCAGACATAGATTTTTATAGGCATCATGGAGCAAAGGCTGCAGCCTTTCAGCAATGCTCAGATCACATGTGACAGCCATAATTGAGTAAGCAAAGGGGGTGCTGAGAAGAGGGTAATGGGCCATGCAGACAGAGGGAGAGCTGAGCAAGTACTTAGAGATGATTCTCATTGACAATGATGTGAAACTGGTAGGTGTATATTGAGTTTCAAATACCCTTCTGATCTAGAAACTGAGGTTACTATTATCATTGTGACAGATCTCCAATGGTGACTATTGTCCAAAGGCCACAATGCAACAAGAATTGGAATTTAGGATACAAATTCTCCCTTTTAAAAGAAGAATTGATATATTTAGTAGAATTTGAGGCAAATAAAATACTTTTAGTTAGATTACAATATATAAAATTGTTCACTCACTGACCAGCTCTGTAACTCGGGAGGTTTGGAAGAGAATTACAGCACTGATACCCTGACTCTGTAAAACAGTATGGAGATTCCTCAAAAAAATAAAAATAAAAATACCATACGATCCAGTAATTCCATTACTGGGTATTTACCCAAAGAAAATGAAAACACTTATTCAGAAACATATATATACACCCTATGTTTTTTGTAGAATTATTTACAATAGCTAAGATAATGGAAGCAACCCAAGTGTGCATTAATAGATGAATGGATAAAGAAGATGTGGTATAATATGTATGCATTATATAGATAATGTATATTATATATAATGGACATATATAAAATGGATATATGTATATAATGAATAAAGAATATGTCGTGTATATATATACTATATATATTCCATTATATATACACATACACACAAATGTATATATACATTTGTGACAACGTGGATGGACCTTGAGGGTATTATACTAAATGAAATAAGTCAGACAGAGAAAGACAAATACCTTATGATTTCATTTATACATGGAATCTAAAAAAACAAAATGAACAAACAAAACAGAAACAGACTCATAAGTACAGAGAACAAATTGGTGGTTGCCAGAGGAGAGACGGGTGAAGGGATGGGTAAAATAGGTAAAAAGGATTAGGAGGTACAAACTTCCAGTTATAAAATAAATAGTCATGAAGATAAGAATTACAGTATAAGGAATATAGTCAATAATACTATAAAAACATTGTGTGGTGACAGATGGTCACTAACACTGTGGTGAGCATTAAGTAATGTACAGAATTGTTGAATCCCTATGTTGCACACCTGAAACTAATGTAACATTGTGTGTCAACTATACTTCAATAATAAATTCTTTTAAAGAATTTTTTTAAAAACCTTACCAGGTGAGTAAACACATTTTTATGATCTCCCTAACTTTCATTTTCATGCTCTCTATTCATCTTTGGTTCGTACTTCACTCACTAACTTAACATTTATTGACCTTATAGCAAGAATGAAAACAAAAGATCTAGAGGTAGAGAAGCCCCTAAATGTGACTCCCTGAAAACAGAACTCTACTCAATTGGACAAGTTTAAACTTCATTGAATCTCAAGAATTGAATGAGAAAATCAAAGGAATACAGGTATAGCCTTACTTCTGATCCATGACAGCAGGTACTGCTCTATAACTTTCATCCAAAGCACAGGACATGTACTTTGGTTAAGGTGCCACTAAGTGAACAGTAATGCTTAGTCTAAGTTCTTAAAATCTAAATAGAATGGCTTTCTGTAAACAGGATTTATGGATTCAAGGAGAATATAGTCTAATCCCCCAAATTAACAGTAATGTCTTACAAAACTATGTATTAGAATAAATGTATAAATATTAATTGCCACTAATGTAATATATTTGTATATCATATACAATATATTATATAATATTATATATACATTATATGTTATTATGTATGCGTGTGTGTATATATATATGTAATGTATATACATATATAGAGAGTTGAGAGCAAAGTTTCCCAAACTTACTCTATTCATGGAATCCTTAGTGTTTTAGTAACTTTCTCATGGCACCGCTACGCCAAAAGAAATGGCTAATAATTCCATGTTTTATCTAGTCAAGAATTACTAAAAGCCCAGCTTCGCGAAGATAAGACAGCAGCAAATGGAGGTAAAATGATCCAATGTTGACACTGTGAACTACCTCAAGATTCATGTGGTGATCAACTATCTTTCCCCTGAAATTTTAAAATATCCCAATGGCATTGCTCTGAGTTTGATGCAACGCTGGGATGCCTGAGTACATGGTTCAGAAACCATGGCTTTAGAGCAAATCTGGGAATGATTTTGTACCTAATCTCTCATCCCAATTTAGTCACACAATACTAGAAGCTAGCAATTTAACTGTCTCATTCTCTGCTCAATCATAAATTGATCATTTCTTCAGGTTTAAAAAAGTATATAAACTTGAAACTGACTCGACTTTGAGGTTTCAAAGAAAGCCCACAGGTCTCTTAGACACTACCCATCTAGCCCTCTTTCTTCTTCAATGGGAGAGTCTCAACTGACTACACACAATCGATCTAGGAAAAAGCTGCGTTTGTCCCATGAAGGTCACAATTGTTCCCATTTTTCCCCAGAAGCAAAGCTGATAAAACAGATGCAGATTTATTTTCTCCATTCTGAATACATTCCTTCATTGAAAAATCTCAATGATTATCCTAACTGGTCAAGATATTTATAAGTTAATAATCCCTCACCACACAAATAGCTTGTCATTCACATGTGGTTTCTTCATATGTTTTAACATATGTTGGAAGATTTCAACAACCTTGACTAATATAAAGAGATCATGGTTTCTTCTAGCTTATGTTCCTCATCAAGTTAGACTCTTGAAAATAAAATATTTTTAAAGGATAATGATTCTTCACAAAATATAAGGAAAGGTGTCAAATAATACAACTTAACTAGAGAAGAATCCTGGATGCCTATGAATACGCCTAAGAGTGTGTTTGTGTGTGTGTGTGTGTGTGTGTGTGCACGCTTGTGCATACCTGCATGCATGCATGCACAGGAGAGAATTAAGAGAGAAAAAAGATATTTATATTCCTTACAGGTATGTGAACGTGAACTTATGACAACGTGAAGGTGATAGATGAGTGTAGGCACGCAGGGAGGAAGTAGGAGTCCACATGCAAAGTGTGAGCCAAATAATCATAGTAGGCCAAAAGTTTTTCTCCAAACACAGGCAGTTTTCAGATGGATCTAAAGTGATTCAATCAAAATATGTTAAATAACATTGATAACCAGGGGCAAATTGCAACATTCCAAAGCAATCTGAATTAAACTACATTCTCCTTCCTCCACGCATTCCTGGGAGGCTTATCACAACAGCAACCATGTGCATTATAAACAGTATCACCCTTCAAATGGACAACTGGCTTCTTCCCATGCAGTAGTGTGATTGGAGACTACCTCTGCTCCAACAATTGGTAAGATGTTTTGCATTAATTTTGTGTGGATATCCTCTGAAGGCAAAGGCAGGATCCTATTGCATTCACAATTAGCAAAAGTGCCAAAGGCAACAGCTTTGACAAGGGCCATAGCACAGCATCATTTGGTATTGCTAGTTTCTCTTCAAAACAATTATGAGTGCACCGCCAGCATCTATGAAACATGTCAGTGCACAAAGACCAGCAAGTCATGCAACAAATCACGAGAGTTTATGGGGAATTAATTACTGGGTTATGTTTATTTAAACACAAACTTTCAGAGGGGAGGGAGGTGGGCGATTGGGATAGGCCAGTGATGGGTATTAAGGAGGGCACATATTGCATGGTGCACTGGGTGTTATACGCAAATAATGAATCATGGAACATTGCATCAAAAACTAGGGATGTACTGTATGGTGACTAATATAAGAAAATAAAAATAATTTAAAAAATTAAAAAATTGAAAAAAGTGGGAAAAAATCTGAAAGAAACTGATAGAACTGTCAAATATGGTATTCATTGCATGTAGAAAGATGTTTGAAATTGATGTAAAAACATGACTACATTGCAATTTAAACTTAAATCTCAGTAAATACCTATATTTAAAAGCCCATAATAATTACTGGATGTGTAGCCTTAAATGAGACTAATACTGTAGTCATGCATTGAGTAAATGCTAATATTATACTATGCATTTCATAAACACTAATTAGTTGTCAAAAGCAATTTTTCTTAACCTTTTCACAGTGTAGTAAGATATGTATAATGCATATTACATAAAGTGACTGAGGGTGGGGTCTGGACGATGCAACGAGCAAAAATAAAGCCAGATGTCAGTGAAATTATCCCAGTGTGAGCTGTCTATCTCTTCCCTTGTTATTTCTCTATTACCATATTATGAAACTCCACATGGCAGAAAGCCATTATACTTTAGTAGTAGGATCCACCCAAAAGAAACAGATTTCTAAACTTTTTTTAATCTACTTGGAACTTCCTAGAAATAGTAGCAGTAATATTATAAATCCCAGAAGTTTTCACATGTAAGTATTCATCGTAATCCCTTTTTTCCTCTGGTAAATCTAAAAAAAAGTGTCATGAAGACTGATAACGCTTTAAAAAAATTTTTTTTCAAAGAATTTATAACCAGATAATTGCAGACTTTAGAACAGCCACAATTGGTGAATATTCCTTTATTGACCTCTTTGTTTCAATGTCTTTCTCTGTAAAATGGAGGTAGTAATAATGTCAACTTCATAAGGTCATTGTGAAAATTAAACGAATTGGTATATGACTACAAATTCTCATAGACAGATGTATCTCAGAATTTAGAATTTTAACTTTTCTTTTAGAGAGATAACATAGTACATATACCATGTGTTATGTGACACTGTAATCAATCACAGTATTTCTGCACAGCCTGTAGTATTTACCTTGACGGGGTGAAGATTATAAATTAAAAATTGCCCATTCAGGACAGTTCTTGCCATTAAAAGTTCTTGCTGCTAATTGAACTTAAAACAAAATTTTTGGTTTTTAGAATCATAGACAAAAAGCCCTTATATATAGAACACTTAGACCCTTATCACAGAACCTCACATACAGCAAGTGTTAAGCATATGTTTTTCAATTGTTATATTTTATATTATTATCATTATTATCCAATTTGGAACTCGAGAAGTTTCTTCCCTTCTCTCCTTCCTTCTTTCCTTTCTTCCTTTTCTCCCTTTCAGCAAACAAATATCCAGGTCCTTTTACTTATAAAGCACAATTCTGTATGATGAGATAATTCGCCAAGGGTAGCACTTACATGAAATGCAATTCCTTTCCCAGGACCAAGGACTAGTAAGATTCCTAAAAATATTACTTTTTATTGCTGCATAAGTTGTTTATCACCAAAAACAAAACTGACACTTTATATAGCCATACCCAACAGCTATCACCCATACATTTGTAAAGTCAATAATTGAGTTAAATTAGGAACTAAATTGCAGGCTTTCTAATGATGTTACTGTAATGTTGACGTAATTTTGATTACCAAGGTTTTCTCTTATCAACCACTTCTAACAGGAAAAAAGAAAGACCCTGGAAGATTCTTGGAAGATTCTTCATAATTAAATGATTCGTAAAATGAATAACTAAATAATACACATTTAAGCCTTACTTCAACATTTTCCCCAAAAAATTCCCCTCTTCCAAATATGAGATTTCCAACCAAATTTCTAATCCAGTAACAAGGCTGGTTTTAAAAAAGAAGAAGAAACTAGGGTAATACTCCGTACTTATCCAGAGACTATTGATCGAAACCAAATCCTTATTGAATAAAATTTTAAGAGTTAAAAAATACAAACTCTCAGCTATAAAATAAATAAGTCATGAGGACATAATATACAGCATAGAAACTATAGTTAATAATACCACATAGTATATTTGAAAATTGATAAGAAAGTAGATCTTAAAAGTTTTCATCGCAAGAAAAAGAACTGTAACTATGTGTAGACTTATTGTGGTGCTCACTTCACAACATATACAAATATTGAATCATTATGTTGTATACCTGAAACTAATATAATGTTATATGTCAATTATATCTAAATTAAAAAGAACAAATCCTTATTAAATGACATTTTACACTCAAGAGATGAAAATCTTCAAAGCATTCCCCATTAATTCCATAAGAGAGTTACTTACGCTTGGTCCAAATCTGTAGAGAAAAAACTCTTGGGGCAAAATGTTAAGTATGTCTTTTAACATAATAACAGCCAATCATACCTCAGATTCTCTCTAAATTCTAACTTCTAAACAGGACAGACCCTCCTGCTGAAAATGTTTTCACCATTTTTCCCAGTTATTCAACTGCTATACTAACATGGTTAAGCTCTAATTTAAAAGCCAACCTGGGGCTTTTTGCATTTATAACTAATTTTGCCTATATTGAATACAATACTTTGTGAAATAAGGACAATAAATCTTACCTCCTAGAGTTACCATGTGGGTCCAATTCAATCTCTACATTTAATTTCAACTAAATACTATTTGCCCAATAAAGATATGTAAAGGGTTGTGTAACCTGTTAAACAGCATAAAATGGTAACAGTTTTACTCTTAATCTAATAGTGGAAAAAAATGATATAAAGAATCACATTTATACATTTCCATTAGGTAGGGACCTGTGGCAGATTCATCTTAAAATTCTTTAATTTGTGAAACATTTGTGATTTTCTAAACAGCTAGATATAAGCTATTTTGCATGTATTATCTGATTTTACTCCCCTTAGCAGCCCTTAGGGAGAAAGTTCTTAAAGAAGTCTAAGTGTCATCCTTGAACTCCAGAGTTACTGACAGAACAAATCATCCCTCATTAATGAGGTCCTAGGTCCAGATATCAGGATATTATGTGACTTTCCTAGGTTGTTCCTAGTTGAAGCAATGTGCCTCACTAGAAAAGAGACCCAAATTCCCCTAAGGTCCCAAGGTATCTCTAGAACAAGCAATTGGGCTGAGTGTATCACTGGCGTTGAATCAGATTTTATCCTCAGAGAAGATTAGAATCACCCACTCCACTTAGTTTTGTGATTGCACTATTACTCTATTACACATCTATATGATGGCATAGTATGAATGGAAATGCAATAGAAATAAACAGAACAGAGCAACAAGATATGGCACACGTGATAAATTCAACAAAAAAATGTTGAACGAAATGGCAAGTTACAGAATATATACATTATGTTTTGTATATGTCATTTAAAATGTATACAATGATATTTTATATTATCTATATATACATATATAGTAGAAGTATGAAAATATAGTTAAGAATGATCAGAAGCAAATTCAGCATAGCTTATTTCTAGAAAGGGAAAAGGATGAATGACATAATGGAAGGGACACAGAGAGGGCTTTAACCAAATCTAAGAAACATAACTTCTTTAAAAAAAAAAAAGATCTGATATAATTATAACAAAATGTGAAGATTTGTTCAAACTAAATTTGGATGACCAAATGTATATATTTGTTTCATAAATTGTTATACTATTATACTAAAATATTTTATAATTTTAATTTAAAAAATGAATGAATAGGTGTATGATGGGGGAAAAATAAAACAAAGGAAGAAAGCATGTTACTCCTAATGCATTTTCTCTTGGAAACTGACAACTTATACACATCGTTCTGATTTCCTAGTAATCTATTTATCAGCAAAACAATGTCAGATTTTTCTGAAAACTGAAAAACTACACTGTAATATTGAACACTTAGTATGAATCCAATTCGATACTGCATGCTCTCATTTAATCATTCCAAAAATTTTGTGATAGCCATTATCATCCCCATTTTGCAGGGAAGGAAATTCAGAAGAAAAGTAATTTGTTCAAGGTCATACAGCTGTGGAAGAACTGAGTGTCAGACCCACACGGTTGTGGACCTGGAGCCCATTATCTTTCGTCAGTACTACATTAGGAAACCATAAAAATCAGACAGAGGAGGAAGGAAGCCACCCAAGCAAGTAGAGTAGAATGGGAAGAACTGGAGATAGTACTGGAGTTGAGTCAGAAGCCAGCTTAAGTGGAGAAGTGCTTTTAAAAGATGAGATCTGAGCTATGCTTTAAAAAAGATGTCTTTACTGACTTAGAAGAATAAAATGCAACACAGGCAGTGAAGCAAAAAGGGAGGGTGAACTCATGGGAGAGAAGGTTCATTTTTTCAGAACAAAAATGGGGAGTGCAATAGACACAAAGAAGAAAACAGACAAAAGAGAGAATAGGCCTAATGGAAATTTAAAGAGAAGAGATCCAAATCAGAAAAGAAATTAAATGATAGGAAACATATGAAGACTATTAAGACAGAAAAATAAGGAAGATTGAAGAATCAAGCATTAGCTTCTGAAATTTGAATCAAACCAAACTTTTAAGGCAGAAAGGAGAGCTGAATCATCTGATTTCAAAGGTAGGAAAATTGGAACAAATGATTAAATTGAGAATAAAAAAATGGGGAGCAGAATTGTGGTTTGTTTATTTTTAGAGGTTAAATGGAATACTCTTTTGAAGCATGTATTAAAAGCATCTGATTCCACATAAGGAACTTTGAAAGTGGAACAGGGGAAAAATTTTTGCTTCTGTTTCTTGAGCCTTCTGAAAGTACTTAGGTGGGTGTGTTTGGGTGGAAACATGAGCTCTTTTTTGAACACCCTCTGATCCTCCCCCACCTCAACCTGAAATCCTAAAGCTGTGTTCATGACAACACAATCATTTCTACAGTAACTAAAGAGCTGTCAGCAAAAGAGGATTATTACTTAAGTTGAGAAATAAGCAACTAAAAAAAAACCCCGTAAACCACAAAGAACAGGTTCCCATGCCAATATTGAAAGTGACAAAGCCAAAGCAATGCAAATACGGAAAATGTTATGTGCTGGGCAGCCCCAGCTGACCTTCTAGCAATTGGTTTCCAAACTTTAGGGAAAGAGTTCTACAATTTAACCCAATAAAGTCAGACTTTGATATATTTTGCTGACTCTTCGGAGAGAAATTTATTAATGGGTATCCAAAGTCAATAGAAGGCATTTGGTTTGTATGCTACTTCCCACCCACCTGTGATATCTTGAATTCAATTTGAGTCATTTGGGTGCTCTGTGATAAGACTTATGAATTCTTTGTGAAGGTTTGAGATGGTCCAAACTCCACCAACATAAATAAATAAATTATACTGTTTGTTTAATGAACGTTGCCTAGGAGTTCTAGGGAAAATAATGATGTATTGCTATTCCAGGAAAGCTATCAGACCATCTCCCAACATGGTAGTAGAAAAGCTGCCACATGGTTTCTGCAGTGAGCTCACTTTCCTTCTCTTTGCTAATTCAGTTTAGAGTGCCTCACCCTTCTCTTTTTTCCAATTTTTGCTACCAGTAGAGAAGAGTTTTAATATTGTCTACAACAAATTACTTGTTCAATAGGTTACAGATTAAGAAAAAAAAAAAAGCCCTCTTAGCAGGTATGTTATCTCATGTCAAAGAAAAAATAAATGGGAAAAAATGATTATCTACTCTACCTAAGTATTTGTTCTAAATAAAAGAAGCTACAAGTTGCCCACTTTACACTTTTTTAGTCTTGAAAACATGTCTTAGTCCCTGTGTTTCAATCTGCCAGACGGCAAGTGATAAATTGATACAGGACATATTGATATCATGGAAGCAATTTACTTTTAGTAACAGTAACTATGCTACTGGAGAATTAGAGTCTTCAAGGAATATTTTCAAGATTTTTATACCATCATTTATATAATTATAAAATAAACGTAAAATTGAGGATTTTTCTAATGCTGAATAGATGCCTTCCACAAAATGTTGGAATTTTCCATTCCTCAAATTTTGGCAATTTAGGGAGCTGGATTTACTCTGTTAAGCCAGTAGGGTCCATCTTACAACAGAGAAGCTGGCTGGTCCTCTTAAAAAGTTAAGAGGCTTCATTGGATGGTTCCTTGGAAAGCAGTGGCAGAAAAAGGTAATATGGTCATTTCAAAAATGTGGAATTGAAGTCAGAAAATCTAGAATCTATTCTAACCCTAGCTATTTTTACCAGCCAGGAGACCTTGGTTAAATCAGTCAGTACACAGTTTCTTCATCAGCAAATCAGAGACAATACCAACCACATTTCTCTCACAAAATTGTGAGAATCAAGTAAAAAATGCTATGTTTAGATGTATCTATCTATCTGCATATGCATGTACATAGGATTGAAAGGATTTCTGGGTATATATGTGGGCTTGAAAGGATTTCTGTGTATATGTGTGGGCAATAAAAAAATGTAGAAATTCAGACAAAATGTGAGTACCAAAGTCAGAAAAAGCCAGCAGATTGACATGTGAAAATGCATGCCAAAAAATATGCAAAATGGTAGCAAGAGAAGGGTGCGCATTTGGTGGAAAGATGGTTAGATTCCAACACATCAAAGCCAAGGCAGAAAAATGAGAGAAATTGCAGGATTTATAATGACCATCCATGAAACAAAATAGTGATGGAGATGAGACCAAATTCTTTATGATACTCAAATAGAGAAATTTCTCTAGTGGGACCTTAAAAAAAGGGTGCACTATAAAAATAAAAATCACCAATGTCCTCCCAACTATTTCCTTGGATCAGTAAGATGATAAATATCCCAGGGCTATTTATTGTCATGAATAGTTATGTCATGAATAGTTAGCATGGGCCAACACAGAATTATAATGTCAAATCATAGTTTAACAGAAGCAACTTTTGTGTATAAAAAAAAGATGTGGTGCAGGTACACGGCTTTTTACTGGATGGTGTGAACACATATAAATGTATTTACCTAGAGCACAAGATCTCAAACATTTGGGTCTTGGGGTCCCTTTACATTTTTGAAAATTATTGTAGCCCCAAGGGGTTTTTGTATACCAGGGTTATATATATCAATATTAAACACATTGAAAATTAAAACTGAGAAATTTTTAAAACACAAGAATACATCAGACTGATGCTATTTTCACATGCTATGTAGGCTCTGGAAAACTTCATGGTACACTCATGAGAGAATGAGAGGAAAATGACCAATAATGCCATAGCGTTAGAGAAACAGTCTGACATTGCAGGCCTCCAGAAAGTGTCTTGGGGAATTCCAAGAGTTTCACATCATACACAGAAAACAACTGATCTAGAAAAACTGAAGATTTGTGCATCCTTTGAGCAAGGCTTCATGAATATTATTTCTTGAAATCAAACCTTTAGTAAGAACTAGGCAGCAGAAAATTTGAGATTGTACCTCTGAAAAAAATTTAGATGGCAGGCATTTTATAAAGTTTCTGGTTGTGAGAAATTCCATTTACTTACTTGATCAACTGAGGAACGTCTTCTTGCTCAAATTAAGAAACCAAACCAAACTAAAACAGACCTTACCTCCATCTGAAGACAGATCAAGACAATTTCTCACAAAATTTAGTTGGGATATTATGGCCAAATGTTCTCCAATGCACAAAACTATATGCATACAACTTTAGTAGTTATTACTAGTCTCTCATCATAGCCAGAAACAACATATTTAACTAAAGCATTCAGAGAATACTTAACTGTAAGCAATGTATCTGCCTCATAAGTCCTAGACACTCCAAATTGCTAAATGTAGCCCCGTAGAGTTGAATGAATGAAACTGATTCAATATATACCAAGTAAATGTTGGAAGACATCTCTTGAAAATCATAATTTTGATTTTGGAATAGTTGAACTTAATTCTTCTTCTTCTTCTTCTTCTTTTTACAAATACTAAATTGTCTTCTAGCCATTCTTGAGTGTACAGTGATAACGATGATATCGTGAACTGAAGGAAACCTCTTAGTTCTGTAGACTGGAGTGCAGGTAGAGTTGGAGGTATGCCTCGTTTACTCAGAAATGATATTGTGTCTTTATAATATAAACCTAATAGTTCTGATTCAGAATATCTTCAAATAACACTTTAGATTGTTTTTAAATCAGCTAACTGGATAAAGGACTATTTCCAGGATTCAGGGGGGAGAGGGGAAGGGCAACAAGGGATTCCACAGCTGGGCAATAAAATGCTTGCATATCCCAACTGGACTTTGGGTTCCCTTGATCTCACACTCCAAATTCATGCTACAGAACATCCTCATGATCAGTTTTAATGTTTAGTTCAGATCTTCCTACTCTAATTTATTAGAGGTTTTTCCAGGGTAATGAGAACTTTATAGCAAGATTGAATTTGATTGAAGCCTGAGTAGCATCTTCCACATTCCAATTAGCTATGGCTCTCAAAACCAGCAGTCCTCATGGTATCCGTCATTAGGAGAATAAGCCCGACATTTGATAAATCCAAATCAAGTAACATTGGTTTAAATTTAAGAGCAGACCATTGGTAAAAATAAAAAGGAGACTACTTGTTCCAAACACCAGAGGCAGAGCTCTGAGCAACCTTCGCATAGCAACAGATCGACGTTGAGATCCAGCTTATTTTTCCTAACACTCCCCCATTTTTTTCCAACTTTATTTAAATATAACTGACATATAACATTGCATAAGTTTAAGGTTTACAACATGATGGTTTGCTACACGTATATATTGCAAAATGATTACCACTATAGTGATCTGTTGTAAATGGGTGTGTGTTGGGAAAGAATTTTAAGATGCATGTTAACTGTGATAATCTTTCTATACAGTGTATCCCCAGAAACTATTCATCTTATAACTGGAAGTTTGTTCCACCTTTTGACCACCTTCAACCATTTCTCCTAACCTCCACTCCTGGTAACCACCCCCACCCACCCATCTATCCTGTTTCTATGAGTTTGTTTTTTTAGATTCCACATGTAAGTTATTTCATTTAGTTTTTGTCTTTCTCTATTTAACTTATTTCAATTAGCATAATGCCCTCAAGGTCTGTCAATTTTGCTGCTAATAGCAAGATTTCCTTCTTTTATGACTAAATAATATTCCATTGTGCATATATCTCACATTTTTTTGTTCATTCATCCATTGATAATCACGTAAGTTGTTTTCATATCTTGGCTATTGTAAATAATGCTGCAATGAACATGGAGTGCAGATGTTTCTTCAAGATCCTGTTTTCATTTCCCTTGGTTATGTACCAAGGACTAGAGTTGCTGAATCATATGGTAATTCTATTTTTTTAGTTTTTTTAGTGGCTGCCCAATTCATATTCCCACCAATAACGTATAAGTGTTCCCTTTCTCCACATCCTTGTCAGCATTTGTTACCTCTTGTCTTTTTGATGATAGCCATTCTAACAGAGGTCAGTCAGGTGATATCTCATTGCGGTTTTGATTTGCATACCCCTGGTGATTAGTGATGTTGTATACATTTTCATGTAACTGTTGGCCATTTGTATGTCTTCTTTCGAAAATTGTCCATTCAGGTCCTCTACCCATTTTTAACCAGATTATTTTTATATGATTGAGTTGCGTGAGTTCCTTATATATTTTGGATATTAACCTTTTATGAGATACATGTTTGCAAATAAGTTTTCCCAATCCATGGATTGCCTTTTCATTTTGTTAATTATTTCTTTTGCTATGTAGAGACTTTTGAGTTAGATATAGTCCCACTTGCTTGTTTTTGCTCTTGTTGCCTATACTTTAGGTGTCATAGCCAAAAAATCATTGTCAAGACCAATGTCAAGGAGCTTTCTTCTAGGAGTTTTATGGTTTCAGGTTTATGTTCAAGTCTTTAATCCACTTTGAGTATATTTTGTGAGTGGCGTAAGATAGAGGTAGAGTTTCATTCATTTGCATGTGCATATTCAGTTTCCCCAACACCATTTACTTAAGAAACTATCCTATCCCCATTGAGTACTGAGAATACTTGTCAAATATTAGTTGACCATATATATGTGGGGTTATTTCTGGGCTCTCCATTCTGTTCCATTGGTCTATGTATCTGTTTTTGTCAGTACCATGCTGCTTTGATAATATAGCTTTGTAATATAGTTCGGAATCAGGAGGTGTAGTAGTATGAACATTTTAACAATTTTAATGCTTCTGATTCATGAACACAGGATACCTTTCCACATATTTGTGTCTTCTTCAATTTCTTTCCGAAGTCCCCTCTGGCCGAGGGAGTCTACCAGGCTCTTTTACCTGGCAGGCCTGAGCCACTGGCTGAACTTTACAATTCAGCAGGACTGCAGCTGGTCTCTGCAGTTACTCCTGGTTGGGTTGGACTTCTGCCTGTGTTCCCCAACCAGACAGTGTCTGTGGCTACACTCCATGTTCAGACAGGGTGCAGGCAGGGCTTTGTGGTTGGATGGGGCTCAGATTATGCTCTGGGATTAGGCAGGCCACAGGCTATAGCCCAAAGCTGGGTAGGGCTGCAGACTGGGCTTTGAATTCATTTAGGCTATAGGATGTCCTCCATGATGATGGGCATCTGTGGCCATGCTTCCCACAGGGGAAGACCAGACATTATGCAGGGAAGTTGAGTGTGACTTTGAATTTGCTTCTCTGACTGTGTAGGGCCATAAAATGGACTTCTTGATCAATGTGACCCATTTGGTGGGTACCAAATCAGGCAGTACTGCTAGCTGAGCTCTCTGGCTAGATGGGGCCACCAGCTCAGCTCTGCAGATGGCCTAAAACACTGTTTGGGATCTCTGCCCAGACACCATTGTAAGTAGGAATTGAGTCAGCCAAGATCTGATTGCTGATTGCTGAAAGCCCTGATCCCCTTCTCCATCTCTATCTGATCCTAAGTGGTCAAGCCCTGCAGATTCCCCTGTGATCCCTGTGAGGCGAGACTTGAACAGGCACCCCAGGAAGCATGTGCCAGTGTTGAGGAAGCTAGTTGTCCACCTTGGGCTCTCTTTTCCACTGGAGAAACTATAGACCCAGGGCACACCCCTCAGTGCAATGCCAGTATGCTATGCCAGCCTGGGGGAGGGACAATACGGTCAAAGTGAAATAGTTACTCTTACACTTCTAATGAGGTCTTTGTCCATCTCTGTGCTCCAGGAGGATACTTCAGCCTTACCCCTAGATTCTGGGATTTTTCACAGTTGTGTCTTGTCTATGAATAGTTGCCAATTGGTCCTCTGGTGAGGGGGACTGAAACTGGAAATGACCTATGTCACCATCTTAATGGTATCACCTAGTTTTTTTATTTCCACAGTGGGCCTTTATACTCTCCACTCTTCTACTGCTCCACATGTGAGGGGTATGAATAGCATCACATATTTTACTGCCTAGCTCAAATGCATCCCACTCAGGTACCCACTCTCCTGACTTGGTGGAAGATCTCAAGACTCCCTTGCTCTTTTCAACCATTAAATTAGACAAATACAACAGTTAGATAAGTAATACTGTATAAAATAAATATTTGTTGATAATAAAAAATATAACAAAACCTGTACTAAGGGTTAATCTTTAACATTTTGATATATACCCTTCTAGACTATATATACTTATAGAAAGAAATTAATATACCTATAGAAACTAGGATAAGATAGTAGTAGATATATTCATATGTATAATGAGCTTGATGTGAATAATATATTATGCTACCATTATGCCAATTATATATTAGCTGTACTCATTTTTAATTGAAATTCCATAAAAGGCATCTTTTCTATCAATAAGCATCTTTAGAAACAACTTTTAACTGAATAATCAAAATTTTATTTTTTTTCCATTATTATTAACCATTTGGGTTATTTGAGAATGTTTTGAAACTATAGACCACTTACAAGTATATAAATAAAAATTAACATGATTGCCACCATAATAGCCCCAGGAAAATTATAGTATAACCTGAGTATTATCTTTCACTCTGAAAAGATGGCCATGTCAGACATTAATATATGAATTACTAGAGAAAATAACTTACTAGAGAAAATAACTTATTTGAAAATAAATGCTCTGATGTCTAAACAATCAGCTAAGTTTTCTATAGACTAACAGAATGACCATAGAATAACTACCCATTTTTTTCTTAGTGTTGTTTCCTAATGAATTTTTCTGAGTGGTTTGTCCTGTCTAATTTTATCAGTCTAATAAGAATCCATGCTTCTACTTTCTCACTGCTTTAGGCAGAAATTCCTGTGAACACGTCAAATGCATGAGTGAATGGACAAATTGGCATAGTGGGAGAGCACACACACAAAAGTGAGATGATGGCTGACCGATTTCCCTAATTACTGGAGTTTTAATGAGACGATAAAGCCCTTACTAAGGATTTCCTAAGTTTTATTAGAAGTCAATACTCTTTTTCTATCTGCAAAACAAGGGCAGCTCAACCCGACTCACAAAAGGGCAGTGTCATACTCAGTTTACAGTTGATGGTCATAGTTAGTGCCCAACGAAGTGCCCATGCACGGCGCTGCTGAACATGCAAACAAAGCAAAACACAGCAAAACAAAAGTGAAAACGGGGAAGTGATCTCCCATGGTAAGTGTGACCAAACAGCGAGGCCCACATGACTGAATCTCACCTCTCCTCTAAAACGGTAGCCCTGAGTCTCCACTCATCTGAGTGTCTGATCCTACAATTACAACTGAATCATGTTAATTCTATTCTAATTCTGCCACAGTACATCTCTCCAGCCAGTGAAGATCTGAAGAATGTGCTCCTTTCTTACCTAAAGGACTTGTGTTTCACTTAAACTACTCTAGTTGTCAGTCTTTGTTCATTATGCCCATCTTACTGTTATTAGTTACTTACTACTATTACTTACTGCTATTAGTTTCTTAAATATCTACGTATTATCTCTAAACCCTGATTCTTACGATTTCTCCTTACAGGTTGCTCTTACATGCTCTTCACAGCCATGAACAGTTTTCTTGTTTTTTTTTTTCAAATCGATGAAATAAGAAGAGAAAAATCACAAAGTCAGCAGTATATCTCCTTTATTTCTCCATGTTTCAGAATAACTTTTTCCTTGAAACACAGGGGGCTTAATGGCTCTTACTATTAGTTCAAAAGTCATACAGCAGAGGATTGTGGTTCAGCTCCCTGCCCTGTAGACAAAATGTAGACAAATATGCCCATTCAAGAAAATTGCCTATCCTCAGACTAGTGTGATTTAGTTTCATGATCCCTAATTTTCTGGTTGATCTAATGGGCAGGATCATTTGACATGCAAATGTATTAAGTGATATGCATAATCATTTTCCCCAGGAGAAGGTGGCACTCTCTAACTTCTTAATAATCCAAAGACTGGTTATTGATTTTATCAATTGCACAAATTATTTTTAAACATTTAAAGGACTTTTTATACTTTATAAAAGGTTTATTTCAAAATTCGCTAATACTATGGCATTTACTGAATGTCATTTTTAAAGGGTGTGAAATGCATATTTAACTTCTCATAGCTAAATTACCAAAATCTATTCTATATGTACAAAATACTGGCTTTGGGTGTAGGCTCCTTTACTGAGTGTTCCTCCTCTTAGAAAAATCCTCTGGGGGGCGCCTGGGTGGCGCAGTCATTAAGAGTCTGCCTTTGGCTCAGGGCGTGATCCCAGAGTCCTGGGATCGAGCCCCACATTGGGCTCGCTGCTCTTCTGGGAGTCTGCTCTTCCTCTCCCACTCCCCCTGCTTGTGTTCCCTCTCTCACTGGCTGTCTCTGTCAAATAAATAAATAAATAAATAAATAAATAAATAAATAAATAAATCTTTAAAAAAAAAAAAGGAAAAAGAAAAATCCTCTGGGGGTGGCCTTGATGATCATGTTTGTTCAGGCAACACTAATTGGCTCCCACAGCCCTAGGAGATTATGCCAGGGATAGACATCTGACTTAGATTCTCTTTCATAGGAATTTGGAACTGAGACCAAGAGAAAATAGTTTTCTCAGTTTGTAGATGGAACTGAATATTTGAACTTGGGTGGTATGGGACAGCCATATTTGTGGAGAAAACCATACTACACAGAGAGTGAGTTTTAAAGACATATACAAAAGGAAAAAGAGACCCAAGGCCATTAGATCACAGAGTGGCTGAGGGATAGTTGCCTTAGTTTTTGATGGTTTTCTAATTCTTGATTCCAAGGCCTTCATGGTATGATTAACTCCTGGATATTTATATTTCCTCTTTATTTTTAAGCTCACGTAAAAGAGATTGTGTTATTTTTTATTTAGAACTGAAAGGACACTGAAGTTTATAGCTGTAGAAATGATGGTATTTTTCATTTTATACATCATATTTTTCAGTTCAAAAATTTCGTTTCCTTCTTGCCTATAATTTCCATTTTTCTGTTGAGATTTCTTTTTTGTTCCCTAATTATATCCATTCTTGCCTTTAATTTCCTAAATATGTTTGTAAGAGCTATTTTATTTTATTTTTAAAGATTTTATTTGTTTATTTGTCAGAGAGAAAGAGAGCACAAGCAGGGGGAAGCAGCAGGCAGAGGGAGAAGCAGGGTCCCCGCTGAGCAAGGAGCCCGATGTGGGACTCGATTCCAGGAACCTGGGCTCATGACCTGAGCCTAAGGCAGACTTTTAACTGACTGAGCCACCCAGGCATCTCTATAAGGGCTGTTTTAAAGTCCTTGTCTACTAAGTACGTTATTTCTGTAACGCTGCATCTATTTTGGTTTTCTTGCTAATTTTTTTTCTAGATATGGGGCACATTTTTTTGCTTCCTCACCTATATAGTAATTTTTTATTGTATGCTGGACACTATGGGAGTACATTGTTGCATGTCTGAATTTTGTTGTCTTCCTAGAGTTTTAAGATTTGTTCTGCCAGGCAGTTAATTTTTGTAACTCTGACAAATCCTTTAAAAGGCTTGTTTATAAACTTTGTTAGGGTGGACTAGAGTCATCTTTACACTAGAGATAGATTGGCTCTATTCCAAAAGGGTGGCCTGACTGAGAACTCCAGTGAAATCCTGAGTGTTCACTGAGATCTCTCCACTCTTTCTGATCAGTCAGAAATCAGAAATCTCCCAGACCTTTGCAAGCTACAGAAACAGCTGCCTTCCCAACTCCCCAGCAGTTTCCATTCTCAATAATTGTTTATTTGTTTGTTTGCCTATTATTGTGGAGTTTTGTCCTGACCATGTACAACTTAAGTGTTATGAACTCCTTTTCTTTGTAATGTCCTCCATTCTGGTAACTTTCCTCAGACAAACTAGCTCCTTCACTATCCCAAACTCTGATCTCTGCTGCACCAGCTCAGCAAGACCACTGGGCTTTATTTGGGTTCCCCCTACTTGCACCAGTAGATTAGAAAGTATCTCCAAAGAAAGTCGGGACCGCAATACACCTCACATTGTCTGTTACCCACAACTGAGGAATCGCACTCTTGCACCTTTTATCCAGAGTCTGAAAAGAATAATTTCATATAATTTGTCCCGTTTTATAATCATTCATGGTGGGTGCCTCGTCTGGGGCCAATTAACCCTATTATGGAGAGCATTTAAACAGACCTATTATAAAAATGTTCCTTAAAATTAATTTTATCTAGAATGAGTCTATGTATCGACTGTATTTTTGCATGCTTGCACAAACAAAAACATTACTGTATTTTTGTTATCTTGCTTAATATTAGGTTTCTTCATACATTTTAAAAATTAGGTTACTAGGTTTATTGTGAATCAGAGAATTTTTGTTACTTTGATCTTACTTTTGTTTCCTCTATGTTTCTTCTATCTAGCCCTAAAGCTGTCTTTTCAGTACCAGATCTTGTAAAGGTATTTTGGATCACCTGTCCTGTAGTGATATATCAAATCTGGACGCAGAGCATTTGGGTACATTCATTCATTCCCGACCACAGCGATCTGTGTGGGTACCTTAACATTCTCCTATTTGCCAAATCCCGACAGTGTGGAAAGCCTTCATCACTGTCCTCAGTAATCCTTTAGTGCCCTTTACATGCGGGAACAGAACTCAAAGCTACTATTACATAACTGCGGATCTAAAGCCTAATAGGTCAGCCCCTTCCATCACGGTCAATAGTAAGATTTACCTAGTTTTTGGTTAACTCTTATAATTTTTCTATTATTGCTCTGTACTTGGTGAAAAACATGAAATCACTGAGCCATCTTGACCAGAATATACTTCTAACTACCAAGTAGACTCCTCTCTCTGAAGATCCTATAACACAATAAGCAGTTCTGATTTTATAGAGTAAAAAAAACCTTATATAAAAGAATCAGAAAAAATAATAAATCATCAGAGAGTATGTCCTCATCAGAAAGTAATACCCTCTATATAAAAGGAATAGAATCATCACATGAATTGTAACTAAAGTTTTAAACTTCAAAACACTATCACTTTTGTTTTTTTTAAGTTGTCTCCTTCCTTTCTGTACTCACAATGAACTAACATCAGTGAAAAAAATGAAGTATTGGTTAGAATTACTCTCATATGATTTATGTTTCAACATGGGTAGGCATAAATTTTAAAATCTGTCCACTGCTACATATTCTCCAGGTATAAAATGCTGGAGCCAAAATAAGTAATTTCTACTCTCTCTTCCACCTCTCCTGTTCTCCACATAAACTTACTGTCTCAACAGGAAATTACTATGATGTTATGGTAGCCTTTGAGTTTATTACTACAGGCAAACTGTTCCAGAAAGAGTCACTAACCAAATTAAAATACTCAAATCACAACTTATTGAATCGATTTAAAACATACAGTGAGAACCAAGGAGAAGGAGATGGGGTAGGTTAAAATACTTAGAACCAGATGTTAACTAGACTTATTGTGGTGATCATTTCATAATATATACAAATACTGAACTGTTATGTTGTACACCTGAGACTAATATAATGCTATATGTCAATTATACTTCAATAAAACATACACACATGCATACACACACACACACACACACACACACACACAAGACAGGGTGCAAGTGGAGTAGAAAGACCACACTACCTAAGTTCTTTATTAGACAATGTATATGTACACTCTTCTCTCTCTCTCCTTCTTCCCCTCTTCATCCATTCACCCCTCAGCAGTCAGCAGTGTTATAAATACCAGAATTGAAGTTGAATAACAGAGCTTAGCAGATGAAAGATGTCTGGAATAAACACACTGTTTTTCTCAGAAACAAGAACTTGCCACCATTCTAACTCACGAATAACCAGCTGAGCAGCCATAGCTTTGATTTGTTTGTTTCAGGAAAGGATACATAGGTTCTGAATGGGTGCTACCAATGGATGTCCAAGGTGATATAACCTGTAAGTCGTAAATATTCAGTAACCTTATTGGGTCCTTCCCCTTTTTTTGTATCTATGTCCCATACATCTATGCTCTCTTTACTAAACTCCTTTGGTTTATTCTATGTCTAGCATGCCTCAGAAATGACTTCCTTACTTATTACCAATACTGAGTTTCATTTATCTTCCTGGAGTATTTCTTATTTTCTATAACAGATTTGAATATTCTTAATACAACAAACATTCATTAAAAATGTTTTCCAAAGTTATAATAATATCTAGTAATTATTTCACATTGATTATGCCAGGCACTTTCGTAGAGTATCACATAATAGAACATCATATAGTAAAGTGTCATATACTTTGACAGACACTCGTTGCTGCCTGACAGCCACTTTCTTCCATAGAAACAGGACCCATTTGAATATCGGCCCACCATCACCATGTGCATATGGTGCTGGGTTCTGCTCCAAGCACAGGAGCAATATCATGACTGGTTCACAGCTCACTGAAGCAATCTCATTCACCCAGCCAGGAAATGGCATTTGACATAGTCCTAGCCAATAAGATAAAAGGGGATCTGCTGTGGGGATTCTGGAAAAGATGCTCCTCACTGATAATAAGAACTTAGTAAGAACCATTCCCTCATCTGGTCATTATTTTACCTTTATTCAACTCTTAGATCTGCAATAGCCTCTTGGGATTGTGGTGACAGTCAGTTTATGATAATAAGCCAAAAGGATGAGAATGGCAGAGCAAAAAGACAGAGAGAACCAGAGAATTTGATGATCTGTTACGCCACTGAATTAATCAACCCTGGAATGACCCAGTCTCCAATATTCTTGTTATATAAAATTTTCCCTAATGTTTAAGGTACTTATGATGGAATTTTCTGTGTACAGATTTTTTTAATACTGACCGCTACAAAAAACAGGACTCCATTTAATTCCCCAATACCCCTAACACCCTAACATAACAAAATTTATGAGTTGTAGATCTGTGATTAAAATACAACTTTGTCTGATTTCAAAACTCATGTTCTTAAATGTCATATTAAATTGATTTGCTAATAATACATTTGATACAAACAGTTCAAATGTTTTCATCTTCCTCGGTTCCTATAAGTGGATCTTGTCACTCTTTTTTTCCCTTACCTACCTTCCATTCCTTCAATTTTTTATATTAATAGGGTCCAATAGGGTATATGTGTAACCAGTTGTCAGTTTTCCTTTATTGATATATTCATTAATATTTCTTCTTTTCATTTTGTGTCAGACAAACCACATCACTGATCTTTAATGACCTCACTAACTAGTAGTTACTAGAACAACTGGCATCTTCTTATTCAACTGGGCCTTTTTTCATGCAAAACATGGGGGGGTGGATGCCTGCAGACGAAGGTGCTCTCTTAGGAGAAACGGTCTGTGATACTCCATGCTGGCACTGGAGTCTTTTCTAAGTGACCTTGAGCTTCTTCACTCTTTTTTTTCCCATATAAAATCAGTTGGTGATTCACTATCAGTTCCTTTTGGGCCTTACACAAAATGTCTTCAACTTTAAGTGTGGGACTTGTGATTTTCATCCAGAAGATGCCAAGCGGTCCTGGAAACCAGTTAGCTGAGTCACTTTGATACATCATGTGAACTTGCAGAAGTCCCAGCATGTTTCATGGGGCACGGGACCCTGCTCCCTGGGGAATGCTCATCTCCAAGATTTGAGTAGGACTGTCAGGATGAATTAGCATGAAATGCGACATTCATTATCCCTTCAACACTCAAGAGATGAGAAGAAGATACAGCTTCTCTGTCAAAGGAGATTTGTTTTTTTGTGTAGTGAGATCAACCAAGGAGTCACAGGCCTGAGAGGACACATTTGAAAAATATTATATAACATTATATTTACAGTGGAAATCCCAAACATCTAAGGAGCAGCAAATAATAGGTAAATAAGAAAATAGGGTGCCTGACCAGCAGCACTAAATATCACAATGTTCATGTGCTGTTAAGTTGCATACATCACCTTTAGAATAGGACTTCATATTCTTACTCCGAAGCATTTTACTCCAATTTAAGCATTATTATGGTAAGTTGGGTTAACTCGTTCTTGATTCCTAACAAATGAAACTCACGACATCAAAAGGAATGCATTGTTTAGGGAAGAGGATGGTTTTAATAACATGCATATTGAAAGCAAGGGGAAGAAAACAGACAGATGACAGACAGAAGCACCACTTCACAAGAGCATGCCAGCCTATGGCCATTTAGTAAGTGCTAGCAAGTCAACAAGCCTTGAAATTTTCACTACTTTATGGCTCAGAATTATAATTAATATTCATCATTATGACTTCACACTAACAAGAAAAATTAATATTTGACACATGTGATTTTGCAGCTTTAGCAATGATGGTTGAATGAGTAGCGGTGACCAAAGTTTTCTTCCACTAAATCCATACAAAATAATTTAAATAAGAAAATATTCATCATTCAAAAAGATTAACAAATTATATTCAAATATATATTATTGAACAAAACTAACCATGGATCTTTGTAAATATTCTTCAGCAGTAAAAAACCTAAGAATAAAAGCAATAAAAATAATAAGAACTTCTGGGTGAAAAAAGACTTGAATTATAAAGTAGGTGATGGAGGGGGGAGATAGCTGAACATCTCCAAAACGACAACTTAGGAGACCCCTAAGCAGACAGCCTGCCTCCCCCCACAAAAAGCAGCAATTAGAGAGCCTTCCATGAACAAAAACAGTACCGGGGCGGGGCGGCGGGGGAGGGGGGGCCTCTGGAGTCCACTTAAGAAACCCCAGCAACACATTAAAACAAAAAGTCTAAGAATAACGGAACAAGAGAAGAAGGAAAACAGCTTCGTTTTGCCTGCATCATCCCATCCCCCACGCCAACATCGCTCAGAGCCAAAAGGCAGCTTCCCAGCTAGGAAGAGTTGCCCTCACTTGGAAAAGAAGAGCGGGGTATGCAACTAGCTTCCCCAGCCATTCAGGGCACTGCACGAAGGTCCCACTTAAGCTTCAGTCCGCTCAGACTGGCAAAGCTGAGGCCTATAGAGGCAACGAGAAATGAGGAAGAAAAGCGGGGGTTTCCAGTAGCAGCCACCCAGCAGGAGTGATCATGATTCACAGTGACCTGCTCCGCAGACAAACCCAGCAGCCTTTGCCAGTGAAAAAACCAACGGGCAACGCGACCACTGCAGACACCCTGCAGATTTCCCCAGCTTCTGCCCCACAGGTATTAGCAATTGCTGATGTTAGCCATCTGAGTACCTCCCACTCCTGCCCCCCAGCCCTGCTGGGGCCCAGGAACTGCCCTGGCAGCCAGTCCCGGCCTCCTCAGCTTCATGAGTGCAGGACACCATGCTGGATTACTGCAGCTGACCCCCCACCACCATGCACGTACTCAGGACTAGCCCCTCCAGCTGTGCACTTTCATGACACTGACCTGACACCTGTTGCCACCGTCCATGGCAGTGCACACACCTTCAGGGAGACTGTGCAACCACAGAAAAGCACACAGATGACACCCAGGGCCTTCACAGCTGCATATGGGTCCAGACCAAGCCCTGTCTTCTGTCACTCTCCACTGCCACACATGTGGCAAGACCCAGAGAACAGAGGAATGCACACTGCCTACCAGGGCTCCTGCAGCTGCCGGGCTACCCACAGTTGGCCCCCACCCGTTGGCTTTCTGACCTGGGCCCCAGCACTACATGTGAGTCTGCAACCAGCCCCCACCACCTCACAGGAACCTGCAGCTGGCCCCCACAGCAGAGTGTGCGCACGCTACTGGCTCTGGCCACCACTGCTGCCTGACCCCAGCCTATCCACTGGACGTTAAGGCACTGCTGAGGACTCCAGCAGCTTGGACCCAACTCTACCATATGCACATTGCCAATAAGTAATAGACGTTCCCAAATAAATCCAAATGAATGAGGTAAAACTAAACCCAGAGGAACAGTAAGATTATTGAGTAATAAGAGCACTGAAATCAAGCATATATAGGAAATACTGATTTGGGGATGCCTGGGTGGCTCAGTCGGTTAAGCGTCTGCCTTCGGCTCAGGTCATAATCCCAGGGTCCTGGAATCGAGTCCCACATTGGGCTCCCTGCTCAGCAGGAAGCCTGCTTCTCCCTCTGCCTGCTGCTCCCCCTGCTTGTGCTCTCTCTCTCTGACAAGTAAATAATAAATAAAGTCTTTAAAAAAAAAAAAGAAAGAACTATGGATTTAAATAAAAAATCTAATTATATAAGTTTAGAGCACAAAAGTCATAGCACATTTGTTAATTAAAAATTATATCACATTTGTTCATATGGGATAACATATCACCCATATTGACTGAATATAGACAAATTATCATTCATCTGTTTGCACAACAGAAAGACATTTCCAGGTTTAACAAAGCCTTGGAAAATTTACTGATTAACTTTTCTATAAAACTCATGAATGTGCATTCCAGAGAGCTAGTGACTGAATTTAAGAAAGAACACACATGTGAAGACACTACTATAATACAGATATATAATGATTCTTGAACTGAAACTCCGCAGGATGAGAAGATTGATATGAGGAGAAATATTGCTAACAAATAGAATTATGAAACTTCGTGTGTTAAAATGAAGTCATAGAAGAACACGGCTGCAGAGTGTTAGATTCATATATATGAGAAGCGTCAGACACAAATAAAAAAAGAAAGCCAAACCTAAGTACATGATTTTTTACTTTACTTATTTCCATTTACAGAACCCCTGTTAGTGGCAAAATTGTCCTCAATCTAAAAATTAAATTGGCCTTTTGCCTCGTTGCATCCGAGAGAGAAAGATGATGGGTCCACCAGCTTCGCTCCTGGAGCCATCTGAGGAAATCTGGCCAGGTGCTCGTTCTTGACACATCTGCTCAAACCGCACAGTCTGATCCAGAAATACAGCCTCCGTAAGGGCCACCAGCGTTTCCGTCAGTGCGCAAAGGATTAAGTTGGCTTAAGTGAACTTCCTTGAACGGGTCACCCAAGAGACCTACCTTAACTGTAGATGTCCAGCATAGCTACCTTAATGCTAACTCACTGTATGTAAAAAGAAAATACTTCAATTACGAGGGGTTTAATGTGAAAAAAATAAAAAATTAAAGTTAAAATTAAATTGGGATATTCATAAAATTCAATATGTTTGGCAATTTTTTTTAAGTATCACAAGTTAATATTGTGTTACATTGCAGATCATTATCTTTGTTTTTTAAAATAAGAATATTTTGAATACCAAGAGGTTGATCCAAGTTTTCTTTTGTGGAAAAAAAGGAAACCTTAACTTAGCAAATTTTAAAAATCAACACCAAAAACCTCAAAAAAAAAAAAAACCGTAAAATTCTATTAATTACTTAACACACCTCCAGAACACTTTCTTATATCCGATATTCTTTTTTAATATCTGATATTCTTGATCATCTCTTCACAGATGATTTTTGTTTTGCTTTATTCATTTTTAATTTACATACAGTACAATGTATGTAAATTAAATGTACAGTTCTATGAGTTTGACACTACAACAATCAGGGTACAGAATAGGTCCATTGCCCCCAAGTAAAGCTCCTCAAAACCACTCACAATTTTTCTCTTCCCATAATTTTACCTTTTCCAGAAATTGGAATCACAGAGTATGTTGTCTTCTCAGTCTTGCTACTTTCATTCAATATAATGTATTTGAAGTTCATCCATGCTGTTTCATTGAGCAGTAATTTTTTTTCCTTCTTATTTTTTCCTTCTTATTGCTCAATAGCATTCCAATGTGTGGAAGTTCCATAAATGTTTATAAATTCCCCCTTTGAAGAGTATTTGGGTTATTTCCAGTTGGGAAAATCATGAATAAAATACCTGTAAAGTTTTTTGTGGGAACACAAGTTATTTCTTTTGAGTGTAATACTGCGGGATAGTTTCTAGGTCATGTAGTAGGTGTATACTGACCTTTACACGGAACTTCTAAACTATTTTCTGAAATGTCTGTCTCTCATTTTGCATTTCCACTAGCATTATATGGGAGCTCCCCTTGTATATTCTCACCAGCACGTGTCTGGGTTTTTTGTTCATCTGTTTGTTTTTCTCATCCTTATATGTATGTGATGATAACTGATCATTTTAATCTGCATTTTTCTAATGACTAATCTTTGTATGCATTTATTTGTCAGCTGTGTGTGTTCTTTGGTGAGGTGTCTAATCTGATCTTTTACCCATTTTTAATTGAGTGTTTGCTTTCTTACTATTACTTTTGAGAGTTTTCGTATATACTTAGTACATCTTTATGAAATGTGTGATTTGAATTATTTTCACCCTGTCTTTGGTTTGTCTTATCATTTTCTTGAAAGGGACTTTTGCAAAGAAATTTTTAATTTTGATGAAGTTTAACTCATCCATTTTTTAATTGTGCTTTTGTCATCACAAAGACACCAAATAATTGATTCTAAGAACTCTTTAAATAATCCAAGATCACAGAGACTTTCTCTGATGTTTTCTCCTAGAAACAATTTTAGGTTTCACATTTAAGTCTATGATCTGTTTGGCGTTAATTTTTGTATTGAGTGCAGGGCACGGGTCTGTTGAGGGTTTGTTTTCGAGTGTGTTGTGTTTTTCTGTTTTCGTTTTCGTTTTTTGCCTGTGGTTGTTTAGTTATTTTAGCACTATTTGTTGAAAAGACTCTCTTCTCCATTGAATTGCTTTGCACCTTGGTTAAAAGCCGTTTGACCATATCAGTCTGAGTCTATTTCTGGATTCTCTATTCTGATCTATCTACCCTAATACCATGCACTCTTGATTTCTCTAACTTCTTAGTGAGTCTTAACATTGGGTGAGTTTTCCTAGTATTTTCCTTCACATTCAAAGCTGTTTTGGCTATTCTAGTTCTTTTCCTTTTCCATATAAATTTTAGAATCACTTTGTTACTATGTGCAAAAAAATACCATTGTTTCGGATTTTGATTGGGAGTGCATTAGTTCTATAAGTTCTCTTGAAGAAAATTGACATGTTAACAATATTGAATCTTCAATCCACGAACATAGATTTCTTTCTATTTATTTTCATCTTTTTCGATTTTTTTCCATTAGTCTTTTGTGGTTTTCAGCATACAGATTCTGTATATATTTTGATAGATTTTATACCTAAGTATTTTAATTTTTGGCATTGTATTTTTTGAGATTTTGGAGTACCATTTTAATTCAATTTTCAATTGTTATTGCTAATATATAGAAATATAATTTATTTTTGTATATTTACCATGTGTCCTGTGACTTTCTAATACTCATTAGTTATAAGAGCTTTTTTATAGATTCTTTAAGGATATGTACATAATTCTGGCATGTATAAATAGAGATAGTATCATTTCTCCCTTTCTAAACTGTATACTACTTATTTATTTTTCTTATATTATTGAACTGCCTAGGACTTTTGCTGTGATTTTGAACAGTAGTGGTAAAAGGGGACATCCTTGCTTTGCTCCCAATCTTAGTAACTCAATCTTTCACCGTTAAGTTTGATGTTAGCTGTTGTTGTGTTGTGTTGTTCTGTGTTGTGTTGTGTGTGTTTGTTGGTGAATACCTGTGTTAGTTTGCTCAGACTGCCATAACAAAGTACCACGGGCTAGATGACATAAGCCAGAGGAGTGTATTTCTCACAGCTCTGAAAGGTAGAAGTCCAAGATCAGAATGGCAGAAAGTTTGATTTCTTCTGAGGCCTCTTTCCTCGCCTTGCACATAGCTGCCTTGTCACTGTGTCCTCTCATGCCTTTTTCTCTGTGTGTCCGAAATTCCTGTTCCTCTAACGAGGTCCTTCATCAGATTGAGGAAATTCCTTGCTATTCCTAGTTTGCCGAGAGTTTTTTCATTGAAAGGATGTCAAATTGTGTCAAATCTTCTTCTGCATGTTTTTGACATGACTATATGATTTCTCTTCTTTAGTTTGTTGATATACATTGTATTGATTGATTTCTTTCATGTTTAACTAGTCCTGCATTCTCAAGATAAACCCATCGGTCATGCTGTATTATCATATTTTATACTATTGAATTTGACTTGCTAGCATTTTGCTAAAGATGTTTGCATCTGTGATCACAACAGGTAATGGTCTTTAGCTTTTTATTTTCTCTTACAATATCTTTGGTTTTAGAATCAGGGTAATGCTGAACTCATTTAATGAGTTGATGCTCGTTTTTCTAGAAGGGCTTGTGTATGCACGATATTATTTCTTCTTTAAGTGTTTGGTAAAATTTGCCATTGAAGCCATCTAGGCCCAAAGCTTTCTTTGTTGGAGGTGTTCATGAATTCAACTTCTCTGACAGATATAGAACTCTTCTAGTACAGCAATGTTTTTTACTATCATTTCCATAGAAGAGAAAGATAATTCAGTCTTTCTTCCAGTGTGATTGGTGGATATTTGTTATTTTATTCATGATGGTTAGGCTGCAGAAACAATGAGCCTTCACACATTGACATGTTCACTATTGGTAGGACAGCTATACAGGTTTATGCCCCACAACCCAGGAAGTCTGATACGTTTTACACAGTTTTTAAACAATTCTCATCAAAGAAGAAAATGTGTGGTGTTTCATGAGTACTACTTTATACTTTATTAAATGTATACTCTATATGCTTATAAAAGAATACTTTATCACAGTTTTATTCATACTATAATATATATACAATACACATCTTATTTTCAAGGGTACATCAATATTCATGATATAACCATTTACTAAGCCACAAAAAAGTCTAACTAAAAATAATATACGGGTGTATTAATTCTTACTTTTAATGCATTGACTACAATATATCAATTTATAAGTTAAAATAAAATACTTATAAATGTTTAGAAGTATTTCCTGATAAAGTAATTGAAGAAAAATCAGAATATTTAGAAAAAATGAAAATAATGAATATAAATACAACAAATGTTGTTAAAACATATTTATTAAAAATAATTTTTTAATTTTCATTCTCTTATTATTTAATAGACAATTCAACTAAAGTTATAAAAAAAACCTGAGATTTAAAATTTAAAGCATATGAACAAAAATGTAATAAATTTGAAAATCAAAATGAGAATAAGAAGTTTCTGGTAAATTTTAATATGAAATCTCCAGAATTAAGCTAGAAACCTTACAAGGAACTATTTCAGTAACAAAGTGAACAAGTCAACCAAGAACTACTCTTAACCACAGTTGCGGAAGGAGGTCAGTTAAACCCGACAAGCCCTATGGAGAAATCTTTCAAGCTTTCAAATTGATCATTTCCTTGTAATTCACATTTAAAAGCCTAGGAAAAAATTCTGAAATTACTTAATTTATATTCCAAAACGAATGTGGTCTTTCCCACTCAAATCTGTTTAATGCCAAAGCACTCTATCTCACTTATGAACATAGGTGTGAAAAATCTATTTTTAAAATGATGGACTAACATACAGAATTTAGTTATGCTATATAAAATAACCCACTATAACTAAGTGTGGTTATCTCAGAAATTCAAGAATTTCCCAATATGAAGAAGTAATTTTAAATAACACTTTAGCTCAACAAGAAAAAAATATAATAAATTTCGTAGATGCTGAAAAGATTTAGGAACAGACTGAGACTTGCCCAGGCCCCATCAAGAAGCCCCAGAGAGCAGAAGACTGATGGGAGTGTTCCAAGGACCCTGAAGAAGAGGTTGCAGACATGTGTTTGTTTCTGAGCACAGGAACTAAGAAGAAACAATTGCAGAGTCTGTGAATAAAGGCGGCTGATTAGAGCTGGGATAATGGCCAATAGCAGATTGTGCTAAAGGAAGTTGGTACCAAGAGGAACCAGAACATGAAAATTACTATTTATGAGATGGGTGGTGGAAACAAAGTAAGGGTGAGGAGACAGAGAAGCCAGATCTGCAGACACAGGCCTAGGTCACTCAGGTTTTTCCTCTCATGTGGTCTTGCAGGCTTTACTCGGCTAGAAGTGGCTTCCTGAAATTACTGAACTATGCCAGAGAAGTTATCTAATAAGTTCCAAAACATCATTCCCAGTGTTCGGTAACATGATAAAGAATACCTATGTTAAATACTGAAATGGCATTTTAAAGGTATTTCTTTTAAATAAAAATGTCAGCTTAAATTTATGAATATTGTGTTTAAAATTCTGGTTTTGCAATAAATGAAGAAATAAAAGTTCTGGTTATAAAATAAAGAAAATGAATTTAAAAATCCTGTAAATATGGAGAGAAAATCAATCATTTTTATTACAATTTTATCTATAAAACCCCCAAAATCAACCAAAACAAATTACTAGAGGGGCACCTGGGTGGCTCAGTCAGTTAAGCGTCTGCATTTGGCTCAGGTCATGATCTCAGGGTCCTAGGATGGAGCCCACATCAGGCTCCCTGCTCAGCGGGGAGTCTGCTTTTCTTCTCTCTCTGTCCCTCCCTCCTGCTCATGCTCTCTTTCTCTCTCTCAAATAAATAAGATCTTTAAAAATAAAATAAATTATTAGAATTATTTTAAGAATTTAATAAAGTGTTAAGATTTTTTAAAAACATAACACACATCAAATATGATTCATATGACCTGAAATATTAAGGGATTTTTCTTTTTTATTTGGAGACGTAAAGAATGCATACTTTATTTCTGGATATGAATGTTATATACAATGAAATATCAGCTAAGTTATTGTATAGGTTTAATGCAAGACCAATCAATCAAAAAATAGATATATAGACAGTGATACAGACATAGACCTAACTACAGACATGGATGTATTCAAATAAAGATGTAGTACAGATATAATTTATTTGATAAGAGAGAAGCCAGAAATATCAGGTTATTATATAAAAGAAAAACTGAAAGATATTTTAATAATATTTCAAAGCCTAAAAATAAATCTGACTAAATATAATAATTTATTATATGATAAAATATCTGCAGAAATCAATGAAAGAAGTCTTTTTTTTATTTCATTAATTGAGTTAACTAGCTAGAAGTTTGGGAGATTTTTTTTTTTCTGTAATATATGTCATAAAACACAATGCAATTCTCTCTGACCACAAAATCCTAACTTCCCACACTTCCTGCTGTTGCTACAGAACATGCCCTTTAACCTCACAATGATCCCTCGTCTCCTCATCCCACACACTGGCATGGTTTCATTGGCTTCTCTGTGCATTTGGGAGAAACAATTTCAAGGCAGCCCACCCTAACAGTACAGGAAAACTCCCGCCTTGCCCCTTGCCTGTCTTGATCAAGTCCAACTACCAGTTTACTCTGTATGAGAGGACATGTGTCAATGCATTTTATAAACTGTAGATCACCCCGTAAACGCTCCCTAGTGATATTATTTCTTGAGCATGGTCCCAGGCTCCTGAGTGCTTCCAGAGACACTGACTAGCCTGAACTGGAAAACCGTGCTCTCCAAGATCACATGGGCACATTGCTACCCAGAAATCGTTTCATCTATCTTGGTGTGATGAACTATATCGTCTTCCCACAATGATTTTCACACATCCTTTTTGCTATCCTTAAGTAACCAATCCCACCCATTATCCTTTATTCTAGACAGATGACCTCATTTCCCGTTTGACCAAGAAAATTGAGACCCTATGAAACAAGGTCCCTCAATTTTCCTATCTCTCACTGTATCTATAAAACTCCACTGGGTATTTGCAATTCTCTTCTTGTTCTCTTTGCTCTCTGAGGGGGAAAAGATAATACCTCTTCTCTTTGCCAAAGTTCACTCACTCTATTCACTTTTGATCTCACTCTGTGAAATATCCCTTGGGAATTTTCCAGCCCTTTTTGCCTTTCTCCCTCATACAACTTCCTTACTGCTGATTTATTTCCCTGTACCTCACACCCTTATCCCTTCACCATAGAAATAACCCTTCCAGTCGTCAAACCTCTCGAATAATAGTCTCCTCTTAACCTTGATTCACATCGACACCATCTAACAGCTTCCAACCCGGCTTCTGTTGCCACCAGTGTTGTGAAATTGTGCATGAATCCTAAGCACCAAATCCAATTACCTTTTCTCATTCTTCGTCCTCCTTGACCTCTCAACAGCATATTATGTTTTCCTTATTTTCTCGAATACAATATCTTTCTTGATCCCATGAAAGTTACTTTTGGGTTTCCTTCTCTGACTCATTTTCCTTTTCATTTCCCCTGAATACTGATGTTTTCACCAAGACGGCATGTCTTTCTCACTCAGAGATCGCACGCACTCACTACATTTCAACAATAACTTCAGTTGCTCCTCTTTATCAAAAGCTACTTTCCCCGGTATTTCCACTTTCCTTATAAATGCTCTATACGTCATCCTGAAACCTCAAACCCAATATAGACAAAATGAAAGTCATTCTCTATAACCTGTATCGGATTAACCTCAGAGAAAATTACTCTTCTCCTTGAAAATATTTAACTGAACTGTTTGTGCATAAACTTGATCTAGGCACTCAAAGCCCCTTAACCTCTACTTACACGCTGATCGAGTAACACGAGACTCCTCTGATTAACCAGATACACCGGGGATTCCCAACTTTTCTGTGTTTTCCTTGTTCTCTCCTGTCAGTCTCTCCATACTACCTCCTTTAAAAAAGGCTTTTCTATTACTTTGACCTATTCATATTTTTTCTTTTATCAAAACTAATATAAATATATTGCATAAAATTTGGAAAATACAAAAGCATTTTTAAAATAATTAAATTTGGGGTGCCTCGGTGGCTCAGTCAGTTACGTGTCTGACTCTTGATTTTCACTCAGGTCATGATCTCAGGATTGTGAAATGGAGCCCCGCATCAGGTTCCACACTGGGCGTGGAGTCTGCTTGGGATTCTTTCTCTCCCTCTTCTCCTCCCTCTTTTCCTCTTCAAGAAAAAAACAAATTTAACTTGCCTGAAATCTTAGCATCCAGAACTTTGTTCACACACACATACACATATGCATATACATACATACCTATACACATAAAGGTATATATATATTTATACATATATAGATACATATAGATACAAAATTCCAATCTGTTTTCTCTATAAGTACAGTTCAACAACAAATTCTGCCAATTACCAACTATGTAATCTCAATGGGCTCAGTTTCTTTAATTATAAAGAGAAAACTGTACCTATATTGTAGATTTATTGTGTTGATTTTTCAAAAATATTAAAACCAACATAAGCTATCATATAGTAAGCATGGAACACATGTTAGGTTTGCCCCCCCATTGGACATTTTTATGTCACTAAATATTCTTAAAATATTACTATTAATTGCTTTATAGTTTTCCATAGCATGAATGACAAAAGGTATTTACCCTGTTCCCTGCTAGTTGATATTTAGTTTGATTCTAATTTCCCACAACTATAAATAATACTGAAATTAATATCTTTGTGTATATCTAACAATCATAATCGCCATCATTTATTTACTGCTTACTCTAGGCCTGTCACTGTAAATACCTGCATTACCTCATTTAACCCTCATTACCATGAGTCCCATTCCATATGTGAGGAGAGAACAGCCAAGAGAAGGTGAGTCACTTGCCTCTTGCCAACTGGTAAGTGCAGAAGGCAGGGCTCAGACTCAGTTGCTCTGACCTACAAAGTCTCTGCTTATAACCATTTCACCACACTGCCTTCTCAGATTCCTGACAAACATACATTCCTGAAAAAGGAATTTCAAAAATGAAAAGTATTGATGTTTGATAAATGTTATAAAATGATACTTTTAAAACTCTAGGCCAAGTTATACTCCCACCAGCCAAGTGTGATGCTGTCTACTGGCTCATACGTGGGCATTGTTAAAATAACCGTAGCCAGTTGGATAGTGAAAAACATACCTGTTGTGAGGGTTGCATGTTGGAGGTTTTAATGATTCAGATAGTGTCTTAGCAGCTTTGAGAAATGCCTGAGTCCTCTTCTGCTGGCAGCACCCTCCTCCATGGAAGGTTTCTGAGGAGAAGGTTCCTCAGGAATAATACTGAGTGAGAAGCAGAGTATCATTTTCTTACTTCTCAAGCCACTGCCCAAGAACCCTCTGTGCCCTTGTTCTGATAATTAGGGCTTAGAAAATGCCAGAGATCTAAGCAAGAATCCTTTTCCCACTAATTGGATTTCTAATCTTGAGGTCTTATGATCTTTTGGCTCTCCACATGGAGGAAAAAAATTGAAGACTTGCTTTCAGTCATTCAATTTTTTCATTCATTCCAGAAATTTATTAAGCATGTACCTTCTGCCAGGTTTGCTCTAGGAGCTACAGATACAGCAGTGAATGGAATATATTGAAGTCCTTCCCCTTATTGAGCTCACATTTCACAGACGAGATAAACATTATTATTTCTTTGTTTATAGCTTATTTTACCCGTGAAATAAACAAAATTATTTGTTTATTATTATATTAATAATAATTAAATATTTAATAATTTAATATTATAAATATGATATATAGTATACATGAAGTGTAGTAGATATATATAGTATGTATATACAATTCCTTATAGTGTTAGGACTGTGAAGAAAGTAATTTAGGGTAAGGAAAAAGAGAGTAATGTGGACTCATATTTTATATGGGTGGCCAAGGTAGGCCTTACTGGGACAGAAACCTGACATAGGGAGAGATAAATTGAAGCGTTTAAAAAAAATTCTTCCCGCTACATTTATTTTAATTCATATTCCTTCAATTATTAGTGAGGTTAAATGTGTTTCCATATGTTTCTTGGCAATAACTATTAATATGTGTGTGAATGTGGCGGGGTGGGGGAGGGGGGCTGCTGTCTATGACGAAGTCCTGTTTGATCCCCAACCAAAATTGATTTAATCTGACTTGGACGTTAAATAAAACTGTATTTGTGTCTCTTGTGTGCTTACCATACTCTACCTAGGATTTGAAATATTTTTTGCTTGTCTTATCTTTAAAGTGTAAATCTGCTGAGGTCTGCAATTCTTTATTTAATCCGCATCACCCATTCTATGAAGCTTAGCCTGTGGTATGTGGTAGGGGTTCAGTAAGTCTTTCTTGAGGTAGGCTGAATCATGAGTGGACAGGGATTCATTCGTCTCAGATAACCTTAGATTAGATTGTCTTTTTCAAGTCTTTAGGTGTTTTTGCTTTACTCTGTTATACGAGTTTAGTAATGGTTTATGTCCTGTGACCGTGTACAGATCCCAGGGAAAATGGTCACATTATTTTTAATTTTCTTGATGTTATATACAAGTTTATTTCAATATAATAGAGTCCTCTGATTTCTAATTATTTCTGTACAAATATTTCTTCCTTCCTATGATTGTTTCTCTCTCTCTCTCTCTCTCTCTCTCTCTCTGGATTTGCATTTGCCCTTGTCCACACACAGATGTTACCTATCTTGACAGTGACCACTGTATTCATCGACGGGGTCCGGGGGACACTACTAGGCCTGGTCTTCAACAATTCCACCTTACCCAGAATTTGTACAAAGCCCCACGGAGCCATTGACAAACACAACTATGTTAAAATACAAATATTATATTATTTTAGTAACATAATAATATTAACATCCGATAGCCAAAATGAAATCAAGTTGCTTACCCTGCCATTATCCTAACTGCAGTTTCCCCCCACTCTCCGGAAGTAGAGCGTTTCTGTGAATGTTTTCATGAACCAAACTGACCTGAAGCAAAGACACACTGACCTGATCATTCATTCACATGGAAAATGTTTCCAGCATTGCCAGATTCAAGAAGTAACCTGTCTTAAGCTTTTCCGATACCTTAGGAGACATCTTGCTAACGGATGCACGAACTAAATTGAGATAAAGCACAGATGCTCACAGACACGATTCAAAGCTCCGGCGGCTTGACGCAGAGTGTAACTCCCAGGGAGGGAGCTTGCGGGCCACGCTCTCGACACTCTCCGGTGCACGCTGCCTCCCTAATGACTCACTGGGAAACAAACGTCAACGCTATTTTCACTCTTTGCCTATTTCATAAAAGCAAAAATCCTCCTCGGATTTTTTTCAGTTAATGAAAACAGGTACCAAGAGAGGTCTTTCACAAAAGCAAAGGGGCCTAATGCGATCTTTCGAAAAGTAAGGGATACCTGGATATAAGAATAAATGTTGCAATGAAGGGAACTTGTTCCTAAATACTGCATTAGAAATGGTGAGGTCAGAACCTGTTTGTCTCCTCGTGGCATAGCATCATGATGTCTAGAGAATTTAGCTTTGGTGGGTGGTCATTCCTCTGATACACTGATAATAAAACAGGAAAGAATAGTGCGCTTGAACGGACACAAACTAGCCCCATACATCCACGGCAGTGAAACCACTGAACCTCAGCAGGAGCAAGAGAACCACATTAACTGAGTCCCGAGAGTCCAACAAGTCTGTGCAGAGCTGGTTGCCACAGTGGCAGCTGCAACAACACCGGCAGGGAAAGGATCCAGAAACGGGAGGTCAAAGGATGCCAAGTGGTGCAAAAGAAGTGGCTGATACAGATCTGCTTCCAGCGCTGAACGTCACCGATGATGCAGACGCTACATTCCGGTGTCAGGTTAGGCAAGCAAATCTGTAGCATAGAGAATGCAGCTTGAATGGGGCTTGCTCCTCTTTCTGTTACACTAGAAGGTCTATCATGAAGAAATAGCTCACTATCCCTTGCCAGGTGCTCCATCCACCCCTTGTGAGGCAACAGAGGACTTTTCATACTGTAAATGCAGCATCTCAGAAATGCAGAATCCATCTCACTTAATGCCCCCAGATCTGACTTTCAGACCCGAAACCTGAAGCTCAGAACATTCACATACGGTTTGCAAAAAATCACAGCTCCTAAGTAGAAGCATCAGGGCGGTCGGTGCCACAGGTGTTCTGACTCCCTGCCCAGGGCTTTTAATAACACACCTCACCAAATAAATTCCGTGTCTTCCCTCAGCCTCTCTGGTACCGGCTGTGAGATAGTTGCCTGGATTCTGGCCCCCTCCGTGCCACACCCACACTGACTCCCCGAACCTCCGGACATGCCTTGGCAATCAAGGCCCCAACCCCCAAAAAGGCAAAGATCGTGCCATTTGTAGGGAGCACAGCCAGGATCTAAGACTCATCAGAGCTCACTGCACGGAGCGTAAGCGGTTTTGGCTGCACCACGGCCGACACGGCTAGCCCCACGGCGGGAATACCACGGGCGTGTGTGCACCGCGCTCAAGTTAGCGCAAGAGGGCTGCCCTCCAAGACCCCGTAGCAGACGTGGGCTTCCGGTCTCCGAAGTGGGCTTTCCTCCCACAGAACACATCAAGAAGTTCATTCATGACCAGAAATCACCCACGGCCGACTGTTGGTGCTTTTTCTGGGAGTCCGAAACGTTGTCCTCTAGCTGGATGCAGGTCCTGGCAATCCTAGTCCTAAATCAGAGCTTGAGCCCGCGCTGGCTTTGCCTCATTGCTTCCATTCAGCAGATTGAAGGAGAGGATTCCTTTCTGAGAGATTTCAAACTCATCACTATCCATTGACGTCTGTGTGCTTGCCCTGTCTAAAATGATGTTTCTGATTTTCATTCATCAAGTATTGAAAGACTGTGCATTTGTCGTAAAACTCTTATGTTCAGCACTGTGTAGGCTACCAGAATATACAAGGCGCACAGAGCTCACCATTTCCTTCTGTTCATGGGTAGAGGTAGCAAAGTAGTTTGAAAGTTTTATAGAAATACAAAGATTTATTTTAGGTACAAACCTGCACCTAAATTTAATATCTAGGAATGATAATGTATTTAGTTCTGATGTCTGAGAAATATTCTGACAATCTGAGAAATACAGCAAAGATGATGACCCATCCTTACACACACTCTCACACAGACAGCATATTAGAATTCATCAGAACAGAACTTGTAAACAATTTTCTGTTTTGTTAACTACACAATTATCAATTACCTAAATAAAGACCATCCATGTGGGTTGGTAGTAATTCAATGGAACCAAGTGAGGGCAACAGTAAGTGAAGAGAGAAAAATGAGTGAGAAAATAGACTCACAGATCAGACATTCCTGACCTCATAAAGATCTCTATGACATACACAGACTGCACTAACAAACTACAGGACAGAAATTACCGACATTCCTCTTTGGAAAATATACTTATGGCTCTGGACACTGTGTAGTACACTTATAATAATTACAAAATATTTTTTAAACATCAACATTAGAAAATACTAGTGTGCTATTCAAACTGTATTAAGGAATAGAATATAGTATTTAAGAACTGTATAAATAGTCTTATCTACTTTGATAATTGTGTTGAAAAACATTCGGATGGTCAGACATAGGTTTAAGCTAAAATCTGCACAGGGTCATTTTTCTACTCTATCTTCTTAAGTACAGAAAAAGGCTTCAAACATCTGCTCCAAAGTCTCCCTAAAATCAAAATTAAAAATTCACATAAAGATCCAGAAAAAAGTCAATAGGAAAAAAAATATGTATAGATGATCTCTTTATGAATAAGTTCTGGTGTAATTTTAGAGATTTGGGGCATCTATTACCTTAGGGAATGTTTGTTTCTAAAGTTTTTAATATTTGCACTTCAAAATTGAGATCGGTAGGAGAAGAAAGGGATAAAGAAAGGGGGGTAATCAGAAGGGGGAATGAAGCATGAGAGACTATGGACTCTGAGAAACAAGCTGAGGGCTTCAGAGGGGAGGGGGTGGGGGAATGGGATAGACAGGTGATGGGTAGTAAGGAGGGCACGTATTGCATGGTGCACTGGGTGTTATATGCAACTAATGAATCATCGAACTTTACATCAAAAACCAGGGATGTACTGTATGGTGACTAACATAATATAATAAAAAAATATTATTTTAAAAAAAAGAAAAAAAACAAAACTGATTTTCCTCCTGATCCTGAGAACCCCTCAAGTATAATGGGGTGAACATTTATTAAACAGTGACCTGCAGTCCTGAAACTCTAGAGCCCTCCAAAAGATTCTAATTTCCCTTTTGACAGATTTAATTTATGATTATTATGATGGGTTGGATAGTATTGTCCTCAAAATTCTTTTTTTATAATAATTTTTTATTATGTTATGTTAGTCACCATACAGTATATCCTTAGTTTGTCCTCAAAATTCTTGTCCACCCAGAACCTCACACTGTGACCTTATTTGGAAATGGGATCTCTGCAGACGTAATCTAAGGATCAAGACAAAATCACACTGGACTAGGGTTAACCCTAAACCCAATAAAAATGTCCTTGCAAGAGTCAGAAAAGGATACAGACAGAGGGAAAAGATCATGCGAAGACGGAGATTAGTTACATTGCCTCAAACTAAGGAAGGCCAGGAGCCACCAACAGCTAGAGAGGCGAGGAAGGATTCTTCCCTACAGCCTTCAGAGGAGAGTGCGGCTCTGCCAACACCTTGATTTCAGACTTCTGGCCTCCAGAACTGTGAGAGAAGAAATTCCTGTTCTGTTTGTGACAATTTGTTACGGCAGTCACAAGAAACACAAGGGACACGATCCACTCCAGTGCCTAAGTCCATTGATAAAGGTTTAACCTGTAGGCAGACAAATGAATTCCCTTACTACTGGATCTCAATTTAACACAGTGCTGAATTGATTGTAAATAGTGTGTAACAATGGTGCTAAAAAATTAATAATTCTCCTAAGAGTCTTAATTTGGGGAAAAAGTTCAATCTTAAGAATAGAAGATGTCTTTATCCACCTCTATTTTATCATTGTTCTCCCATTTAAATATTTTTGAGGTTAAAGTTCATTTAAAAGTCATCTTAAAGTTCAAAGTTAAATAGACTTTATAAAATAACTTTTTTCAAAATACTATGTGTGTTAGTCTCAATTTAGCCTTCACGTTTTACAAAATGTGATAATCTAATTGCTTTTTTAAAATTTATATGTACAGTATTTTACATTCTCTTAAAAATCATCAAAGAGTGGGCGCGCCTGGGTGGCGCAGCGGTTAAGCGTCTGCCTTTGGCTCAGGGCGTGATCCCAGCGTTCTGGGATCGAGCCCCACATCAGGCTCTTCCACTATGAGCCTGCTTCTCCCTCTCCCACTCCCCCTGCTTGTGTTCCCTCTCTCGCTGGCTGTCTCTATCTCTGTCAAATAAATAAATAAAATCTTTAAAAAAAAAATCATCAAAGAACGAAGTGCAAATTCAATCCTACACTTGCCATAAATGAGGTGATCTCACCCGCGACTTTACAAGTTGGACTCAAGACTGACTATTTATTCCTCCCTAATATTTCTTGTCGTATATGAAATGGCTCCTTCAGACTTTGCCATTCCTGCTTTCTTTTCCTGCCTACAGACCAGTAAAGGTTGGCTCCATCCGGGCTTCCTCAGGGTATCCTGCTCTGTCAGAATGTCAAGGCCAGCAGGGTTCCAGTATTACTTACCCTTTATGGGCTATTGTTCCCTACCAACTGTATTGTTGTACGTTGTCATCTAAAGGGCGCGTAAGATTTATGGCTAATTCAATGGTCCTGAGCCACAGTAGTAAGAACCTTTAAAGAGACAATCATATCCTTTTAAGGAAATTATAGAGCTGGCCATAATTTGCTGCCTATAAAACCTACCAGGCCAGATTACAAATCCTATGAGAATTAAAACCAAAGCGACACTGCTTAGCGTTTGAGACTGAGATAAACAAAAGGGATACACGTGGCTTAGAATCCCAGAAGTCAGAGAAATGTCTTTATTCTTTAAAACAGAAACATGACAAAGTTTTCAGAAGGTCATCAGATGGTTACTTTCATGGGGAGCCTGAAGCAGAGCCTGACGGAGCCTGAAGGACAACTTTTCAGCTGCAGTTTTTTACATCGTATGCGAACAGGGAGAGTTGTCATCATTCAGCGAAGTGGGTGTTTTAGCAGTGAACCTCTGAGCGCAGATACTTGAGTCCGTATGAATGTGTTGACAGGGGCAAGGCCAAGGGAACCCTTAAGGTAAATCGTGCCCCCTGCCTTGGAGTCCCCTGCTCCAAGAACATGCAGTGAAGAGCGAAATGACAGGACAGGGTGTTCCACAGAGCAAGTACACACCTCGGCACCACAGTCTCCATCTCTCAAGCACCTAAGGGTCCATTTTATGAGAACGAACAACAGCTGGCCCTTGTCCCATAAAATGTCAATGTAAATGCCTGAAAAGGTAAAGTGCCAGTAGAACTAAATGGGGCCCCTCAGGTTTCTGATATCTGCTATAAAACATATTTTTTAATCGATTGATTTTTTTTTTTATTTCTGCTTTGGCTAAATTACAACATGCTTTAAGATGTTGACGAGCTCTACTTTACACTGAGTAGATGTTTGGGCTATAATCAGAAATTCCTTAAGTGAGTTTTTAAGATCCTTCATAACTGGACCCCTTCGAACAGCTTTCATGTTTTCCCTACTCCTCCCCTTGACCCTGAGCTCCAGCAAATCTGAAGACTTCCAGGTCTGGAGGCACGATGCTGGGTGTTAGGTCACAGTCATTCCTGTCTTCAAGGAGATCAACGAGAGCTACGGTAAGTACAAGAGCTACATGTATACAAACACGAGATACTTGACCCGGTTTGGGGGTCAGAGACGGCTTTCTAGGAAAAACATCCAGAGCAACATCTGAAAGGTAAATAAGGGTTAGGCAACTGAGGTTGTATGCACAAGCTTTCCTTACAGAGGGAACAGCCTGTGCAAATGCTAGAAGGTCAGAAATTCCTTGAAAACATGACAAACATTCTTTAGCTTATCCCCAGCTTCAACTTGTCAATGGTATCTAAGTGCCAGTTATCTTGGGTGAATTTGAGATGAGTTCTCAAGATGAGTTTTTCCCCCAGGTTCTCCTAAATTTCACAAGTTTCCTGTGCCCAAGCCAATTACAGGAAACAAGAAACAAGCCTACACAAACTAAAGTGGGATGATATACATATCATTTTGTGAATTGCTATCCCTAAGCACAGTATTCTTCCCTAACCTATAATGCCTGGCCCCATGTGGCTCTGTTAATTGTTTATTTCACTTGCTGTTCAAATTGTTCTCACTCTTCATTAGACTGAAGGCCCGTGGTCTCCATGAAAGACATGTCCTGAAAGGAAACTTGGCTTTGAGCAGCTGTTTCTCTTCTGTAATCTTTTATATTTCATACAATTCAGGTTCATTGATCTCCCTGAATTGTATCTTCGTTTGAAAACGCAAATGCAAAGCAGGAACAATGCTCTCAACCATGCGTGCTAAAAGCATGACATCTCCCCACCTCCACTTTGGCCTGACCCCTCTCATTTATCACCCCTTGGCCTCATTCCCAAGTTCTTCCAGTCATCCCCTAAGCTACTAGAAAAATATGTTGGATGAGAACTTGGCAAAATATGGTCCTTCTTTAGCTAAATATACATGTGTAATACACATATGTGTTCAGAAAAGAAGTAGGCAGAACTAATTTCACATACACCACAGTGGCACCACATCTGTTCTCCATAAATGTCAGTTAAGGGGGAGAATTAGCTTGGAGTTGGCCCAGAGATGAGAAACTCTTGTGTGTTCAATTCCTGGCACTTTCTTTTGACTGCCAATGTGATGCTTCACAAATATTTTCCCCTTTTGGCACTCAATTTTCCTTCTCTGTAATTTCTACTGGTCTCTATTCTCCCTCCCACCATGTGTACTTCCCAATTTCTGTGTATAGTTTTCACTGATTTTGATAGGTGTTTAGAGGGAGAAAGGAGACACACATGCATGAAAAAAAAAATAGAGTTCTTTCTGGTTTGCAAAACTACTGATTTAAGTTAAGGCATGAAGTACAAATATTGGCCATGTAAGTCTATTTTTAATGCCAAGTTCTGATGCTAAAATACGCTCCCATTTTTACCTATCACTAATGGCATGTACTTTCTACTCCAAAAGATAAAATGTTATAATTCTAAAAGTTTTCTAGGCAATATCAACATCCTTCAATTTAATTTTTCAAGTATATTTCCTTTTGTAAGGCTCAAACACAAAAACATAAATAAGTCCATTTTTTAAGCTCCAACAGTAAATGAATTGTGATTCTAATCATCTTTATGTGCCGCCTGACTTGTAAAAAATTAAAGTAAAAATTTTAATAAAAAAAAAAGAAAATCTGTGGCAAAGCTTGTCTTCAGAAGAGCTCAAAGAAATTTATAAATACTTCCTCAACCATTTCTGGCTTTCTAATTTAAAATGATGCATCATGCAAGAGTTATAAACAATTGTTTCTTATAAAATTACTTCCCATACAAAGCCTGGTATCAGCTCTTATAAGTCATTTCCTATGATTTCTGAGTCCGTTGGTGAGTGGTTATGCATCTGTGCATAACTGAATGACCTAAATGACTTTAACTTCTGATTCATCACGCCCCCATCCTATTTTATATTTAGCTGTATTTGATCCCCAAATGGGAATGTCAACAAGGAGCAAGGTCATACATAAATAGTCTCCAACCTATAGATTTATTGTTCACTCCCTCCAAAGACATTTTTGCATCTTTTGTTCTCCTAAGTTTTTCTTATTTTAAGTTCTAAGCCATATGGTTTTGTCAGGTAAATATACAGAATCTTGAAGCTGGAAAAAAAAATCTCAAGGTTAGTTTCAACCACCTAATAATGCAGGAATATCTTCTTAAATTCTCTGGAAGGTAATCCAGACACTAAACAGTTCTAGGATAGCAAACCAAAAAAATCACAAAGAAGACAATTTCTTATATTCCCAAATTAAGACTACTTGCCCTTCCCAATGCCTGATGAGAACAACATCCCTGCAGGCCTTTGCATGACTTGCTCCCTAACTACATTCAAGTGTCTGCTTGAATGTCACCTTCTCAGAGAGGCTCACCAGTCACTCTCTATTCTCTTACCCATCTTTATTTTTCTTCACAATACTTACTGTCACCGGACATTAAACTATAGATCTACTTGGGTTTTCATTGATTATCTGATGCAGTGCAGAAAATAAGCCCCAAGAAAACAGGGACTGTATTTTATTACCACTGTATTCCCAGCTTCTGGAATAACACTTGGTATATAGTAGGTGCCAGAAATAGTTGCCGACTGATTGAATATCGAGCTTAAATGGGTATCCCTGTATCTTTTACCCACTGATCCAAGTTCTGCTTTTTGGAATCAAATGAGAGCCTAACAGCCAATAATCAGATATTTAAAAACACTTCTTTTTTTTTTTTTTTAAGATTTATTTATTTATTTTAGAGAGAGAATGGGGGAGCAGCAGAGAGAGGGGGAAAGAGAGAATCTCCAGCAGACTCCCTACTGAGCACAGAGCCAGGTGCCAGGTGCCGATTCAATCTCACAACCCTGAGATCATGACCTGAGCAAAATCAAGAGTTGGACAATTGACCAACTGAGCCACCCAGGCACCCCAAAAACGCTTTTCAAGCTCTTTTTTTTTTTTCAGAACTATAGTACATGGCAGTAGAAAGCATTTTTCGAACCATGATTTTAGAATGCTATTTTATCATCTCAAAACAAACAACCAGCAAAGTAAATTTGGGGAGCAGAACTTGGGATTCAAGATATTGGAAGTAATATTGTGATTTTTGATTAGGAGGTGGAATTGGGGAACAGGGAAAAAATCTGGACTATTGCTATTTTCTCTATTTAAGAGGTAGTACAGAAAATGAATTACCAGGTCAATACAACAGCTTTTTGATATAGTACTATCAATTCCAACAAGCTGTAGGAATGACCACAATATTAATTCTTTCTCACAAAAAGTGTTCTATGTTACCCAGGGAATTAACTCACAATTTCTTTATCTGTAGATTGAGAGGTAGATAAGATTATCTTCAACCTTTCTGGTAGCTTTGAAATTATCCTTACAACCAACTTCCATCTAGTTAAGGAACATCTGCTGAGATTGGGATGTGGAGGTGGGGCTGAGGACCTAAGCAACATAGAGAGTTTTGGAACAGACTTTCTCAGAACTGAGCTAGGAACTTTAAAGATAATAATAAAAAATAAAATAAATAAATTTTTTAAAAAAAGAGGATGTTGTGCATCCATGAAGAAGCCATTTAGGGATATGGCATTAAAGTCAGCTAGCATCTCACAGATTGGGGTCTTTCCCTACTAAGGTTCTACGGAGTAGGAGGAAGAAAAGGGAAAGCACATTGTGTGAGTGGCCCAGGTCTGAGGCTGGTCAACGTGGAAACATGAAATTTTAAGATAATCATAAAGTTGACATCCTGGTCATGGGAGTACCTCTTGGGTGAGAAGTACAGCCAGAAAAAGACTAATGAGTTGATCGAACAGGAAGAAATGAGACAGAATAAATGAATAAATTTGTTCAACAGCACAATACATTATGGGAAGTTGAAATATGCCCTGTAACTATTTACATTCGTGGATATATGTAATGTATAGTCTTCATTCCTTTCCTCACTTCTTTTTTTTTTTTTTTTTTTGGTCCTGGCTTTCAAAGCCCTTAGATACTTGCGCTAGACTAAAATTGTTTCTAAAATCACACTCTTTTTTGGAATGTTTAACTTTTTATTCCACTTTTTGATGATTCTGTATTTGGGAAATTCTCTTTACCTCCTATTCAAGTGTCAAGAAAATGTCATCAGAATGACTAAAACTGGGTATTGCATATTATCCTTTATATCTGATATGCACACCCCAGTCTGGTTTGAGTTTTTCTATGTGTCTTTCTTACAAAAGGGTGTCAGCTAATTTCCAATGATGATGATGATGGGGGATGATACTAGCATGGACAATTCTACCCACAAACCTCGTTTTCGACAATCATTTTAACTTCCTCTTCAACAAGTCTTTTATATGAGTTTCTATGACTAGCAAAATAATTTGGCTATAAGTCTTATCTCCTCACCAAAAAGACAAGCAGCCAGGAGTAGAGGAAGGCCAAATGTGCAGATTTGGCCCCATAGGCTGTCTTCAGCACAAATGTATTTGTGCAGAGAATGATACCCACCACCGCATTCCTTCACTATTTGCTTTAGGAGCTCTGGGAGCAACATAGTAAGCACCTTCTGACCTCCTATAAAAGCTGTACCTATGTTCTTTGTCCTTCAGAAAGTCAGCTAGCAAATATTAATTAAGCAACCTTCCACACTGACCAAATTCTTTTCATTTACCTTGCTAATTTTCTTCTTAGATTACCTCCATTTTCTCTTTGGAAAATAGGCCCAGCACTAGGGTCTCAAACCTGTATTATCACAGCATATTTTTTTCCATGTTTCTAATCCTCCTTGCAGATCTCCATTTATCATTACCACTTTCCTTTTTCCAAAACAATGAGTACTTCTCTAATGACTAGGCTGTGGCCCAGGCTTCTTCACTTTTCCTTCCTTATAAATATCCACAGAAGGACCCTGTCACCAAAATATTTACTGATTGCAGCAATTCCTTCCTCATGTCCCCAGTGAGCCTTCTTCCCTTCTGCCAACACTATCTTCCACCAGATAAAGACATTGTTACCTGGAGGAAACCAGTTTCCTGTCTGTAATTTGCTGAGTCACATCTTGCCATTACTCTGCTATAATCATCCAACACTTGTTTTCTATTTGCACCACATCCTACAAAAAGTGTGTCTCCTCATTCAACTCTTTATGGTTTTTTCAGCCAAAATACGAAGTTCAACTACTGCATCATGGATGCTTCCTTCAACCTCTCACTGGCCATCAATCAGATCAACTCTTTTCCCACCTACCCACCACCCATTCCTTCACTATTTGCTTTAGGAGCTCTGGGAGCAACATAGTAAGTATGACCATCCCACACTTGACAGGTAGGAAAATTGAGGTCTTGACAAGATAGTTAATTACCTAAGATGGTAGACTAGACAAGTCTGGTGGTGACTCACTGTATTCATGAAAGTAACATTGATGTGTTCAAAACAGAAACTCCTAGATAACATCTTGTGAATGTATTTTACCAAGAATTTAGGTGAACACATGCCTGATTTTCTGCTGGTCTCCTCCCCATCTAAGCGCAGACATTTATATAGGTTTAACTCCATCCCAAAAAGCCCAGGCCAGAGAATGATACAAAACCTGAGGCCACATACTCCAAGCCTCCCTCTCCAGAACTCAAGCATCCAGCCTATCCCCAGGTCCTTGTGAATGGGAATATCATCTTCTCCAGAGTTGCTTGAAAGGCACATCTTTTCTATTATTTTGTCTTCAACATGAGGAGATCGTCCTCTTCTTAATCTCCACTTCTCCCTTTTCCATTAAAAATAACTTGTAAAAAAGTCAGAAAAAAAGTATTTCACTTAGAGATCTTTCAAATAGTTGGAGACAATCAGTGTCCTGCTTTACACAGTGCTGAGCCATGCTTATATTGTTCTGCTTTAGGTAGTCAACTTCATATTTCCTTAGGCAAAATGATGACTAGTATCCGATAACATCTTGCTTAAGCAAGATTTCATTGCAGATAGTCTATCTGACAGTGTCCTTCACTGTGCATGTGTAACCTGAAAACTTTCAGAATATATGAAAGAATTTGGATTTCTAGATAAGAATACTTTGTATTAGTTTTCCATTGCTGTGGAACAAATGATCACAAACCTAGCTGCTCAAAAGAGGACGACTTTATCACCTCAGAGTTTCCTAGGGCCAGGAATCCAGCACATTTCTGTTGGGTCCTCTGTTTATGGTCTCACAAAGTGGCAAACTGTCAGCCAGAGTGGGACTTTATCTGAGGCCTAGGGTTTTCTAGGCTTCTTGGTTGTTGGCAGAATTCAGCTCCTTGTGGTGATAGAACTGAGATACTCTCTTTATTTCTGGCTTCTACCTGAGGCCCATTCTCAGCTCCTGGAGGCTATGCATGGTTTGCTGCCATGTGGCCTTCCCTACATTATGGCAGGTTATATTTTCAAGGCCAGTAGGACATAGCGTTTCTTGCTTTGAATCTCTCCTCTAGAATTCTAAGACAAAGTCTTATGTAATATAATCATGGAAGTTACTAGCCCATCATATTCACAGGTCCTGCCCACAATCAAGCCGAGGAGATTGTATAGGATAGGTTCACCTGCTGGGGCAGAGCAGGGAGGATTTGTCTCAAAGCCCACTTTAGAATTCTGCCCACCAAAACTCAGACAGGAGTTGCTTCCTCAAGAGACATGAGTCACCCATTTTTTCTGAGGTTATCACAGAGGACGATTAGTTGAGTTAGGTAAGTCACCGATGCAGCGATTGCTGTTGTCAGTGGGCATTTTCTCAACACTGTGACCCTAGTAGGATGTTCAACTGGCTGTGAGAGGCTAAGGGACTGTTGTTTGCAAATCCACCACCCCTCTGGAAGTCTACAAGATAAAAAAATTCAATAACTTATGAATGGGCACTAAGTATTTTCATTTTAAAGCTTTTGAGCATGGGGGATTCTGTGTGCTGATAATTCTAGATAAGCTATGGGGAGAAAATTCAGAAGATAAACTTTCAAATAGTCTAGTGCTTTTAAGGCTGTTTCGGGCATGAATTATCAATAGCCTGCCATAAGCCCTTTCCCATAAAAATTTTAAGCGTAGCCTAAGAAATTATGATGTTTGAAAGAAAGCAAAATAATAATAGTCTTCCTCATTAGTATTCCAAAACTGCAGGCTAGCAAAGCTGACAATTACTCAGTCTAGGATAACATGCATGAAAAAAATTAATAAAAATGTGCCAGGACAACATATCTTATTTGTAATGTTTAACTTCACATTCAGTAAAATGTAGCATTGCTCCTGTTTAATTTTTTTTTTTTTTTACTTATTAGATAAAACTTCCCACAAACCTTACTAGAGTAAAAGACTTTATTTTTCCCACAGTACTTCTATTTTGAGCTTTAAACTGGTATGGTTTGCTAGCGCCAGCTAAGTCAATTCAAACACCGAGCTAATGTTGTCTCCCTAGGTTGTGAGGTTGTTTACGTCAATTGTAATCAGCTTTCTCCGGGATGCAGACCCGGGGAGTTCTCTTTCTGCCAACTGCCAATCCATGCCTACCACAACATGCACAGGAACATGGTAAGAAGAGGCTGATTCAGCACAAATCCACACTGCGCTACCAAGAAATAACTCAATGCATCTATTCAATAGATCCCAGAGCAGTTTCTTCATCTTTGAAAATGAAGGCACCACATTCACCTTTGAACCTTAAATCGGATGCTACAGGTTTCTTTTCATTAGTGTTTTCAGTTTGCACAACTTGTGCCAATTCAGTTAGAACTAAGAATTCTGGCAGTTTTTCTCCTCCTCTTCTTGGGTTTTGGAGGCTCTTTCTGCACCGTGGGATCTTTCACTGTAAAGCATCTTATTCCAGGCAAGTTCTATGGGGACACATGAGCCGGGGATGATGCTGGCTCTAAGAAGAGCCTGCCTTGCTGGCATTGTTCTTGGCTCTTCAGGAACTTCTCAGCAGTGTCCAGCATTCTCAAGCAGCATCCAGTTATATCCAGGCCTCCTGAGGACCTGTGCAGCCAGTCTCACTGCTCTCACTGTATTCTCAGCAGTCTGGGATGTCTGTGGCTCTGGATCATGGCAGATCCAAAACATGCCTTTAGATTGCTCTTAGCAAGTGTTTGATTATATGCAAATCCTCAGTTCATGGCTTTTATTTCACACCTATACAGATCACAGGCCTGGATCTTTGTCTTTGAGAATGTGTTATCCGTATCTAGTTTTTTGCTATTTTTCTAGTGTGCATGTGGGACGTGGGGGACTAAGCGGGGGCAGTTGGCAGTTCATGTTTAGAATTGAAGAGGGAGAAATCAGAGGACATAGAAAATAATATAAACATGTTTTCTAGATATAAGAATATTCTAGAAGAATATATAAGAAACTGTCAACAATTGTCACCTTTGAAGAAGACCAGAGAATTGGAGAGATTATCGATGATATACCCTGATTATTGATTTGATTATATATTATATTTGAATGTGTTCTACTTATTCATTTTATTAATGTTTGTGCATTTAATTTTTTCAATTAAAAATGAAAATGAGGAGCACTTCGGTGGCTCAGTCAGTTAAGCACCTGTCTTCAGCTCAGGTCATGATCCCAGGGTCCTGGGATTGAGCCCCACGTTGGGCCTCCTATAGAGCAGAGTCTGCTTCTCCCTCTCCTTCTGCCCCTCACCCTGCTTGTGTGCTCTCTCTCAAATAAATGAATAAAATCTTATTTAAAAAAATGAAAATGAAAGTAAAAAATAATGAATACTCAAATGAATACTGTTGGTTTGATTTAAGAAGAGAATAGACAAGTTCACTGATGTGACTCGACCTCAGTTAGAGCTAACGTGACAAACCATGTCCCCTTCTGCAGAAAGGAGCATTTCTTCTCCATTCAAACAAAACCTTGCCAAGCACTCTTCTGGGTGCCATAAAAATTCACACAAAAGACGTCATACCGTTTTCGTCCCCCAGGAAGCAGAGACGTGACAGACATATCAACCAAAGAGTAGAAGTTAAAGCAGCCAATGGTTAAATGCCACAGAGTCATTTCTGGCACAAAAAGCACAGTAGTTGGAATCATGCTGTTATGAGTTGAACCGCACCCCCCTAGAAAAGATAAATTGGCATCCTAACCCCCAGCGCCTCAGAATGTGACCTTATTTGGAGGTAGGGTCTTTACAGAGTGATCAAGTTAAAATGAGGTCATTAGGGTGGGCCTTGGCTGACATGCTGGCATCCTTATAAAAAAGGGAAATTTGTACACAGAGACTGGCACATATTAAAAGAAGACAATGTGAAGACACTGGGAGAACACCATCTCTGAGGAAAGGGGTGCCCGAGGCTGCCAGAAGCTAGGAGAGAAGCCTACTAGAGATCCTCCCTCCCAGCACTCAGAAGAAACCAACCCCGCCGACACCTTGATCTCAGTCTTCCAGCTTCCAGAGCACGTTTCTGGTGTGGAAACCACCCGATTTGCCAAACTTTGTTACAGCAGCCCTGCAAAGCTAGTATATACACACTAATTTACTAATGGTTAAAATGAACCCATCCCTCCTACCTAACCACAAATTAGCCTTGAAAAGAGAAAGAATAGAACACTATGTAGATAAACCTCAATTGTGCAAATTGTACCTTCCGTTCTCATCAGTCGTTCTCAACCAGGAGACATGCCATCCGGGGGACATTTGCCAACACCTGGTGACCTTTGTCACAACAGGGGGGATTGCTGCTGGCATTGGTGGGTCTAAAGGCCAAGGATGCTGCCAAACACCCCACAATACACAGCTCAAGCCCCAACAACAAAGATTCATTTGGCCCAAAATGTCAAAAGCACTGGTTGATAAACTCTGTTTCTGATGACACTAAACCAAGTTTTTCTTTCTATATAACATATTGTATTTGTACGGTATTATATACTATATACATAATATACTGTATTTTCATTCAACAAATAGTTGAATGCCTACTATATTCCATGTGCCCATAAAAGGACATTTGTTAAAATATATATTCACCAACAGCAAGTACAATGTGGCACATCGTATATGACAAAATGACTCTTCTCCAAGTCCCTTGCCCTGTCTGCTTACCCTCCTTATTTATTTAACCAATGTGAGGCTCATTGTTGTGTTTCAGTTTTGCAATCTGGTTAAAGTAATATGTCATCTCCTCCATGTTATAACTTCAAAATCATCTCCAAAAAATTAGCACATGTCTCAAGGAAGCAACTGCTCCGAAGCTGGTTTTAGATTCCCTGCTCTTGCAAAGCTTGTGGGAGGTGACTCAGGCAGAGAGAAAAGAAATTAACAGACGAGCTGCTGCTATGTTCTGATCTGATGGGACTGAGGCCACATATTTTGTGGTTTCTCTCCCGGTTTTCTGTGCAGTCTTCCCAGTATAGTACGTCTGTCTTCCTATTCCACAAAGGGACTAAAGCCTTTTTTCCCGCATTTGAAATATGTCTAAACCCTTTCATTCAACTGTCAAAAAAGTAAAATACTGATTTTCTTCTTTAAAGAATGTGTAATGTGTTAATAGGGTTTTTTTTTTTTTTAATTTCCTTTGGTGAGTTTGGATTTAAATCCCAAATTGAGATGGCTAGTGAAAAGATGTCTTGTAGTTTCATATAAATGCCTGATGGTCTTTTATCCACATTAACCATTGTATATTTGAACTTGATGGACAGTTTGTCTCAAAAAGAAAAAAAGAGCAGGTCCTAAATTACCCCAAAGATCAGAATGAAATGCACGGGCAGCTTTACTCCATGCATATTAGCATTTACTCATTTATTCATTTATTCACTATACCTTAGGACAGTTTCCTGCGGTTTTTGACTAGGAGGAATCTGTCTGAACAGTCCACGCTCATAATGAAAGGGGACTATTTTTTCCACATAAATGTTTTAAAGACATTGACATAACTCTAAATGGATGGGTTTAAATATAAAACTTCACAGGTGAATGGTTTGTCGAAGACAAAAGAAGTTCTGTACATTTAAAAACATAATTGAGGAACAAGCATTGCCTACATTACACACCACATAGCTGCGTATAAACGTAAGATATTACAACCTCGTGTCACGTTTTTACTTGAATATTATGCCATTGGAAGAACTCTTGTATAAGCCCTGTGAAGAGCCTCGAGGGAACTTTGCAAGCCCCAGAAGAAGGGGGTCCACATCTTTTCTGTGATATATGTTGATAATGGTTTTGTTGCAACCTTGGAATGCTGTAAATAAAGGAAAAGAAGAAACTTAAAACACCTCCTAGAAGAACGTTTGCATGTGTCTCTTTATTTACTTGCTTGCTTGTCTCCTGGGAGCACGAGCTCCATGAGGTCTGTCAAAGACCAGTCTTGCTTCCAAAAAAACAGGGTTTCCTCGGGGGGCGGAAAAGAAGTAAATCTTCTCACCCGCAGAGCCGCGAGCAAACGGAAGGATGACAAGAGATGCGTGGAGTACGTAGCTTCAAGATGAATGCTGTCAGCATAAATTACGTGTGGCTCCTAGAAGACAAACAGCAGTAGCACCAGAAAGACAGAGTTATTTGCAGGCTTCGAACTGAAAAGCGGATGAGAAAATAAAAAGACAAAACAGTGTGTAGTGCAAAGCTTGGAGAGGGCAGCCTGTGGGGAAAAGAAATGCGCAGGGATTTTATTGTGGTGCCGGACACGGAGCATGAAGGGACTATAAGAAAGGGAGCGCTCCAAAGAGAAAACGTCAACCAGAAATAAAAAGTACAGGACAAAGGGATCATGAATGTATGAGGAGTCACAGCAAAGACAGCAAAGCTGTGTTAAAGAACTGAGGTTGAATAGAGATTGAAGGAACCTCAAAAGGCGCCTGAAAGCACCCTCTATCACAGAGAAGGCACTAACAATAGATAAGATACACAAGTCACAAAAGCAACTTTGAGATGTTGGCATAGCCCACGGAGTTTATTCCATTAATAAATAATAGCAGCTAGAGAACTGCTATAAATTCCCTGATGAGATGGGATCGGTGATTTAAAACTACACCAACACCCCTAAAGTATGCTTCTAATTTACTCATATATTTAAGTGGAACTCTTAGTCAACTTGATGACTGCCAAATCATCCCCTTCAATTAAAGCATTGTTTAAAACCTCTATTCAATTTACAATCTCAAGTAAAATTCCTTGGGTGGACCTGTCGGTGGAAGCGATGTCAGTACATAACCAACCTCGGTTGATTCATTCTGTTTACACTCTTACCTACTTATTAGAGATCAAAGGACAGATGGTTAAATAACCAGCACCCCAAAATGGATGCTTACCCGGCAGTATTTTTTTTTTCTTTCACTTGATAACCTCCCTTCTGTGGAAGGTAATGAATTCTCAAGCACTCAGAGGCGGGGCAGGCTGCTTATTCCTGCTTCACTCTGTTCCAGATTTCCCTTATCTTGTCTGTTAGAGTCAATCAAGGATTGCTCACTGGTAGCTGACAGACTGTGTATTATTTCTGGCATGACACCGAGAACAACATGGAAAAGTTCCATACTGGGTTCTGTACAGCCAATGGAAGCATTCCTGGGCAAATATTTTATACCCCTGCAGGGCTGGTTTTACAGCAGTAATTTATTCATTCACTCGTCTCATATTTATTGAGTTAAAACCTATGATCTGGCGGATACTGAGCAGTTTTCCCTGCCCACCTGGGCTCGGGGGTAAATTCTAAGTGCAGCTCCTCTGAGTTCCTGAAACTAAAGTGAGGGTCATCTAACCCCCACTGACATTTAGAGAGACGAGTAACCACCTCTAAAATGGAAAGTGCAGGTATCGTGGAAGAACTAGAGATGGAATTGGTTGAAAGTACCTCAAAAGGTAGAGATGTGAAAGAAACTAATGCTAGCATATTACGTGGAGAATGACCGTAATAATCAGAAGTGCCATGTCTGGAAAGCAAATGTTTAGATAGGAGCCGGTTAAGGTTGCCTACGAGGCCGGACTCTGTGAAGAAAGCCAAAGAGATTACACTGTCAAAGTGGGTGGGGACTAACAAAGGAGACCATGCTCTTCCCACTGGAGGGGAAACAGCGGGAAAGGAAGAGCCGGTGAAGGCTCTTGAGCACAGGAGCAACTTCAGTACAATAAAGTTTTAACAGTGCTTTGAATGGATTGGCACACAGAGCTACAAAATTCAGCTAGCAGAACGTTCTAGCCATCTAGATATAAATGTTATTGGAAATGAGAAGTGAACAACTAGTTTAAAAGCTGCCGATGGCAAGATCAGTACTCTTTCTATCCATGGCACCCAGCACATAATATAAAGACACAAAATGTTTTTCTAGTAAGCAAAGATTTAGGAACTGAATCAGGAACACCCACAGAACAACCCTGCCATGGCAGGGTAAAGAAGGACCACGGCTGGAAAATGGCCAACGGACTTTACAGCAAGAAGGTAAAGAGAAAAATAAGTGTTTAAACACTGGATGACAGAAAGTCTTTACTCCTGTTTCAAGAAACTTGAAAGAAAAAGGAAAAAGAAAGACTCTTTGGTAAGAGGTAAATAATGAAATTTTTTTTTTCTTAAAAGGCTTTGTATCTCAAAAAGGACACCTGAGAAGGATTTACTTGATGGGGGAAAACCTAGTGTTCAGGGACAATGAAGGCTCCAGCAAGAGAGCAATTAACTAGATAAAATTAAATAGATCTAATCCAGTAATGAATATTTGTTAAACACTATTATGAACTGAAAACTATGCTAAGCAATGGAGATATGAAGAAGAAAATAAACAGTTTCTGCCCCCACAGAATTTATAATCACAGGGAGAATCAGATAGGACTAACACACAATTACAATGCAATAATGACTTTAATCAAGGCATGTATCAATTATAATAGAGGAGAAGGAAACAAAGAATGCCTGGGCGAGTTATAGAAGGTGTCATGGGTCCACTGTCTCTTTCTCGTGTTAATTGAACTCTTATAATGCTTTTGCAGAATCACCGCACCCCACCAAGTCCACGTGATTTGATCAGATTGACCAAGCTCTCCAGCTCCAAGATACGTATAGGACCCTGGGCCAGCCAATCAAAAGAATACATCTGCCAGTGATTAATCTGGGAATGGGCATGTCACCCAGTCCAGACCAATCAAAATCCTCCTCAGAATATTGTTTAACTCTGAGTAGCAAGAAGAGCCACTTTCTCTTTTATAAATGTCATATGGCAGCACCAAGCAAGCCTTGGCTGCAGGGGTTCTCTCTGCCAGCACAAGAGAAGAGACTGCCTAATAATGAAGACAACCAAAGAGTAATTAATAAATTAATTAAAGAGCCAACAGAAAAAAAACAAAAGAAAGGTAATAAAAGGAAAAGATTTCTGATAACATTTTAAGACCCTTAAGACTTTGTGCAGGTAGCATATTTAAGAACAATTATAAAATCTTATTATACTAATTATTTTGACAGAAGTGTTCTTAAGTTGTTATGGACTGAATGTTTGTGTCCCACCTCCACCCCCCCCCCAAATCCATGTATTGAAGCCCTAACCCTTAATGTAATGGTGTTTGGAGATGGGGTCTCTGAGAAGTAATTAGGGTTAGTTGAGGTCTTGAGGGCAGGACTCTGCTCTGATGGGATTAGTGCTCTTATAAGAAGAAACATGAGCAAGTTTTTTCTCTCTCTCTCTTTACCTACAACCACCAAGGAAAGGCCATGTGAGGACACCACAAGAAGGCAGCCATCTGCAACCCAAGGAGAGAGCTCTCACCAGACACCAAACCCGCCAGCAGTTTGATCTTGGACTTCCAGTCTTCAGAGTTGTGAGAAATAAATTTCTGTTGCTTAAGCCACCAGTCTAGGATATTTTGCTGTGGCAGCTCTACCTAAGTTTCAAATACGTAGTCATCCAGAACCTTACCTATTATAAGTATTTGATGAGCAGTCTCAATGGTGATTTTTGTATATCTCTACTGCCAGATCATGCCGTGGACTATCCGTGCTCTCTTTACTGCTGGAAATAGGATCATTAGTGCCTTTAAATCTAATAAAAGTAGAGAATCAACTCAAGAAACCTAAGAACCAATTCAGAAAATTCATCTATAATATTCTGCTTCTCTAGAACCACTCTCAGTACTAAAATAGAAAGAGAAAGATGTATTTTAAGACATTTTCTCATTCAATTGTAGGAGCCAGCAAGTTGGAATTCTGTATGGCAGGCTGGCAGGCTGGAAATTTAGGCAAGAATTGATGCTGTAGTCTTGAGTCTGAATTCCATAAGGCAAAGGGCTAGAAACTCAAGCAAGGCTTCTAGGTTACAGTTTTGAGACAAATACCTTCTTTGGGGACTTATCTTTGCTCTTAAAGCCTTCAACTGATAGGATGAGGCCCACCCACATTACAGAATGTAATCTGCTTTGCTTAAAGTTTACTGATTTAAATGTTAATCACATCTAAAAAGTACCTTCACACTTAGATCTAGAACTGCTGTTTGATCAGAGCTCTGGGCACCACAGCCTAACCAAGTTGACACATAAAATTAACCATCACCTCCACACAAAAACATGTCCACAAATGTTCATATCAGCTTTATTCATAATAATTTCAAGCTGGAAATGACCCAAAATATCCATCAGTAGGTAAATGAATAGATTGTGGTATATTCATACTATGAAATATTGCTTAGTAATAACAAGGACAAACTATTGATATAAGCAATATGGATGAATTGCAAAATCATTATGTTGAATAAAAAGCCAAGGAAAAAAAGAATATACACTGTATAATTCCATTTAATGATATTCAAGAAAATTCAAACTGATCTATAGTGTCAGTAAAAAGTGGAACAGTACTTTCCAGAGGTTGGAGGTAGAAGGAGGAATGAATTATAAAGGGACATAAGAAAAATATGGGGGGATGATGGAAACGGCAATTTATCTCGATTGTGGTGATGGTTTCATGGTGTATACATATGTCATAAGTCATCGTGGTAGGCAGCCTCTGAGATGGCCATCTCCTGGTATTCATATCCTTATGGAATCCCCTTTATTTAAGTCTGGGCTGCATTTAGTGACTCACTTTTTTTTAAATTGGCAGATAACTTGGACTCTCGTCTTCATGGTTCTATGTGGTTGGTCAAAGTATCAAACTCATCAATACAAAAAAAAAAAAAAGTCAATTGGTTCATCAAATACCAGAATATGTTGGGAGTATTTGGTAACTGTTCTATTATGAAAATTATTGGGGTAAAGAGGAATAGCTTCCTTAGTGGTTCTGATAATGGTCTGACCTGGGTAAAGCAGGTGTTACTGGCGTTATAGAGGATTGGAAAACTTATAGAGGCAGGAATGTTGTTTTTCCCAACTTCTCAACTTCCCAGCTGCCCAACATTCCAGAACGTGGTTTTGTTTTCTCTTCCTGAGGGAATTAAAGAAGAGATTGTCTTTTTTATAAGTCAAATTCATTGTGTATTAACCTTGCTTTTTATTTGTTTAAACATATTTATTCTTTTTTTAAGTTTTTATTGTGTTAGTCACCATACAGTACGTCATTAATTTTTGATGTAATGTTCCATGATTCATTGTGTATAACACCCAGTGCTCATTGCAATATGTGCCCTTCTTAATACCCATCATTGAGCTAACTTCCCCCCTTCACCTATGAAACCCTCAGTTTGTTTCCCAGAGTCCATAGTCTCTCATGTTTCATCTCCCCCTTTGACTTCCCTCCCTTCATTTTTTCCTTCCATCTCCTAATGTCCTCCATGCTATTCCTTATGTTCCACATATAAGTGAAACCATATGATAATTGTCTCTCTCTGCTTGACTTATTTCACTTAGCATAATCCCCTCCAGTTCCATCCACATCAATGCAAATGGTGGGCATTCACCCTTTCTGAAGGCTGAGTAATATTCATTGTATATATGGACCACATCTTCTTTATCCATTCGTCTGTTGAAGGGCATCTCCACTCCTTCCACAGTTTGGATTTATTCCTGGGATGCAAGTGTGGTTCAACATTTGCAAATCAATGTGATAGAACACGTTAATAAGAAAAGAGACAAGAACCGTATGATCCTCTCAATTGATGCAGAAAAAGCATTTGACAAAATACAGCATCCTTTCCTGATTAAAACTCTTCAGAGTGTAGGGATAGAGGGAACATTCTTCAAATTCATGAAAACCATCTATGAAAAGCCCACAGGGAGTATCATTCTCAATGGGGAAAAGCTGAGAGCTTTCCCCTTAAGATCAGGAACACAATAAGGATGCCCACTCTTCCCACTATTGTTCAACATAGTACTAGAAGACCTAGCATCAACAATCAGACAACAAAAAAGAAATAAAAGGCATTCAAATTGGTGAAAAAGAAGTCAAACTCTCTTTTTTCACAGATGACATGATACTTCATGTGAAAAACTCAAAAGACTCTACTCCCAAATTACTAGAACTCATAGAGCAATTCAGTAACGTGGCAGGATACAAAATCAATGCACAGAAATCAGTTGCTACCTAACAATGTAACTGTAGAAAGAGAAATTAGGGAATCGATTCCATTTTCAATAGCACCAAAAACCATAAGATACCTTGGAATAAACCAACTTTTTTTTTATTTATAAAATAAAAAAGAGGTAAATGACCTATACTCTAGGAACTACAGAACACTTATGAAAGACATTGAAGAAGACACAAAAAGATGGAAAAACATCCCATGCTTATGGATTGGAAGAATAAACATTGTTAAAATGTCTGCACTGCCCAGAGCAATCTATACTTTCAACTCCATCCCGATCAAAATACCAATGGCATTTTTCAAAAGCTGGAACAAACAATCCTAAAATTCATATGAGACCAGAAAAGACACCCAATCTCCAAAGAAATACTGAAAAAGGAAAACAAAGCTAGGGGCATCATGTTGCCTGATTTCAGGCTATATTACAAAGTAGTGATCATCAAGACAGCATGATAAATATATTTATTCTTTATACTCATCCATGTGCTCACTCATAAACACACAGTACTGTTTTCCTCTTCCTAGTCTCATGCCCAGAGTGAGCTCATGCACACCCACTAATTTAAGTACCATCCTCTTGTTTACCCTCAGACTGCAGCCTTTACCTCTCTCTTGAGCTTTAGAATTCTATGAACACTATTTGATATTTCTTGGATATCTAATAAGCATCTCAAGCTGAATATCTTCAAGAGAGAGCTCTTGTTTTCCTCCTAAAGGAAATGCTTCTTTTCACCCCCAATATTACAGTACCAACTGTCACCATGTGGCTTGACCAAAAGGTTTAGGAATAATATCTGATTCTTTCTTTTTCCACACCTCTATATCCAATTTATTAGGAAGTTCTGTTAACTTCATTCTATCATACATCATTCTGGTTCTCATCACTTCTTGCTCTTGCTTATGTTCCCCAGCTGCAACGATAACCCATTCCCTATAGAGCAGCTAGAGTGAGTTAAAAAGAAAAGAAAGAAGAAAAAAGTAAAGGAGAAGAAGAAATCAGATCATTTCATTCCTCTTCTTTCTATTTAATAATGAAATCTAAAATCCTTATCCTGATACCCATCACAAGCATTTAAATCATCACTAACCACCACTATTTCTAGCTAACTCCCTCTGGTTCCCAGTTCTGCTAATATTTGACCCACCAAGGTCTACAATCTATAGATCTTAGCATCTTTCACTGTCTTTCCCCTCCATCATCTCCCCATCCACCATCCAAATCTATGGTCAATAATTTCAATCATTCTTTTGGATATACTTCCAAATCCCTTCTTCTTCTCTTACTACCTCATATTTACTTGGCAAACTTCTCTTCTTGGTTAAGTCTGACTCAATTGTTATACCATATCTGCATCCACACAAACGAATGGGACCAGAGAAAAGCACAGTGCTCAAACTAATGATTCTTCTAGCATCAAGAAGACTGTTAGTGCTGCCTGGCAACCCTGCAGTGTTTCTTTGGCCCATTCCCTTTCTTATTCCTCCAATCTCTCAAATAAGACCCAGGCATCCTATTTCTCTGAGAAAATAGAAGCATTCAGAAAATCTTCATAACCTTCCATCATTATATCCACCAAGCTACCTGCATCTATGCCTATATGTTCTGCCTTTTCTAATAACTTTGGATAAACTGTCCATGATTTCAGCAAAGCAAACAAACACTACATTTATGCATTAGATCCCATTTCCTCTGATCTACTAAGAAACATTGCTTCATGACTCTCCCACTTATTTCCAATACCATCAAATTTTCTTTCTGTACTGGATCTTTTCCAGTAGCACATAAATGTGTAATTATTTCCCCCATCTTAAACAAAAAAATTTTGTTTGATCTCACATGCTCCTCTAGTTATTGCTCTATTTCTCTCCTTTTTATAACAAAATACCTCAAAAGAGTTCAGTATTCAATATTCCTCTTTTCAATCTTTGAGCCCACTCTGATCAGCTTTTATAACTACTGAGTAGGGAAAACACACTCCTTTAGTGTGTTTCTCTCACTCTCACATGACCCCCACATTCACAACACTTCTGATATCAGATGAGTAGGGTTTTATTCCCAAGCAATACCCTAACACCAACTGAGTGTCCTACAATCTAAATTAATTCTAAACATACCTACCTGGAGATAACATTAGATCCCATAGGTTATGGGGTCAGTCCCACATGACTGCCTTCCTCCTCTTCAGACACCAATTACAAGTCTCCAGGTGGTCACCTGTGTTTCTGACAACCACCGATAAATTGGCATTCCCATAACCCTTCTCCTCGGGTTCTGCTACTTGCTGGAACAGCCCACAGAACTCAAGGAAACACTTCCTTACATTGACCAGTTTATTAAGGGATATGATAAAGGATACAGATGAACAGCCAAATGAAGAGATACATAGGACATTTCTGGAAAGGTCCCAAGTACAGAAGCTTTTGTTCTCATGGAATTGGGATGTGCCATATGCTTAGCATTTAAATGTTTTCACCAACCCACAAACTCTCTGAACCCCATGCTTTGGGGACTTTTATGGAGGCTTCCTCACATAGGCATCATTGATCACTAACTCCACTTCTAGCCCTTTTCCCCTTCTTGAAGGAAAAGGGGCAGGTGTGGGATGGCTGAAAGTTCCAAGCTTCTAATCATGACCTGGTCTTTCTGGTGACCAGCCGCCATTCAGGAGGCCACCCAGAGTCACCTCATTAGAACAAGAGATGCTCCTATCACCCAGAAAAATCCCATGGGATTTAGGGGCTCAGTGTCAGGAACCAGGGTTGAAGACCAAATATTAGAACAAAGGATGATCCTCATGCTCTTATAATTTAGGAAGTTACCAAGGATTTAGGAGTCTGTGCCAGAAGAGAGAGGCAGAGACCCATATATATTTGTTCTATTATTTCACAACTACAGTCTCCACAAAACTGCTCTTACCTCATTCACAAGTTACCTCCAAGTTGTAAAAATCCACTGCTCAGTTCTTAGCTGTCTTTCACCTGACTTCGGCAGTATTTACAACAGTTCTTTACTCCATCGCCTTGTTAACATTTGATTTATTTAATGTCTGGCAAACCACACTCAACTCCTTCTCTTCTTATCTCTCTGGCCCTCAATCTCAGTCTCCCTTACCTGTTCTTCCTCTTCTCTCCAATCTATTAATATTGATGTACTCTAGGGTTGAGTCCTGAGACCATTTCTCTTCTTTGACCCTCGCTGTGATGATCTCATCTGGCTTCATGGCTTTACATAGCATCTCTCTACTGATAATTCTCAGATTTATACCCTTAGGCAGGACATCTCTGATCTCCAGAGTCACACACCCGAACACACCTACTCAATCGCTTCTCTTAGATGTCTGATAAGCATTTAAAACTTAACATGTTCAAACCTGCGCTCTTGATCTTCCCTCTCAAACCTTCTCCTCTTAAAGACTTCTGCATTTCAGTACATATCAACTTCCCCCTTCCAGGAGCCCAGGCTGAAGTCTTTCTTTCTCTTATACCACACATTCAATCTCAGCATGTCATGCTGCTACCAACTGTGTACAAACTGCCAGGCTTCCTCTTTCTCTACAAGCTACTATCATTTCCTGTACAGATTATTGCAATAGCATCCTTTGGGGTCTTTTTGTCCTTATCTTTGCCCCTTTACAGTCTTTTCTCAATGCAGCAGCCGAAATGACCCTGTTAAAACATAAGTGGTCCCATCAAACTCTCTAATAGCATTCCATTTCAGTAATAGGGAAAGCCAAAATCTGTAGAATGGTCTGCAAGGTCTTAGGTGATGTGGCCTTTTTAGTGCTCTGATCTCATATCCTGCTACGTCCAAAGTCTTGCCTTGTTCACTCCATTCCAACGTATGGGTCCCTCGTTGTTTCTGGAACATGCCAAGCATGTATGTACCTTTGTACATATAATTCCTTCTCCTACTGTACTCT
>NW_024423453.1:52320469-52416432 GCF_017311325.1 Ursus maritimus | reverse complement strand
AACTATGCACATGGCTCAATCCTTTATCTTTTTCAGGACTTTTTTCAAATGCTGTTTAAAATTATAACCTCTTTTCCCACACACCATTCCCTGCACCTCTTTTTTGCATTATTTTTCTCCATAGCATTTACGAACTTTAATCATTTCTGAATTCACTTCTCTGGAGTTTCTTCAACTCCTTTATATCTGTGCATGTGTGTGTATGTGTGTGCATGGGTGCGTGTGCGTGTGCACATGTGTGTGAGAAGGGAACAGACCACACTGGATCCAGTTCTCTAATCTGAATGCAAGCAGAATAGAATGATAGACTTACTTCTGAGTCTTTCATGATTCCCTAGTCAAAGACAAAAAATCCGGAAGTCTAAGAAATAGTTTGTAATAATAATTGTTACCACTGTTTTTGCAGGTGAGACTGTCTCACAGAAACTTTAAGTGACTTGCCTAAGGTCATTCAGCCGGTAAAGAAGGCTGAGCCACAGTTTCAACCCAGGACTTTCTGACCCCAAAGCTCACAGACAAAATCACTTTTCCAGGCCACACTGTCCTAAAACTGTGTTAATTATGTAACATATAACATCCATGGAAAGGCAATATAACTAAAAGTTATTTTGCCTATACCTGCTTTCACACATAGTCTATAATGCAACCTCTTTGGCCTTTTCCCATAATATGCAATCCTTTGTAATTATAACCTAGAAATTCCATCCATTCTAGACAGAACTGTTTACACTTTCAACACAACAAATTTTTATTTACCTTAACAACCTGCTTTACTCTTTCTACTGTGCTTATGATGCTCAGAATTAATTGAAGCTGAGGTTCATCTTTCACCACCAACCAAGGCCGAACAACAGACAGCTGCACTTTGTGACAGTGAACTGTGATTCACACCATCATAAATTTCTCCAGACTTTATTTGGGAAATAGCTAAAGATATATAAAAATGTGTCCCAAAAATATTCCAACCCCCTCACCTCCCTTCACCCACCCCCAGACTGAGGACATTGATTTTTGCTTCTCAGCAGGGAGACAACAATAGACAATGTTGCTGACACCTCCTATGAGATGCACTGCAAACCCCTGTGGTGAAGGCCAGGGCCAGTTCTGTCTCTTCTGATCAGGTCCTTTCCTTCCCTGCTTTGCACTTGGCACCTGTTCCCAGACAGCTGGCTAACAGCGAGCTGCTCCTGATAACTGCCTAAACAAACACCTTCCATTTTATGGAAAAAGAAAACTTTTCAAATAATAGGGATTCCTGTGGTCTGGAATAGATAACAGTCATTTTGTAGGTACTTCATTCCCCATCCCAGCATATACATATGCATTGAGCTTTGAGAGAAAAATCACTGCTTAAATTCTTTGTTCAATTGACCCAAGAAGCCTGAAAGTTTACTATTGCCTCCCTTTCTTTGATTTTAGCATTGAACTTTTCCTGGACTTACCTTAAATGTAAGTATTTCTGAAAGAAATAAAATTTTGATAGTATCACTTTACTACTGACTAGTTTATCAGATTTTTCATATGACAGAAGGCATAAAGATGGCATTAGGACACCTTAAGAGAGAAAGGTTTATACCTAAAAAAAGGTGCAAGTGCTAACGCAGAAAAAGGAAATCAGGAATGCAAAAAATAAATTTAGTCTTCCTCCAAAGCTCCTACCACTTGTTAATTGGAGAAAGGAAGGAAGGAAGGAAGGAAGGAAGGAAGGAAGGAAGGAAGGAAGGAAGGAAGGGAAGAAGGGAGGGAAGAAAGGGAGGAAAAGAAAGAAGGAAAGAAAGAAAGATCCAATATAGATTAAATTTAACCCAACCTAGTAATTTAATAGACCCCTTGGTGGTGCTCATTATCTCTTAGGAAAACACATGTGCGCACACACACACATGCGCACACACACACACACACACACACACACACACAGGCTCCCAAGTAGCCAGCATCCAAGTGTGTAAACAGGAGGTGTATAGCTCCTGTAACTTCCTGGTGGGATGGAGAGGATTGGGCATTAGTATCCTCTTGCTTCTGTAGTCTCTACAGCAAGGCTGCCAGATACCATGCTGGCCTCTAGGCATGGAGATCACATGATCCACTCTTTCTGTCCGTGAAATGCTCCTGAAGAGCTCCTGCACTAAGACACGTCTTGGCTCGCACTGATTCATTAGGCCTCTCTAAAGGCTAAGCCTTGCATTCAGACCAGGGCGAGGCAGTCTGCTCTGCAGCCCTAACTTACAGGTACTTCCCCCAGAAAGAGCAACGCCCCTGGTAATGTCCCCATCCACACCCTCAGCTATTTCTAAGATCCACTATGTCACCCAAAAACAAAGTTGTAGTTGGCTATCCCACAAGAAGCAGCCTCTTTTCCAGAGTCCTAAGGTAAGATGACCACAGCAGCTCCATTCCCTTGGAATCTCTCATAACATGCTATGCATGGGGAGAAAAATCAGGACATACATACCTAGAAACTGTACATTCTTCCCTCTTCTCCTCCCCCATTTTCACCGTGCCCGGGCCTAGAAGGGGTGGGCTTTCCCCTACATTACATTCCCCTCTTATTGAATCCAACCTCTTGGCATATAGGAGTGTTTTCTCTACACGGTTGGAAAACTCCATGAGATTATTCTTCAAGGATTAGATGTTGATATTCTAAAGGGAAAAATAAAGAAGTTCAAAAAAATTCAAGAAAATGATCTAATTGGAAAGGATATTATCTCACAGCATAATGTTATTTTGCATGTCAAAAGCTTAATGATTTCACATTCATTCTATTTACATTTCTCCCATCATAAATCCCCTTAGGTGAATAGATATCTGGAGACAATTAGGGCAAAAATCAGTACTCAGAATAGAGAAAAGTCAAGCAAGTTAATGATTTTCAAAGTTATTTCAAATGTGAACAAAATTTCAGAGAGAAGGCAAAAAAAATTACCTAGTAAATATACCTCAATAAATATATCCTGTTGACTCATTAAGTTAAAGTTTTGAGAAACGATAGAAAATTATCTAATATTTTCATGGAAATGCAATGAACCCGAAGATTTTTTTTCTTGAGTCTTCTAAAGCTTAAGTTTCAGCAAGACTCAAAATTACTTTTATATCCCATATTCAAGGTGTGAGTTGTCAGTTTCCATTCCCACCTCAACCCTTCCCAGAACTAAGCTACTCTACAGAACTTACTGGACCCTTGCCTAAAGACCTGGGAAGCAATCTGCATGCTTTGTACTTCTCCTCTGTACAAAGGGCATAGTAATGCCTTGAATTCTAGAAATTTATTCAGATTCCCTGACATCAAGGGAATTACCTCAAGCAGCTTTTTGGAGGTTACACAAGCCTGATCGCTCCCTATGGAACATTAGAAAGGACTTCAACCATCTTAACCTCTATTTGTCTGGTCCCTTTCAGCAGTTTACTTTTCTCTCACTGAAATTGTCTAAGGATTCACAAGCAGTTGGCTGTAAAGAGAAAAATCCTATATAAATACCCACGTTGTTTTTTCTATTTCCTTCTTGCAAGTACATTGGAAAGGACAGGATTTCGCATAGGAAACACTGAATGATAATATTTTGGGAAAACCTGCTGACTTTGTAAGACACAGTTGGCCAAAATTCAGGTCAGAAATACCCAGGGAATTAAAAGGCTCCTAGAATTACGGGGATGAGGTTTCTGCCGGCAGTGAAGCCCTCTGTAAAGGACAAGGGATATTTATGCTTACAAAGGAAAAAAATGGAAACATTAGCAAGGCTGCAAGCAGCCCACGAGTGTGGTGCACAGGTGTGCCAGAAAGTAACTACAGTGTGGCTTTGCAATGAGTAAAGGGAATAAGGGCCCTCAGACTTAACAATAATAGAAGAGAAGAAGAAGGGACAAGAGAAGGGGAAGGGAAAGGCAAAGAAGGAGAAGATGAAGGGAAGAAAAGATAATAACTATCTAGGGAGAAATTCAGCAAAATAAGAGCCACACTCTATGGTTGAAAGGATAATTTTCAGGGATGCCAGTTAAGAGAATTCTAAAAGAAAATCCTTTACTAAAGGACTTTGAAGTCTTCTTTAATCATGTAGTCATTAACCTTATTGATAATTATAAACTGCTGAGCCCATGGAGTAAAATCATTGCTTCTTTTGTTTCCTAAGGGCATAAGTACTACAGGAGATGCTCATTTATTTCCTTCTCAAGGAATATGACAAGAAATGTGTCTTTGTCCTATTAAACTCACTGGAGAACAAGTCCCAGTTGGCCAATATTGGAGTATATTGAAGGACATGTTAGATGTTTAGACAATTAGCCTTTTAAAACCAACAACTATCTTAAATGTTCTGATGGGTTATGAAACAAAGACAAAATGCCAACCTAAGGTCATATCTAGTCAGGAAGACATGAAATTTTAGTATCCAATTTTTGTGTGTGGTGATAGGGACTATTTCCAAGAGTATTATGGAGGGTAAGTGGAAAAAAAATCCCACTATCCTCTCAGCCTCATCTGCACATGGTGCCAGACTCTGGGCTAAGGATTAGGGATATTAAGGTGACTCCACATGAAGTTCATGACCCAAAGGAGAAGACAAGCATGAGATAAGCACGTACAATTAACCACAAGCTTTGAAGACAGATATATGATGATATGACAGCACCCAGCTGGGGCACCTATTCTAAGGGTACTGGAGGGTGATTATAGAGAAATGAGTGCCTCAAAAGCAAATAGATATGCTAGGAAAAGAAACGTCATCTATAAAGATCAAATCCTTGCCTACAACCAAACAGAAATAGCTTTTGCCTCCTCAGCTCCTCAGAGAGGTTGAGCAGAAAAAGGGGGAGTGGCCTTTGGGTTTGGAATGTCCCTGCCTGGACCCAATGGATCTGTGACCCAGCATTTAAAGCTGGAACAGAGCCCAGGCTTACAGCTGACAGGTGTGTGTCCAGAAGGGCAAAAGGAAAGCCTATTCTGCGTGATATTTTAGACGCTTCACTCCTAAATCTCTTTCCTTAATGCAGATTTCAGATGTAAAATCACCACTTTCACTAACTCCTTGCCAGGAGAATTAATTATGCTAGTAAGTGCTGGTCACATAGCCAGGATGTTATCTCAGAAGCTTCAGAAAATCAAAGACGTTCTCTGAAGCCTTCCCTGAATTAGAGAGCTTCATCTTCAGTAATTTTATTACTGAACTTTTGGGTCTTGCTAAGTGACATAGCCTTCGGCCTACTCTGTTTAGTCCCAGTGGGCACTGGAGATGGGCCTAAATAAAGAAAGAATTTTCCTTTATCCTTCTGAAGGTGTGTCAAGAGTCTTGGGTACATGATATAGTTGAGCCAGAGGAACCAGAACAGAAATTACCACAAGGCTTGGAGGTCCTGAACTTACTTTAGTTTCATATGTAGGACAAGGAAGTCTTTTCTCCCTGGGGCTGCTTAGTTCTGAGACAAATGTATATCATATCATCAAGGCTACTCATAGGGGCTAGAGTGGGAGTTAGATCAGGAAAGAAGTAATGATGCAGTGATGTGATCTAGAAGTTAACAGAGTTAACACCTTCTGTATAGGGAATGGGAGGGAGGGAATGTTGTTGTTTACGTAGTCCTATCACACATACATTGTGAAATAGCATCTGAGTATGTCATCGTGGTAACTCTTGCTAATAGACAGTTGTCTTCTCAATAGGACTAAGGGAGGTATCCATCATTTAGGGAAAGGCAGAACCCAGAACCAAAAGGAGAAATGTTCATCTTTTGGATTTATAAAACAAGCTCTAAAAGCCTAATTTAGAGACAACGCTTTCACTTGGGAAAGCTAAGCTTTGCTCCAGAAAGAATTTGTGTAACCCAAGGAACCAAGATGAAAGACTAGAATATGCAGATTTAAAAAGTTAAGCACATGAAAAGATGCTGGATAATACAAAATAGCAATTTACCAACCACTGGGAGGAGAAAAAGCTCTTCTCGGATTAGGGAAAGGTGCTGAAAAGGAGCTAGAGAGAGTTGAGATAATAGTACAGGGCCTGTTCCCTTCCTCCAGATTGGGTTTGAAGTTTCCAAAAGATGCTAGAAACACCAAGATAGGTTTATGATTCTCATGCCAGAAAATACGAGAGGAGACTGTTCCTCCTCCAACTGCACCAAGGCAGAGCTCAGAAAGGAGAGGATAAAGGAACTGGGGGGAAAATCTTGATTGTTCCTCACTTTGGACAAGCTACCTACAGAGCACATCATCATCATATTAATGTTCTTTTTCTTTTTCAGCCTTGCTCTTAAACGTTGGTCATTGAAGGGCACACTTACTCTGTCTTCAAGATTCCAAGTGAAGGAACTCCACCTAGAGCCACACTGTCTCTTCAGCACCTCCTCACTCTTCCCCAGGAGAAGCAGCATGGACTATTTTACTGCTGAGCTTGGGAAAAAGACAAAGCTCTGTGACCTCTGGATTTTTTTTTTAAGATTTTATTTATTTGAGAGAGAGAGAGAGAAAGGGAGCACAAGCAGGTGGAGGGAGAGAGAGAGAGAGAGAGAGAGAGAGGGAGTAGCAGACTCCCCACTTAGCAGGGAGCCCAGGACTCCATCCCAGGACCCTGGGATCATGACCTGAGCTGAAGGCAGACGTTCAACCAACTGAGCCACCCAGGCGCCCTGCCTCTGGTTTGTTATCCAGAAAGTCTGCCTCTGGGCCAACTTAGATGACCATGGTGGTGAACTGCATGGGAATGTGAGGTGGGGGATATATACGTACATATAAGTACCCTCTGGAATTTGGGAGCCAAAAGCAGGCTCATCATTATCACAATGATAGTTAGCATTTTTCTTACATTGGGTCATTTAAAACTTGATATTGTTCTTTCTTAAGGGGTCTTCATATTCAGAAACAACCCCTTTTCTGTAACTATGCATGTGGTTGAGCACTATTGCTATGCAGGAGGCCTGTTGCATTTGGATTGTGTTGGCTAGTGAAGGAATGCTTAATGGTATTGTATATTTAATGACAAACCAAGCCATCCAATAAAAGCCAAGTGCTCTGTTGTGTTTACCTGGGAGCACAGAGTGGTAGAGAGCACATAAAATGGATGAGTAAGCAGTTTTTCCCTCTGATTTCATTACCAGAGCCATCGGCATGTTTTCAAGCATATTCTTGAAAACCGGACAGTATACCGTTGCTAATTTTCTGTACAGTCAGAAGCATCTACTGCCTGTGGATTAAAATCTGGCAGGTAAGAGAAAGGACAGAAATTTCAAAATCTACAGATGTTGGTATCAAAGATCTTCAGAGGTGTGGTATGCTACAAATTACAAATGCCTGCAAGACCATTTTTGCCTGTTCTGGGAGATCGGAGCCTGCTGCTGTATTCTTAACTTGTCTGTCAAGAAACAATTAAGGAGATATACACCATCTTGAACTCTCCAAATGAGACTAGCAGAAGAAACTGCAGACAGATGGCCCAGGTGCAGCGTCCTAAGAGCAGCACACGCTGCATCACAACGAAGGAAACTATTACCTCACTGAGTATAATTTAGAATCGTGTTTTCAATAAGTCAGGAGATTTCAACATGTTTGCCTTAGCACACAGTTCAATGTGGAGATGTCTAGATCTCACCCTGGAGCCCTATAATTTAAGCAGCAGGGTTCTTCAAAACAGGTATTTCACAAAAGTAATAGGGATGTCTGACTGATTTCCCAATTTTTCACAGCAGAAAGATCCAAGAAATCTCGTTCATGAGATGGTTCTTTTACTGGCATCCCCAACTGACAATGACAGCAAAGATGAAACTCAGGGAGCTTCCAAACCTAGTTCAAAGGTTCATGATCCATTCTTGCATCCTTCTAATAGCACCACAGGATACCATGGGGGATGTATGCATTATTCGCACCATGATAGAAGAACTAGGGTTACAAATGCTATTTAATTCTTTAAGGCAAAGGCAGGAGACAAATCCCAACCTCTTGATATCTAAGTATCAACTCACATTCTCACATTGGTTGTACAAAGCTCAGTGGAAAAGAGGGCTATATGATTCATTTGATCTTGGTAGGCAACCAAATTAGATTTTTTTTTTACTTGAATGTCCATTTAATACCATCCAGGTCAAATTGAGTGTTAACGGCTATGTCTACAGAGAAGAAAGCACTACACTTAGACTTAAAAAATAATAATAAAGAAACTTAAAATACAGGAAATTGTTTCATTCAAGATCTTGACGTGTTTACCTTAATGCTCCCATTAATTTGCTCTCCATGTTGAAGTCTCAGGACAAACAACTGTTTTGTTTTGTTTCCTTATATTTTGAAGCTCATCGTGATAACAGTACATGAGTCACAGCATGGAGCTGAAACTGTGCCGTTATAGACCTGACTGCCCCTGACGCTGACCACCTGACCCCCCTCCTGTCTTGGCTCATGCCACCTCACTCTTCTATTCGTTATTCTCCTCCTCCACCTTCTCTGAATATTACTTGTCAAGAGACCCATTTCTGAACCATTCTGCCTGGATTCAACTCCTGGATCTGTCACTTACTTGTGTTTCCATTTCCTGACCTATCTCTCACGCTTGTTGTAAGGATTTAAGAAGTCAATGGTTATAGAGAACTTGGAACCATGCCTGGCACATGGTAACTACTCAATGTATGTCAGCAATTTTCATATAGTCGTCATCATCATCATGCCATGCTTTCCTCTCAGATGTAGGCCATTTACCCTGACCTCAAAATTTTCATGTGAAGGGACATCACCTAGAGCAACACTTCCAGTTCTTTTCAGCCCTTTTTAACCCTTCCCCATAAAAAAGAGAGAGAGAGAGCAGCTTATTTGACAGTGAGCAGAACCCTCCTTTTACCTACTCCACCTGCATGCAGATAGCCTACGCTCTGATTTACTCCCCTTTCCAAAGCCAGAGGAAAGTAAGTATGGCTAACTGCTGGGTGAAATTCTCACAAAGGCTCTTGGCCTCAGAAGTAGATCCATGTTCTCTAATCAACTTTATCAGCAATCAGGGTAATAGTTCCATCTCTAAGTGTCTGACCCCCGTGTCCAGCTCCATGTTGGTTTCAAACTCTGTGGGGAAGAGCAATGTTCTACGCCACTCAACTACAGCCTCAGCGCTAGCATTAACCCAAATTCTGTCCCTTCTCCTGCATGCTCAATCTGCTACATCAAATGCCGTCTCTCTTCTAATGACACAACTGCGTCTGCACTTCTGGGACAGATCTGCCCTAGCACTTCAAACCCTGTCCAGAACCGAATTCACATCTTTGCCCTGGCTCTGACCTCCTATTCCCGACTGTAATGTCTCTGTCATTCACCTTGTCTCCCAAGCCAAAGTCCCTGCTGTTTTCACTCTCTTTGTGCTCACCCCATGCATGCAATTCTTCCCGCATTAGGTATCCCATATTCCTCCTCTCCTCTCCATTTACTCTCCCACGTCCTGAATTTGGACTCCCCTCATTTCGCATACATGATAATCTTCTACTCTTTTGCACTACCACCAATCTCTCTCCTTCCTCTCCATTTACCAACTCCTCTGAGAATGATCTTGCTAAAACGACAACAGCAAAAACAAGAACAAAAAACAAAAAAGCAAAAACCACCAATGTAACATCTTTCCTCAGTTAAGTCTGAACTCCTTGTGGTAACAGCTTCCATTATTTGAACGTTGTATAACTCTCCAGCCCAATTCCTCATGACTAATCTCCCCTAGGAGATAAATCCAACATGCCCTATGTTAGCCATACTGTGCCTTTTCAAGAATACTGATTTATTCACACACCTTATTTGGAGGTTTAAGTAGAAAAATAATATATGTGATCAAGATCAAATTAACTTAATCATAACTAAAAATTTCATCCCACTTAATATGAATAAAGATCTTTGAGTACCTCGAATATACAGTCAAGTCATGGTATCTTAAGGGTTGAACGACACTTTCCTTTATGTCACATCAATTTTAACGTCTCTGTTGTAAGCAAAAAGAAATCCAACAAATTACTCTCAAGTCCCATGTCACATTGTCCTCAACATGGAGCTCACCAGGCTCAAAACAGTCTCCCAGGCCTCTAGGCATTCCGTGACTACCCCCTTTCTCTGACATCTTCTTCACTTCTGACCTCAAGTTATAGGTATCAGTCTCTTCAAGGAGTCTTTCCTAATCTCTGCCATCCCCCAACCATAATCCTCACAGCACCCATTATTGGCTCTATTCAGACCCTGAATTCATGCTCTCGAAATAGACTCTATTTTGCCTGTCTGCCCCCAAACTCATTCAAGTCAATATCTCGTTGACCAGTGAGTCATCAGCACTTACCATTACACTTGCATGTAGTAGGTGTTCAGTAACAGCTTATTTAAAAAAATTAATGAATAAAGTGGTTACATTATTCCACACACTGTGGTAAATACAGGAGATAGATGAATGAGATAGAAGAACACAAAACAAAGTAAAAGATCCTATATTGACTTTAAGAAGCTTACAATACACTTTGGAGAACAAAATCAAATGTTGCAGACCAATGGTTTTTCTTTATTCTTCAAAAAATAAATATCAATAATACTTCTTCAATGCATTTGGATGCAACAAAAAAAAATCTGAAGAATTACATTTACTGGTAACAGGGAATCCAAAGGAAAGTCACTCACTGTGTTTTTGACAGTTTGTTTCAGAATTGTTTATTGCCTCTAATGACCCTTAATTGGGAAAAACTGACCATTCCCTTCAGCAGCCATAGCTACCATTGTCTTTATTTTATGTGAGCCGTACATGTGTGCCAACTAGTTTTATGTGCGAAGGGTTTACGTTTCATTAACTTGGACAATGGCTGTTGATCTTTTTCCCTGTGCTCTTAAAATTTCACTATTGCGCATACCTATAAATAATGTTACCCTGTCTTGGAACATGGACTCTGAAACACGTCATCTTGAAGCTAATCGTAGATCACGCTGCTGTCACTGATTGCAGGCTTCAACTCTTAACGGCGTGATAAACTTATGGCTGTGAGTCTACCACTGGTTTAGTACATTACTAGGGCAATGTCACTGGTTTTATCCACACTAAAAAGTCATCTTTGAGTCATTTCACTTTTTGAACAGAACATCGTGAGCATTTTCCACCAAAACTTAATTAATCATATTTTAATCAGGGCCCTGTTACAACACGCATGCCAGACTGTTCTAGGAAAAACAGTAGGTTAGTCAGCCAGCTAATAAAGCTCAACTGGTAAATTGCTGAGTTTACTTCTTGCTGCATGGATGATACAGTCAGACATTTCTGGGTCCTCAGACATGACTCAGAGGCTGCAAATGTCCTGCAGGCACATTCATAGACAACTCACCAAGGACCATTGAGACACTGAGACTCCTTTTTCTTTTCTTTCTTTCTTTTTTTTTTTTTAACCTATGTCTCTAAACAAGCTGTAAGGATTGGGGGAAATCGGTGGCAAGGCCGTTTTACGTGATGACAGCATGATTGCATTGTGCTGGTCGTAAGCCAGGAAAGAGGAGAGCGGCCATGGTCAACCAGACATGGGGTCCCTAGAGGTTTGTGCCTGGACTCGCAACAAACCCATTAAATTAATTCATTATGTCCAACACAACTGTTTAGTCTTTGAGAGTACTAAACATAACCAACTCAAAGAATAGAAGTCTAAACAACATCTAAAGGTTGCTGACAGTATTTTCTTACTAAGCATGTCTCCAACTTGAGAGGATTGCCAGTTGATTTTCAATCCTCTCAGAACTTTGAGTCAAGGTAATAATATATCTTCTACACAGACATGACTAACATGCCCCAATTTCAAGCTCTTCACTGTGCTGTGTAAGGAGAGAGCAAAGAAAGAAGAAAATGGGAAGATTCTGAATATTTATCAGACTAACACATTCTGTAAATTTAAAATGTATATATAAAGCTTAAAAATTGTTACAGAGCCCATGTGGGGAACCACTGTATGAAAGACCAGTCCTTTGTTACTTAGATAAAGTTTCCTAAACGTATCAGAATGTCTCAACAAGACGTGCTATGCCTGAGTAGATGTGTCTGGAGGGAACGCACAGGAGAGGTCAAAAGGCGATTTAAGAAGAGCAATTAAAAGTTCTAATAGAGCCAAGTCACAGTTGCTATGAGGATTATGGTTGGGGAATGGAAAAGTTAGTAAAGGCTCTTTAAAAGAAGTGATGTCGGGGTGCCTGGGTGGTTCAGTCAGTTAAGCATCTGCCTTCTGCTCAGGTCATGATCCTAGGGTCCTGGGATTGGCCCCACGTCTCTTCTCCCTCTCTCCAGCCTGCTTCTCCTTCTCCCTATTTCTCCCTTTCCTCACCCCCCTCTCATGTTCTCTCTCACTATGTCTCTCTCAATAAACAAATAAATAAAAAAAGAAGTGATGTCTATCTCAAGACCAGAAGGTCAAGAGGACTGTGAAGGTGAACATTTCAGGGAAAAGAAACAGCCCATGCAATTCCTAGAAGCCAGAAAGATGGTGTTTTGAGCCTGGGGAGCTCCAAGTTTCTCAAACAGGGTCCCAAAAAAGTCCGCTAACCATATTGACCAAATATATTGGGGATCTGTTGGAGAAATGCATCTTTTTAAGTCATTGGACAACACAGGAGATCTTGATTAAACCGATTTCCAGTCTCTGAAGCAATGCATTAGCACTAGGCTTCAGTGTTTCGCCTTCCCTTGCCCAAACTTTCCCCTCCCTACTCACACATAAGATTTTCAGATTTTTAGAAAATTGTTAGCCTCGAACCAAAATCCAACCATTTTACATTTTAAGCAAAATACCAAGCTTTTTTGTAACCCTCCATCTTAAGATATGATCTTCTACACTGAGTGCTTTTTCCTCTGACATAATTATAAATCCACATTACAAAACGAAATGACTATCTCATTACCAGCCACCTTCTCAACTGGAAATTAAGCATATTCTTTCTAGTGGCATTTCTATAATTGCTTTTAATTTGATACATTTGCTTTTCTTCTCTTTGACCATGAATTTAGTAAGAGTTAAGCACTTCTCTTAAACTTCTTTGGATTCCTCATGGGCATCATAAAATTTCTTAAAATCAACAAGTAACGAAAGAATGTTGTTGATTGAAAAGACATACAATAAAACTATAATGGGTTTTCTTCAGAGCCCAAAGCTGGAAATCAGCTTTCCAACCAGAAAGGACAGGAAAGCTTTGAGAATAACAGATATCTTCACACCTTCATTTTGTATCTCAGAAAAAAAAAAAAGTTTTAAACCAAAATGTTAACTAGAACTATTTCAAATATTTCAACACTAGATCTCAAAGCCAAACTAAGAGGATTTGTAATGAAGCATAAAGAATCTTGCCTGTGTTACAAACACTATTAAAATCAGATGGTAAAGTGTGGACATCCATATTACCTAAGCAAAGACTTGGTAATGCCAAGAAAACTACATTGTACTCCTAATAGATATATCCCAGGGCTTTGTGTGTGTGTGCGATTAGTATTCTTACTTTAAATGCATACCCATGTTTCATGAAGACAGAAATCACTACTAAGCTTGAACTAAAAAGTAGCCTGTAATAACAATCAAAATTAGCATTTATAGAGAGGACACTACATGCCAGGTACTATTCTAAACTTTACATACATTAGCTCAGTGTATTACAACAAGCCTGTGAGCTAGGTGCCACTCAGATCTTCACTGTACAGATGAAGAAACAGAAGCCCAGGAGAGATCAGGTCTCTTTCCCAAGTCACACAGCAGATATGTGACGTGGTGAGAATCTAACCTAGCCAGTCTCCGTCTCCCACTTAACCACTACATGAAAATATTCTAAAAAAGAAAAACACGATTTTTGAGATAGGAAACCAACCTCTTTATCTAAATTATTAGGTAGTAATCTCACAGCATTCAAATAGATGTCCGGATGGATGACGTGGTGCATGATAAAGGAAAGGATTACTGAAGAAAATATTTTAAATGGGTCTAAAAGTTTAAATTTAATGAAATAAAATGGTCATTAAAAAGGAGTCAATTTCAGGAAGAAATCTTTCATATTGTTCTTTTTTATAGTTTAATATTAGCACAGTAACACATATCTACAATTTGACCAATAACAACACAGTTCTCAGAGCTGCCTTCTCTTCTCCTACCTGAGTCTACTCTCTCAGGCAACCGCTGGCAAACCTACTTTTACATTGCTTACTTCCTTGTTTCTAATGCTATATTATTATTGTTTTCTATTTTTTACCTCATCAACTGACTTTCTACTGTGTAGTATATGTCTTCATGGTGGGTGAGCTTCCAGTATGCTGTTGAGAAAGACTCCTGGTCCTTCATATTTGACTTTCCTCTCTGAGTCTCTGTCTTTTTCTCTCCCTATGAAAGCTTTTAGAACATTCTCTTTTTTCCCCAGGTTAAAAATTTTATAACATTGTCACTTTTTTGTGGGCTTTCTTTGCAATGGCACTCCACGCACCCTTTCAAAATGAAAAACAAACAAACATGTTTTTAGGTCCTAGGAAATTTTCTTATATTATTTCTTTGATGATTTTCTCCTTTCCATTTTCTCCTTTCACTTTGGCTCCATTTTAAATGTTCAACCTCATGTACTGATTCTCGAATATTCTTACATTTCCCCCCACCCTGTATTTCAGTTCTTTGCCTATGTCTTGGAAGATTTCCTCAGGTTCTGCTTCTAAACTTGCTATCTGTTCTGTTCTCATTTATGAATGCTACATTCTTTTATCTCTCTGAGAATAGCTTCTTTGTTTTGTGTGGTTTTTCTCACTTTTAGTTCCGTTCAGTTACTTGCATTATCTCCCTTTTCTGTAAGCCCTGTTTTGTTTTGTTTCATTTTTTTCTGTTGTTTTGGTTCTTATCTTTCTGTAAGAACCTTTACTCAGATCCCTGGTACCACTGACAGTCTATTGAGAACTTACATTAACAGTGAGATGCTAAAACTCAATGGAGGCTCTTTGGCTTGTCAACAGGTAGATGTCACTGAAGGGTTTTCAGGCTAAAATCCCTCTGTTAGTAGGGGCTCCTGAATATCAGCACCACCAAAACTTTTCCCTTAGGCTGATCGAATTCTCCCAGGAAATTATCTAATCTCTGGCCTGAGAGGGCAGGGGGAGGTCAAGGGTTGGCTGGCGTCTCTGTACTGTTTCTCTAATTCTTTGCCAAAGAAAGAAAGGGAAATAAGTACATACAGCCCGCCATGTTTAACTGAAGATTCACATGTGAGACTTTATTCTTCATTTCAGGAAAGTAAAATAATTTAAAGGGAAAAGAAAATAGCTTTTTATTTATCCTGTTTTTCTTAGGCAAAGATTATTTACGATCTTGAGTCATCATGTGCACTATTCAAACAATGCTTTTTAAGATACAAACTTCACAAACCCTATTAGGAGTGATGGTTAGGTTCAGGACTCATAGAACATAGGAATTGCAAAGATTTATCAGCAGCCCCTTTTAATCGCTGCTGTCCCAAAATATGGAAGCAAAAAGTTTGTTGTTTTTAAAAAAATGAATAAATACATAACAGTTTGCTTTCCTCGGGGTTGTGCTGCTTCGCCTTCTTTAATTTAGAGTGAAATGTCACGACAGCATTTTGCATATTCCTTCCAAATGTTTTAATAACTGTTTTATATATTCTCTTTAATAATTAACCAATCTTTCTTTCTTTTACATCTATATTATGTCTCTCTTCTACCCCATAGTTGTCTTTTCTATGAAACAGAGAAATACTAATTCCTAGTGTTAAAGCCACGATGTTCAAATAGTGTCCCAGAGGTAGTTCTGTCTTTAGAAGAATCCTGATCCAGCAATTCAAATCATGTCAGTGAGGACACAAGTTTCTTGATCTCTCCACTCCTTTTCTATCATATTACCATTATCCTAGGACTTATGCAAGGCTTCTCTCTTACATCCACACCGGGACCAGCTCTTTGGATGCGCAATGACTTCCCATCCCAGAGCTCACATTCTGAAATCAGACCATCCAGGAGAATATGGATCTTGTCAGGAAACAACTGCTTGTATCTGATTGAGTTACGGGTTCATCCCTGCACCAATCAAATGCTGTGGTCAGGGACTATGGGAAATGCTGACTGAGGAGCTGGTAAGAACCCACTTGAGCTGAAAATGGTGGATTAGTGTCACACAAACCACACAGCTGAGAATGAGGAAGGTGGTTTCCCCAAAGGAAATTCAAAATATTATTAGGAAGAGGAATACTGAACAGCAAAAAAGCAACAAATGTCTATTGAAGTCTGAGTTTAAATGTGTTCTTTTCACTTGGATACTTGATATTTCAAAATGATAGGCCTTCGCCGGGTGTGTTTTTAATATTATCTTTCACAAATCTGAATATCAGCGAAACCCTTAAAAGCAGGGGCAATGGGACATCTGTGCTCACAGAGCTAACTTAGAATGTGATTTGGTTACTTGTTCTTTGAGTATCAAGGGGCCAATTTTATGGAACCATGTAAAAATAAGTAACTATTAAGTATAACATTTTCTAAATTCAAAGGGAAAAGATACATTAGAATACACGATCCTTTATGTATAACAGTCTTCTCCAATCTCTCCTGCCCATCTTTCCAAACAGCATTCATCAACTTCTTTTACACATTCCCAAGATGTAGGTCAGTGGTAAAGTCTTTATTAAATAGTTGCCTCTATTCTGGGTGTCTTTCTATATCACCTATTTGAAAGAATCAGGAAAAAGAGGTTATTTTTCAGCACTCTGCATAACTATAGAATCCAGGGAAAATGATTTTTTGCTAAAGGTAAAATCGGAGAAATTGTAATTTTTTTAATTTTCAGAGACGCAATGTCTCACTTAAAGCCACAGCTATTAACTTAATTTTCCTTTGGATTAGTTCACCAGTCTGAGAACAGGACCATGTCTTACTTCTTTTCTTAAGGTCAGAAAGGACTGTGATCACTTTGGTCTCAGGGCAGCTGCATTTTAGCTTAGTGGTGAAAATTTACTGCATCAGCAGGCTTTTCTGCTTCAGCTTGTTAGAAACCCCAGCAATATCAAGAGCAATTCTATTTATTTGACTGAACTAAAAATAGGCATTTGCTCTTGGCTCTAATTTTTAATTAGGTTTTTACCAGATGGATTAAGACTCTTGCTCTGTCACCCCCCCACTGTGTGGTTTGAATCATCAAGATGTAGCCTAAGATGCCCTTCTTTCCAGAAAATTCCACTAGTCAAAGTCAGATGTGTGTTTCTTTTATTTTCTACGTGACCTTTTGTCCCAAGTCGTGGACATCGGTTCCTTTAGAAACTGTCACCAGCTATCTTAGTCCTCCCATGGGAAACTGGGTGTTAAGTTATTTTCACAAAGATATAAATGATATTTGTGTTAGCTATGGAAGTCTTCTGCTTTCACATCCCTTCACGGTAGCCTACTGGGATGGAGGTAATTGGGCAGACAACCTCCAACTGCCACATCTTCCAACCAGCTGGAATTGTCACCTGAAGCCACCTTCTCCTCAAGCTGCTATCAGTCAATTATTGAGCACAGCTGGGCCAGTAGAGTTGGGTTTTTACTCTTCAACTCAGGACTTCCCTGACAGACAGTCTTTCCATCAGCCCACTCTGAGAGCTACACTGCAGTCTGAAACTCCACCTACCCAAACTTCCTTCCTTCCTCTTGTTACAGGTGTCACATCAACATCGTGGTCCGAAGACTTCCTCTCCTATTCCTTCTGCTTCCTCTCACCTTTATCCTATAATACCAATGAGCTCAGAAGCATTTGGTAAATTGGGCAATGACGTTAGTATAAGTTGGACATTGTGGTGATTTATATGCAATTTTTCCTGAGATTGGATAACCTTCAACTAGAAAAGAAAGAGTTGTCCACTCTGCTAGTGCTTAAAGTCCTCTCCAACTCTACTGTAAGAAACTTTAAAATGACTAATTATCCTCACAGTTGCCTTCCCAGGGAGCCTCACCCCATCTCTACACCTCACACCTGTGGCAGATTTACCCTTCCTCCCAGGTGCGCCTTCCCAGCAGTTCTGCTCTGTGGAACTCAACTCCCATCTCCAGTATCTTGGCACCACGAGCAAGTGTTAACATTTTGCTAGTTTTTACCTTCTGAATACCCCTAAAGCAGCCTCCAGTCACACTGAATCAGCCATCTCTGTTCAGGATATCATCTGAAATACCAATATTTTGTGGTGGTCCTTAATTCTCTGGTAGAAATTGAAGAGGTGTGCAGGTTATTACGCTATTGTCTTTCAGCTCCAGACCCACCTGCATCTGTTTCCTAAAGCAGTGTAACAAATAACCACAAGCTCAGTGCCTTAAAACATCACTCATTTATTATTTCACATTTTCCACATGCTAAGTGTCTGGGCAGAACTAGACCCTCTGCTCAGGATCTCGCAAGGCTGTTGTCAAGGAGTCAGCACCGCTATGCTTCTCACTGGGAGCTCAGAGTCTTCTTCCAATCTCATTCAGGGTGTTGGCAGGTTGCCTTTCAGAGACTGAGACCCCTATTTTTTTCTAGCTGTTAGCCAGGGAACACGCTCAGCTCCTGTAGGCTGCCTCCAGTTCCTTACTATGTGGCCCCTTTAGGCAGCTCACAACATGGATACTTGCTTTCTTCCAGGCCCACAGGGGAGCACCTCTCTGACTTTTAGTCCCTCTCCAGTTGGCTATGACAGAGTTTTATATGGTTGTACCGCGCTCAGAGAAGTGACTACCCCATCACTCTTTGCCATATAACATAACCTAATCAAGGGCCACTGTCCCATTATATTCACAGGTTCTGCCCACACTCTAAGGTAGTTGTTGTATACAGGTCGTGTACATCGGGAAGTGGGAATCTTGGAGCCCATCTTAGAAATCTGCTGATCACACTGTCCTTCTGTACTCTGCTTTGTGATGTTGGAGCTGAAACCCTACAAACCACATTTCTGCCTTGCCATCTGGCTCTGTTAGTTTCTGCCAGTGAGGGGCATGAAGGGAGACAGCAAGGCTGGGGAAGAGGAAGGTCTTATTCTTTGTTTGCTCGCTGTTCCTGTCAGCATTGCCTCAGCAACAGCCTTCTCTGAGACAGCAGTTGGGTTCAGCCTTCAGTTTTTCAGCAAAAACAACCTCTGGTTTTTTCAGAGATCTGAAACTCTGTTCCATGGGACACCTCTTCTGAGCACCTGAGAGCCCATCACGAGTGAGCTGGCACCCGAACCCCAAGGTTTTAGTACCAGCCTCAATTTGTCCCATCTAGTTTCTGATGAACCCATTTTCTTTTCTTTTACCCCAACCTAGGTTCAGAGCAGTGTCTTTCTGTTACTTTTTTGTATCACCTCAATTTCCCTTTTTTACTTTTTCATTTCTCCTATACTTGCTTAAGCAATTGCTCATAATAAATTCCTCCTGTAAAATAGCTGGTGTGCTTTCTGTATTCCTGATTTGACCCCAACTGACACAATAGGCTTCGAATAGTTGGCCCTGCTGCTACTTTTTCTAAACCCTCTTATTTTGTGAGAGATACTGTAAAATACATGTTATTCAGAAATGTATATATTGGATAATAACAAAATTGTAATCTCCTATATTTTTAATGACCAAGTTTCTTCTATCATATGTATATACAATAATTTATTCATCCAGTTCCCTATCTTAGTTAGATTATTTCAAACATTTTTATATTACGTATAATCCCATCGTAAACACCCATTGATACAAACATTTGCCCACATATCAGCTTATACCTTAGAATGAATTCCGAGAAGTGAAACTATGAGACTAAATGGTAAAAGCATTTTTAGAGCTTTTGATACCAAATTTTCCTTCGGAAAGGTTATAATAATTTAAACTCTATCAGCCATGAATGAGAATGTCCATCACTCTATGCTCTTACCGACCCATTACTTTCTTCACCTGGTGAAATAGTTGGCATTTTGATAGATGGAAAATGGCATCTCATTTTAACTCACCCTCAATAATCAAAATTTTTCCATATGTGTGTTTGGACTGTTCACTTCTTTTGTGAGTTGACAGTCATTGTGCCTTTTCTAACCCCTTCAATTCATATTATGCTCCTCTCAGCCTCAATAATACTTTATTTGCATTTGCTATTTACCGTAGTCGGCTACTAGTCCACCACTGCTTATGGGAACATTTCTCTGTTTCTTTTGGTCATTATCACAGTCTATTATTTTTCACCTACAGCTTAATCTTCAAATTCTTTACTCTTTCCTACACTTTCTATGGATATAAATCTACACAGCAGAATTTATGCTATACAAGTAACCCCTTCTTATATCCAGACAAATTTAGAAGTTGGCCAATGGTTGTTAGACTAGAAGATCCCTTAGACTTCCTCCAACACTTATATTTTATGTTTCTCTGGTCATACTTCAGGCTGCGCTCTAGTAAGCTGCTTTCTTCAAACAACTGGATAGTTTCTAAATACATATTATGCATAATTTTTAGAGATCAGATCATTCTGATAAATTTGAATGAAGTTAAGGGACAGTCTTATAAATGAGTCATATAATACTGAATTACTTCCATGAGATGACAATAAAAGTCAAATATTTAGTAATAACACTGATGTAAGATAGAATCAAATACTTGTTGTTGCTTACTAGCTTCATGATTATAGATAAGTAATTTAACATCTTTAATCCTCAATTTTCCCATCTGATAGATGGATATAACGATACTTGATCAATAGTAATTGAACAAACAAAGCACTATTGAGAAAATTAAATGATGAAATTTATGTCAAACCTTTAGCACAATTCTGACATCAGTGAACAAACTCTTACGAGTCCCTATTATGCTTCAGGTACTCTACTAGACTATGGGGATATAAAGCTTAATAAAGCGTATGAAGTATTTGTCCTTATGGAGCTCAAATTCGAAGGAGAAGAGATAAACAATTAACAAATAAATAATAAAATATGTAATGTACTCAATGGGATAAATAATATGAAGAAAAACAAAGCAGTTATCACGTTCTATCATAAAACTATAGTAATTGAGATAGGCAAACTGACCACATTAAAGTGTTACAGAATGCAGAAACAGTCCCACAAGTAGAAGTAAATTTAATTTATGAAAGAGCATACTGTGCAGATTAGTGAGGAAAGGATCAACTTTTCAATAAAGATTCTAGATTAATTGGTTATCACATGGAAAAGAATAAAATTTGATCTACACTTCCCAACATTCACAAAAATGTATTTAAGCCAGATTAAAATCTGTTTGAAAGGGAAAAAAAACTTTTAGAAACCAATGTAGAAAACTATCTGCAAGACTTTGATAGAACAAATAATTTCTTAAAACAAAACAAAGGTTACTTGCATTAGTCAGTGTTCTTCAGAGAAACAGAACCAATAGGATGTACATATACAAAGAGAGAGAGAGATTTATTATAAGGAATTGTCTCACCCAATCAAGGAGGCCAACAAGTTCCAAGTTCTGCAATCAGCAAACTGGATACCCAGGAGAACTGATCCTGTAAGTTCCAGTCTGAATGTCAGTAGGCATGAGACCCAGAAAGAGCTAATGTTTCAGTTCAAGTTGATAGGGAGGAAAGAACCAATGTGCCATCTCAAGGCAATCAGGCAGGAGTTCCTTCTTACTTATGGGAGTGTCAACCTTTTGTTCTATTCAAACCCTCAGCTAATTAGATAAAGTCCATTACCATTAGGGAGGGCAATCTACTCAGTCCACTTATTCAGTGTTCATGCCATCCAAAAACATCCCATAGACACACTCAGAATAATCCTTGGTCAAATGTTTGGGCATCCTGTTGCCAGTCAAACTGATACATAAACTTAACTATTACGTGTCCACCCCTTGTCAACCTAGCACCTTCATAGATCTCCTTAAATCATACTTAATCTCTAAATAAAGACAATAACAACGTTATAATTCAACTTAACATAATACAACTGGCCTGCCTACAACCAAAAATACACTAGCCCCTTTCCCAAAAGAGGAGTTAAAATCCTTGAGTGATGTTTACTCTTCTTGATATTCTAGGACTTAAATACTATGATATAAAATTAACATTGCTTAAATACTATGATATAGAGTCTATACATCTTATGTTACATGATGAGGGAATAAGACAGGGAACTAAACAAAAATATTACATGGATATTATATATGTATTAATGTATCATATGTAGTATGCACACATAAACGTATTCACAATAAAATAAGGAGGGAATATTCTTACAGTCTTTGTTTCTGTAAATAGACCCATGGTTGTAGCTGATGTTAATAGCAACTTTCTTCCACTATTCATGACATATTCCCTTTGACCTCAGAGCAAGAACCTCAGCTGGTTATGGTGCTTTACCTGGTGGAATGAGTCAAACCTTCATTCCTGAAGGGTCTGAGCCATGAGCAGCCCTACCTGGATTGGGTTGTGGTACTTTTCCATTGACCTTAATCACAGGGCAAGATAAAACGAAGAGATATTCTAGGGAATCTCTGTATTCCAGACATACTCTTTCTATAGCCCAACAGAGCTTAAGGTCATGGGAACAGGTCACTAGGGATAATAATAAGAGGTGCCACTCTGATTTTCACCATTTCTGGGCCTATGAATCCTGGCTCTAAGAGAAAAATGTCATGCATTGGGTGCTGATTTAGAGCATAGACAGCCTTCTGGGGAACCTTGCCCCCACCTTAACAGTAAACCCTCTATAAAGCTGGGATTTCATCCTGTGTTATAATTCCGCCTGCTGCAAGATGAGATTGTAGGTTTGATTTTCAGCAGCCCCAGCCCTGTGGCTATAGAAAATAAGGGTCTCTTACAAGGCACACATAGAAGCATTCAAGTCATTTATGTGGTTCTTGAGCTGAGAATTCAAATCTCTGAGCTCATCTTTTTTTTTCCACTACTTTGTCCAGTGACATTAGGATCAATGAGCCAATCTCGTTATATTCATTAGGTTGATGAAAATGTTTGAAAGTTTTATATACACAGTCACTCAGCTCCTTGCTTTTTATGTGTCTGGTTAGGAGCATCCAATGGTGATATTTTGAATATCTGTATTGCCAGATTACATCATGGACTTTCCGTACTCTCTTCACTGCTGGAAATAGAGCCATTAGCGTCTTTAAGTCTAATCAGCTTTTAGAGAGTCAATTCCAGAAACCAATTCAAGAAAACTTGAATTTTTATCAGAACCAATTCAGGAAACTCATCCTTAAAATTTCATTCCTCTAGAACCTCTCTTGGTACCAACATCTCTATTAGTCAGGACATCCCACGGCCCAGTCAAGTTGACATAGAAAATTAACCATCACATAACCACAAAACAAAAGCTTGATAAATTCAACCACATTAAAATTAAGCACTTCTTCTCATCAAAAGATACCGTAAACAATCTGAGAAACAAGCCACAAATTAAGAAAGGACAATTGCAACATAAGTGACACGTAAGGATTACTACTCAGAATGTGTAAACAACTCCTATGAATCAATCTCACTTATAATCAAAGAAATGAAATGAAAAACCAAAAAGAGATAGCATTTCACACCAGGGATTGGTAAAACAATTCCAAGTATTGGAAAAGATATGAAGCAACTCTTCCACACTTTGTTGGGAGGGTAAATTTCTATGTTCATTTCTGAAAATTATTTCACATTATCTAGTAAAACTGAATATGCACATATCCTATGACCTAGCAATTCTCTTAGGAATATATCCTAAAATCCTAGAGCAACTCTTGCTCTTGTGCAATAAGACCTGTACAGAAATATTCCTACCAGTAATACACATAACAGCTAAAATCTGAAAACAGCCCAAATGTCCATCAGCATTAAAATGGACACATCAATTATGGTGTATATATATATGGTGGAATACTGTATGCCAGGGACAGTAAATAAACTATAGCTACATGCATTACCATTACATGGGGCCTTGAGTCACTGAAGAATATAGTAACAATAGTAATAATAATGATAATGGCTAATATCTAAGTTTTTTATTATTACCAAGTTTTTCTCTAAGTGCCATTATATTCCTCTCAGACATACCTCAGAGATATTATGGGTTTGGTTCCAGACCACTGCAATGAAGCAAACATTGTGATAAAGTGAGTCCAATGAATTTTTTAGTTTTCAGCGCAAATAAAAGATATGTTTACACTCTACTGCAATCTATCAAGTGTGCAATAGCCTTATGTCTAAAAAACAATGTATATACCTTCATTAAAAAAATAATTTACTGCTAAAAAAATGTTAACAATCATCTGACGTTTCAGTGGGTTGCAATCTGTATGCTGGTGGAGGGTCTTGTCTCCCTATCGACGGCTGCCAACTCCTCAGGGTAGCGGTTGCTGAAGGTTAAGGTGGCTGCGGCAACTTCTTAAAATAAGACAACAATGAAGTTTACCAACTGACTTTTCCCTTCACAAATGATTTCTCTGTAGCATGCAGTGCTGTTAGATAGCATTTTATCCACAGTAGAACTTCTTTCCAAATTGGAGTTAATCCTCTCAATTTATGTCATATTCTAAATCCTTTGTTGTCATTTCAACAATCTTCACAGCATCTTCACCAGGAGTAGATTCCATCTCGAGAAACCACTTTCTGCTCAGCCGTTATAAGCGACTTCTCATCAGTTCAAGTTTGATCGTGAGATCACAGCAATTCAGCTACTTCAAGCTCCACTTCTAACTCTAGTTATCTTGCTATTCCCACCACATCTGCAGTTACTTCCTCCACTAAAGTTTTGAACCCCTCAAGGTATCCATGAGGATTGGAATCAACTTCTTCCTAACTCCTGTTCATGTTGATATTTTGACCTCTTCTCATGAGTCATGAATGTTCTTAATGGCAACTAGAATGGTGAATTCCTTCCAGAAGGTTTTCAATTTACTTTACCCAGGTCCATCAGAGGAATCTACTATCTATGGCAACTACAGCCATATGAAATGTATGTCTTAAATAACGTTTAAAAATAGCAGTGAGTCCTTGACCCGTGGGCTGCAGAATGGATATTTTCTTAGCAGGTATGAAAACACTTGTCTTATTGTCCACCTTCATCAGAGCTCTTGGTGACCAGGTACATTGTCAACAACCAGTAATATTGTGAAAGGAATCTTTTTTTCTAAGCAGAAGATCTCAACAGTGGGCCAAAAATATTCAGTAAACATGTTATAAACAGATGTGTTGTCATCCAGTCTTTGCTATCCTGCTGGTAGAGTATAGGCAGAGGACATAGCATACGTGTTAAGAGCCCTAGGATTTGGGGAATGGCAAATGAGTGTTGGCTTCAACTTACAGTCACCAGCAGCATTAGTCCCTAACAAGAGAGTCGATTTGTCTTTTAAAGCTTTGAAACCAAGAATTGACTTTCTCTCTAGCTGTGAAAGTCTTCCAATAGAAGGCTTTTTCATCTACATTGAAAATCTGTGGTTCAGTGTAGCCACCTTCATGAATTCTCTGAGCTGGAGCTTCTGAAGAACTTGCTGCAGCTTCCACATCAGCACTTGCTGCTTCACCCTGCACCTTTCCGTTACGGAGATGACTTCTTTCCATCTTTAAACCTCATAACCCAACCTCTGCTAGCTTCCAGCTTTTCTTCTGTAACTTCCTCACCTCACCCAGCCTCCACAGAATTGAAGAGAGTTAGGGCCTTACTCTGGATCAGCCTTTGGCTTAAGGCAATGTTGTGGCTGGTTTGATCTTCTATCCAGACCACTCAAACTTTCTCCACATCAGCAGTAAGACTGTTTTGCTTTTCTATTGGTTGTGTGTTCCCTGGAGTAGCAGTTTAACAATGGAAAGAAATGTCCTACTACATGGGATTAAGTGTGGAACGCTTATTGGGTGGAATGATACTCTTTTAAATGATAATAAAGAATAGAAAGTAACATCAAAAATTAAAATATGCTAAGTGGAAAAATAAATAATTTTTAAAATTCATACATACTTATTGTCAGATAGTTGGCTTAGAATAAAGGTTTGAAGGAATGAAGCAAGAAGGAAATAATATTTGAAATAGGATTGACAGAGAAAATGGAAAGCCTCACCAGTTGCCTAAGCCCAGTCTTGGTTGAATGGCTCAAAATAAAGTCTAACTTCTTTTTCCAAAACAATTTCTTAATGAAAGATAAATTATGTTCCCATAAAGTACATACAATTGAGTAATAAATTATTTAAAATATTCAAATAACCTCAAGTCATTGATAATGGAAGGAGAAATTTAATGAGAATGTACTTTGCATGCTATCCCACCAAGACCTTCTGAGCATGGCTGATGTAAAAGACTAAAATGATCAATAATGCTGAATCCCACAGGGTGAGCAAAATCCTGGGATGGGCACAGCTCTGTAATCACAGATGATCATTCATGAAAATGGCACTAGCCAATCTCCATAAGTGATGCATTAGCCCTGGGTGATTGATCTAAAACTTAGTGTTGGGTAATTCTAAATATGTATGCATTTTATTCAAAGAAAAGAAAAGCTTTGCTCTCCTGCTTCCTAGTGGAAGTTTGCACATTCTTTTCCATAGAAAACAGGGTTGGGATGGAAAGCTAATGATATTCGCAATTGTCAACCCCTCTCACACATGTGTAAAGAGAAAATTATCATGGACTAAGAAGGCAAAGATTTTCACATCTGAAAGACAGAATGGTTGAAGAGGTTCTGTGTGTTAAAAAAAGACATTAAAGTCATGAAGAGCATGCATTTGTTGACCATAAACACAAACCACCAAATCCCAAAATACTAAAAATGAGCCAGAAAGGAGGTAGTTCTGGAACAATTTACTAAACATATGGAACTCATTTCCCCCAATAAATAGTGTGACACAAAAATGGAATAGCTTAGGAAGAGATTGGTTAGAGCTCTTTTGCCCATGGATTTAATATATTATAAAAAGAGGGTAGTAATGTCAGTCCATGAAGACCATCAGAGCAGGAAACAGCCAAGCTCCTCCCAACACATGTTCTTGTGCCGCTGACAGTCATAAAATGGATTCAATGTAATACCATTTCTTGTGTTTTTACCTGAACTGGCATAGTGCCTGGTACATGGTGGATACTCAAATGGATACATTTGCTCAATGACTTGAAGCGCAATCTGTATATCCCAGCACCCTCTGAACCATCATTAATTTTCAATCTGCTGTGTCATTGCTCTTAGGGAGAAAAAAACAACCTGAAAGCCAAAGACCTTATCAGAAGTACAACCCCTCAAATACTTCTTAAACTCAGTAATAAAGTAAAAGTCAGACATTCTCCCTTTGAAGAAACACTTAAAAGGTCTAGATAGCGTCATTAAAGTACTCTTGGTGAAGAAAAGCTAGTAAAGTAATGCCAAATTCTGGTATTAAAAGGAAGCACAATAGCAGGCATTCAATTAAGGTCACTCGTTTTTCGTACCTGGCATTTTAATACAAAAACTCCATCTGGCAAAGAATCCCATCACACTACACCTCCTGCTTCATCCCCCAATTGATAATGAAATTCTGTAACTTACCAGTCAGTCAGTTTTTCACAAGATCTATGACAACTGTAAAGCTGTGACTTGAGTTCCATCTTAGCTTTGGAGAAATAAAATTCATGAGAAAATAACCCCCCCTTTCTTCTTCTGTCTACCATCTTTTCTTAGACAAAAGGCACCCAACAACATCACTTGCAAGTATCCCAAGCAAGTTCAAAATGCATGACTACCTTTGTAAGGCTGCCAAAATCTGTCAACGAAAGGAGACAGACAAATGCAGTAAACGGCACTAACGTGATGGCTTTAGCAGACATGCATGTAGAAGGTCTCAAGGTATTTCTCTCCTACCCGTTCCAGAGATCTTTCAAGTCTTCCCCTGAACCATAAGGAATGTGCATGTATTTTATCGCATTTCTTCACTGGCCTTTTGGAACCCACTCTTGCAGCTGCAGGGATAACAACATAGCAAAAGGCCTTCTCAAGGTCCTTTGCTGTCATTTTGAATATTAATCAAAGAAGAGTCCCTAAAGAAAGTGTATCCTAAAAATCTAAACTCGCTGTCTCTGCAGCACCCTCAGCACTGCTGGGAAGTAGGGTGAGGCTAAGTCCTCAGAGCTAAATTCCACGCTAGGGACAAAACTAACAAATCAAAGCAGAATTTTTACTTCCTGGGAGGATAACTAAGTGTAGGAGGACAAGAGGCATGAAAAGTGGATGGAAAAAATATTTTCTTCCAATGACTCCCATATATAATGTCGTTTTTACTGCGGAAAAAATCTAAGGCCACACAAAAATTAAAGAACAGCACAATGAACATTGGTCTACCCCTTACCTGTAGACACCAACCATTAGCCATCTTGCTGCACCTGCTTCGTCTTTCCATAGATATGTTCAGACACTTCCTTCTGCCAAGCCATCCAAAAGGTGGTCGTGAACAGTAGGACACTTCACCCCTAAATACTCTAGTGCTTACCTCCCACAAGCAAGGACATTCTCCCCCACAATCTGACACCCTTACCAGGCCTTCAAAAAACTGAATTGAATAAGATCTTCCAACAACTAAGCCATACTCAAATTGTCCCTAAAAAAAATGTTTTTATAGGTTTTTTTTAATTCGGAACCTAACCAAACGCAAATTACATGTAGCCGTCCTGTCTCTGTAGCCCCCGTCAGCCCCCCCCCGATGTTCATGTGAGTCCGGGCCAGTCATTCTACAGAGTAGCCCACCTTTTGAACGTGTTTGACAGTTTCCTCATGATTTGATTTAGACAAAGCGTGTCTGGCAAAAACCCCACTTAAGTGATGCTGGATACCTCCCGCGCTATCACACTTGAAGGCAACTGATGCCAGGCTGGCCCTTGCTGTAATGCTGAGCTCCACCATCTGATACAGTGGTCACTGTCAGACCTCCCCATTGTAAAGACGTCTTTTCTTCCATTGTAATCAGTAAGCAATGTGTGGTGTGATGCTTTGCAACCACAGGAATACACTGTCCCTCAACAACCGGGCACCCAATGGTTTTGGTATTCGGAGACGTTCTCTGAAATCAGTTATGACCCTGGAAGTTTACAAAAGAGAAATTTTCTGTCATTCTTTCTGCATGTATTAGCTGGCATTCTGCTTTAAAGAACAGATTTTACTTTATCTCTCCCTCTCCCTCTCTTTCTAATATTATGGAACCAAGGACTTTCGATATTTGCTATGCTTCATTGTCATTATTGTCGTTTTTGAAGTTCATACTGTTCCAAATTTGGTTAGTGGATTCCTTTCCAGGCAGCTCATGGATTTGTTGACATATCTCCATCATTTTGTGAGCATTTTCATGTTTTCTGGTCTATAAGATATTCCCGGTTAAGCCCAGACTTCTCCTACCCCAGACCTGGAGTCAGCCATTTCACCAAAGAACCCTGATTCATTTCCCTGGATAATGGGTGCTAGGGGTGTTCACACTGAGACGTCCAGTATGAACCGAGAGCATGAAAGATAGAACTCCACTAGGATGTGGAGCAATTTCAAAACTTAAAAGAAGGTAATGATTCTGGCCCAAATTTCTGAAGAAATAACATTAACAATGAATTCCTTCTATGTTCACTCCTAACATGCATAACACACCCAAACAAAATTTAGGATTGTGTGTGCCCAATAATTGAAAATTATTCTTGCTAATAGAAAGAAATATCAATATGAACCATTGAAGTTATATTAGATATGATACAGGTTACATAGATTATATTTTGATAATGACTTTATCATCCAAGTTATATTTTGCTTAAGCCCATTATAAAACGAACTCACCTTCTTGGAGTTCACACTGACCAACAGGAGGCAAAATGTATCAGAATCTTATCAAGATTTAAGGACAACCACCTCAAGCTGAATATTTTCTGATGGCAATTTTCCAACAGGTGGACCTCTCTTAATTCACCCTTCTTTGTGTTGCTACTACCCTAACTTAGGAGCTCACCACCTCTCACTTGGACTTTAACATAACCTCCTGGAATGTTCTTATTCTGAGGATTCACATGTTGAAATATTTGGAAGGGAAGAGTCATGATGCCTGAAACTCTCCTTCAAATGGTTTAGGGGGAAAAAATACATAAAACAAATACAGCAAAATGTTAACAATTGAATCTAGGGCTAAGTATACAAGTTTTCACTGTACTGCTCTCTCACGTTTCTGTTTGAAAATTTTCACAGTAAAAGAAGGAAAAATAACTCCCTAATGGATTTAACCTATTCATCCTCTAAGTCTTTGCAAGGCCATCAGCATTGTCTTTTTTATTTTTGTTTTATTTCAGCATAATTGATACACAGTGTGACATTAGTTTCAGATGTACAACGAGGTGATGCAACTTCTCTCTGTGCTGTGCTTCCCCAAGTGCAGCCACCATCTGTCACCATACAACCCTATTACAGTACCGTTGACTATATACCTTTCCGTGTCTTCCTCAAACCTAATGGTGAGCACGTCGATCTCCTGCTCAAAACTTGCAACAGCTCGCATTCACCTCACTGCGCTGGTGGTGCTGCTTACACTAATTAAAAACAGACCTGCAGTCAGACCACTTGGGCTCAAGTCCCGGAGTTACAACTTGTTAGCTTGTGACATATTTCTTAATCTCCTTGTGCCTCAATTTCCACATATACGAAATGAGGACAATTGTACCTACTTCACAGAGTGTTATAAAGATTAAGTGAGCAAATGCATGTAACACACATGTAGCAGTGCCTAGAAGATTTATGCTGTATCGATGTTAACTCTGTAAATCCAGCATATTTCTTTCCATATTATTATTATTTTAAAGGATTCTCTAGGTCAAAAGCCTTTAGAAAATGCCAGGTTAAATGAAGTTAAGCAGGAATCCCCGTTATGTTATTAAATATTCCTTTTTTAAAAAAACTTAACTCTTTTTTTTTTGAAAGATTTTGTGTATTTATTTGAGAGACTGAGAGAGCACGAGAGGGGGAGGGTCAGAGGGAGAAGCCGACTCCATCCTGGGACTCCGGGATCATGACCTGAGCTGAAGGCAGTCGCTTAACCAACTGAGCCACCTAGGTGCCCTAGACTATTAAATATTCTAATGTCCATAATGAATCTTCCCACTCAGCGCATCTCATGAGACCAGTAATTTCCAGATCTGACTGGGGGAACTGCTGACCTAGAGAATAAAATCTCAGTTCCTCTGCTTGATTTTATAGGACTTCAGTAACGCAGCTCTGCCCACCTGCCAATGTCGCATTCTGCTTTCACCCACTCAGCTCTTGGCCCAACTTCAAACCCTGCTACCTCCCAATCACCCTCAATTTCCCCACATGCACTTCGCTTTCTGCCTGCAGGGATTTCTCCCCCATCCCAACCCATTAAGCTCGTTCAGATGGTGCTGCCTCTATAAAGACCACCCAGATGCCCCCAGGTAGAACTCATGCTTCTATTGCTGCTCCCCCTGAGTATTCTGTTTAGAAGTCTATGAAAATGCATGCATTCTGCCTTATGCCATGGGGATATTTGTTTGTTTCCGGAAATAGTTTATTGGGATTATTTGGAATTACATAAGAAAAAAAGCACATTCGAGTTACAGAGACAATGCTTTCCTGAAAGCATTGTTTCAGTCCTTGTGACACAGACCGGTAGTTTATATTCTGTTCTAAATGTATCTGCTTTTGTACAAAATCACGAATCCCTAGAGAGTAGGATTCCATCTCGTCCATTTATATATCTCTCGCAATAGCTAACAAAGTTCAGTAAACATAGTACATGTTCAATAAATGTGTGGGAAGTCATTCCTGGTACAAGAATCTGTCTCACAACATAAATTCAGAATTTAATTCAGAATAAGGGGGGGAAAGAGAAGGATGGGGTAACTTCAGAAATAATAGATTCATGAAAGACTTAACCGTGCTCTCTATTTGAAGATTCCTTCATTTCGAACAATGTAAATTTAGATAACCTTCTCTGCTTCTTCCTCTGAATACTGCAAATTAAATGAAGGCAAGAATTCGGTAAAGAATCTGAATGTTGTTATTTCCTTTTAGTAAGTGGCAATGGGCAAGTTGCAGGAACCAGAACTTACTAGGGAGAAAGTCGTTGTCATCTGGGCAGAAGCTCAGCCCCTAGTTGGCCTGAATTCCAGTGGGAAATGGTAATTAGATATATTCGGATTCTGACCATCTGGAACTATAGGAAGCTTCTAAATTTGATTTGTGTTGGAGGAATTGTGGTCGAGAAACGAACATGTGCACGGTGATTTGGATATACTCCAAAATGTGACTTTTTGGACCCCAAAACATGTATTTCCAGAAGAAAAATGTGAGCAATGTTCCCCTTTGCCCTAAAACTGTTGGTTAGAAACCTGCCTGGAGAACACACAGAGTTAACCAATAAGTGTCTACCCAGAGTTTCTAATCTCACAAGCAATAAACACTTTGACATTTTGTCTTTACATCAGAACCAATACCCCACCAAATACAGTGTCTCGGTAAGTTCTGTAAGCTTTAGGCAGTGGGAGTGCAGCTGAAACAAAGAGAAACAGTAACATCAGCAGAGCCTACTTTAAACCAGTTTCCAACAATGCCTGGGAGGGCTCAAAGATGCAGACTTTTGGCTAGTTTCAGAATGGAGGAAGCTAAAAGCATTTGTAGAAAATAATAATATAGAAGTCCAATGGAGCTATGTAGATTGCATCCCAAGCCAACCTTTCTGAAACATAATATTAAAAGAGGTCCTCTTGGGGCGCCTGGGTGGCACAGCGGTTAGGCGTTTGCCTTTGGCTCAGGGCGTGATCCCGGCGTTGTGAGATCGAGCCCCACGTCAGGCTCCTCTGCTATGAGCCTGCTTCTTCCTCTCCCACTCCCCCTGCTTGTGTTCCCTCTCTCGCTGGCTGTCTCTATCTCTGTCGAATAAATAAATAAAATCTTTCAAAAAATAAAAAATAAAAAAAAAATAAAAGAGTTCCTCTTGCCTTTGTTCAATACCACCCTCGTATGCAAATAACCGGACTGGCTGTATGAGTGAAGCAGAGAAGGAAGGATCTGGTTCAGCTTCTCCAGCCATTGCTGAGCTCATCTCAACACTCTAGCCAAATAGTGTGCTGTCACCGAGTTCTCATATCTTAGTGATCTTAAAGATTTGTCTGTGTTTAGAAATCCAAGTGGATATGACAGGATTGTTTAGATTTCAAAATCTTTATGGAAACAAATATGAAAACATAATTATCTTGTTTTCTGCAAGAAGAAGAAGCAGAAGCAGAAGCAGAAGCAGAAGCAGAAGCAGAAGAAGAAGAAGAAGAAGAAGAAGAAAGGGAAGGAGAAGGGGAAGAGGAAGAAGAGGAGGGAGAAGAAGAAGAAGGAGGAAGAGGAGGAGGAGGAGAAGGAAAACCAAAAAAAAGGAGTGTATCCATTGAGATTAGCATTTAAAAGAACAGAACAAAGATGTTCTTCCTGTGGTTCTGTTCTTCCTATTCCTCGAAAGTGAATTGCTGTGGTAAAGCCTTGAATTGTGAGCAATAGGCTTCAGGTGTGATCTGCCACCAGCAATAGCCCCCGGAGTGGGCGACAGCAAGGAGAGTGATTTGATGAACTTGAAAGATGACAGCTTCTTCCGCCTCCTGGATCTGCCACTCACTAGCTTTGTGCCCTTAGTTAAGACTCCAGGCCTCAAGGTCCTGATCTGTAAAACAGGGTATATTCTGCTGACCACCCAGGATGGTAAAGATAAAGGGAGATGATACATGGACAGCACTGTGACGAAAAGTAAATGTAATAAACGTCTGCCACTATTTTTCAGTCTTTAAGGGTCTAGGTTAAATGATAAATGAAAAAGAGCAAATAGGCATTTTATTATCTAATATGGTCTACCTTTCCCAATCAGAAATGTTTCTGACTGCTTCTGTATTCCCCATCTTTAAAACTGATTCTGTGGTGATTCACAGCCATAAGAAGTATAATCACATACTATTATTGAAGCCTGTGTTCCAACCACTTTGAATAACTTACCATATTCTCGTTGGATCCTCATGGCAAAACTGGCTTTGTATTTGTTGTGCTAAGGCAGAAACGAAAGCACAAAAACTTTAAACCACCTGCTTAAAGTTGCACAGCTAATTAAATGGCAGCCCCGGATCTCAGCCCCAGGCAGTCTGGCGCAAGGGCCCATGCTCTCCGGGGCTATTGCCTTCCTGCCTACCTGCTTTGACAACCACACACTAAGTTCCCAGAATGCTTTTGTTCCGAATGAGGGAGAGAGCGTATGCTGTCACCACCTGGTGACACGCGCCCTAAGAACTCTACTGCTTCAACACAGGTATCACAAAGTCATGTTCAATGATAAAGATCACACCTTATTTTTACATGGGATTTTTGGGAAGCTATCAGGAAATATGCCAGGCTTCCACCTACTTTCATATTGCATTTGAAAGTGCACAAAACTATTAAAAGGAAGCTACCTTCTTAGCCCAAGGATCTTGTCCAGCACCTAATAGAGTCTCCATAATTAGACTGTGCCTCCATTTTTCACCGCATCAGTGGATCAGTGGTACCATTGAGGCAAGAGAGTTCTTCCTCCCACTGTCCACGCAGCGAACTTACTCATCCTTCAGATCCCTCCTGGATTGGCACTTCTTCAGAGAAGACCTCACACACTCCTGACTACGTCATTCATTCATCGATCAGGCCTTGTAGCTTTCAGTACTATCTAAAGGTCAATCCCAAATGTATACCTCCGACCCAGACCAAATGAAACAAAACATTCATCTTCAGATGACTAACAGATACGCCAAGCTTGACGTATCCTAAACTGAACTAGTCTTTGCCCCAAACCTGCTCCACTCTCAGCCTCCCCCATCTCAATCGGTAGCTCCTCTACCCTTCAGTTGGTCGGGCCAAATGCCTGGCAGTCATCCACAAGTCCTGTCTTTATCTCTTTAAAGCACTTCCAGTCTATCAGGAAATCCTGTTGGATCTATCTTCCAACTCCAGTCTGACTGACTGCTACCACTTCTTAATATCCTTACTATGACCAACCAGGTCCAACCTCCTATTATCTTCTCCTGGATTGCTGGTCTCCTGCCTTCCCTGTTTGCTCCCTTAAAAGGTCTTTTTAACAGAAGAGCCAGAATGATCTTCTCATAAATGAGATGATGTTTTATCTCTGCTAAAAACCCTCCACTGCTCCCTGCCTCAGTCCAAGTCAACATTACAATGGCCTGCAAGACCCAACATGATCTCCTGTTCATTACCTCTGACCAAGTCCTCTAAGCCAGTGTACATTCCCTTCCAGCATGTTAGCCTCTGTGCAGTTCCTTGAACTCACCGGACATGTGTCTGCTCCAAGGCCCTTGCACTTGCTACCCTCCACCTACACCTCTTGCCCTCATTTCTTTCAAGCTTTCAGCATAGGTCGCCCTCTTAGTAAGGCTCTCTGACTGCACTATTCAGATTTGTAGATTCCTCCTCAGTGCTGCTTCTTTCTCTTCCCTGCTGTATGTTTCTCCACAGCCCTTAGCTTCCAGTGTACTATAAAGTTACCTTATGTTGTTTGTTATCTGCGTCCCTCAACACAAAAAAGTTTTGACATATAGACAGAAATCTTTTTCTGTTTAGTTCACTAATGAATGAATCCTGAGCATGAAGAATAGTGCCAGGCACTGAGTAAGCAGTCAACACGAATTTACTGAGTGAATCAAATCAGACCACCCATTGTACGATCACTTAGCATTGCATCTTTTTGTAACCTTTCTCATAGTTACAATTGTTTTTGTTACTTGTGAGCGTGTTTACTTAATGTCTCTCTCCTCTGCTAGATTATAAGTAACGCGAGGTCTGAGATTGTGTCTTTATGCCCAGCAATTAACAGACAGCCCGCTACTTAGTAGATGGTGATAATATTTGTTGAGGTAAGGAACTGGACGAGGCTGCGGTTAGCGTTAGGTTCTGTGCAGGCTCCCTGTTCCGGACACTATTACAAACAGATCACCGGCTCCAAGAAGTGCCCTGATGAGACAATAGAGGGTTTCTCTGTTGTTGTTGTTTTTTTTTTTTTTTAAGATTTTACTTATTTATTTGACAGAGTGAGTGAGCACAAGCAGGGAGAGCAGCAGGCAGAGGGAGATGCAGGCTCTCAGTTGCTCAGGGAGCCTGATGTGGGACTCGATCCCAGGACCCTGCGATTATGACCCAAGCCAAAGGCAGATGCTTAACCAACTGAGCCACCCAGGTGCCCCGGTTGCTATGTATGTTAGGAAGAGACGAACACCTAGATGAGAACCAAGTAGGTGACAAGAGACGTAAGGCAAGTATGCAGACGGTTATACCTAAGTACAGCCGAGCACGTTGTGTATGTGTAGGGGGTTGTCTGGGTTGGGGTGTGGGGTTTTTTTTCTTTGTTTCTTTGTGATACCTAAAACAGTATCATCTTTCTTCAAAGGTTTGTATCTGGGAGGTATCAAAACTTATGGGAATAAGAAAGAAGAGTGTTACAAGCGTATGTCAGGTTATTCCAAATAGAAAAACCAACTTAGAAACCTGAATTGTCTGAGGGCTAAAAGAAGAGAAATAAAACAATTTTTCACTTTTAAGAGTAGCCTGGTTTTGCACTTTTATTTTTAAAAAAAGAATTCGTATGTTTTTTCTACTTTTTGTACACAATTACCTCTCTCTTGAGAGTTTTCTTTAAACTATCATAGCATAAAAATACATTAAACTTGCTTTGAATTTAGAAAAATGGATTTTGCTGGTTTTTTCATTGGTGTTATACTGCCATCTAGTGACCAAAAAGTGCATGACTCACTGGTACAACTGACCGGCTCCAACAGCTGCCCAAGACAAATCACCAAGTAGCTGATTGAGCTGGTCAAGGTCCCTTTCCATTAGGCGTCCCTTCCCAGACAGCCCACTGTATCAGAGTGCCCCTCTAGACTAATGCTTGCTCCTGACCTGTCCCAGCATGAAAATGATTTTTTTTATATTTATTATCTTCTGTGTACCAAATAGGCAACTTTTATATACTTTATAAATCATTTTAATTGGACTCATAAAGGAAATGCCCTATTGGGTTATATAATCCATTAATGTCCCTTCCACTTCTGACTTCATAGCAATCAGGAGATGTTTCAGATCAGGTGAACCTCAAACACTTTCCTAACCACTTCCATATGGAGAAGCTATGAGATTATTGTGGTAAAAGACAGGCATAAGGCAGCCTCTTTCTAGCTAGACGTATGTGAACACAAATATTTCTGCATATATTTCTGGCAGCCATTATGATAAAATGCCTGAGCTCTATAAAAGTATTTATCTTCTAAAAAATATATGTTACTGTACTCACTGACAAAGTCTCTGGAAATGACTATTTGGCTTCTGTGGATTTAAAAAAAAAAAGTCTTCAGGATTATAAGATACTGTAGCACACCCCAAAGACCACAACGTCTTTAGAGAACTATTCTCTGTTTGCCGAATGAGCCCAAGCTGCTGGTTTATTTACCATTCATCACCACACTCACTTTGTATAATAAAGGTGACTTGTCATTTGATTGGCTTTATCTTTTTCTCAACAGTTTCCACATCCATTTCTAAAGATAACTTAGAAAAAAACATATGACACAGAAGGTTTTAGAATACATCTACTCCATTTTCATGCAAACCAAAAGGAACTGGTATGCACTGGTAAGACCATCTTGTCTGACTAACATCGGCATAAATATATCTAGCTTACTGCCTCAGTCCATTCAAGCTGCTATAACAAAATCCCATACATGAGGTAACTTATAAACAACAGACATTATTTCTCACAGTTCTGGAGGCTTGAAGGCCCAGATCAAGATACCAGGACGTTGAGTGTCTGGTGGGAGCCCACTTCCTGGTTCAGAGATGGCCATCGTCTCACTGTGTCCTCACATGACAGAAGAGACAGAGGACTTCTCTGGGGCCTCTTTCATAAGGGCACTAATCCTATCCATGAAGGCTCCACCCTCATGACCTAATCACCTCCCAAAGGCCCCACCTCCTAATAGCATCACATTGGGCATTAGGATTTCACATATAAACGTTGGGGACAAACAGCCCATCTCTAGCACATGTGTACAAGATATTTTCATTAGAAGAGACAGTGAGCAAGGAGTTAATAGAAACTCCGAAAGCAGAGATTAAACCTCTTGTACTTAAAGAACTAATTCATTAAAAAAGGAAGTATTCATTAGTAAATAAGAAGTAATTAACTGATTTTATTTTGTCTTGTCTTGATAGCAAATTTTTAAAATAAAATTGATCTTAATTGTTTTCTAAGGATATCATCATAATATTATTAGCATCCATATCCTTTTCGTGTGTGAGGAGAACATAGGTTTTTTATAATTTGTTTTCTCCATGATTTATTCCCTGCTATGACTAAAACAGTAGGGAGATCTCTCCTACAGTCCTGCAATCTATGTTCTCACTTCAGAACGTCTTCTCTCCATCCATGGTGTGTCCTCTAACCATGGATCGCATCTAAAAGGCCATCCTGATCAAATGGCGTTCACCATAGGAGCCTTTTTTCTCAATTCTGTCCCCAGCATGCACACTCCAGGACACACAGACAGACACATATAGAAGGAAGAGCACTAATCCCCAAAGAAAAAGTCAATTCATTATTCCAGACTAGAATTTCCCAAATAGTTCTATGATGTTAATAAGTGTTATGTGAAAAATAGGTACAATATCAAATAAATTTTGGAAATACAGTATTGAAATGTTAAGTAGCTATATATAGTATGTATCTTCAGAGCATTTCTCTACAACTATCTCCACAGGAACAAGAGAGGGTTGTAAGAATTAAAAATATGGTCAAAGTTCAGGCGTTTAATTTTGATTCTTCGGGTCCAAACACATGCAAGGATTAAGCCCATATTGTACTTAGTATATGATATATGATTCTTTTTTAACCACATTTTTGCGGCAATGTTAAAATCTCTACAGGTATTAAAAGTTAAGAAAAATGGGAAGAGAAGCACACAGTGGCCAGCTTCCCCACCATACAAATGTGATGACCTTTTGGGATATCCAGCTTTGCCTCAGACAGTGAGACAATGGAGAAAGTATTAACTATTTCCACTCTCAATAGAGCAATCACTATCTTTCCAGGGAATGATCACCCCTGTGTGTTCCCAGAGTACATTGCACAAATATCAACTACAGAAAACGCCAGCCTCTATCTTTCTTGGCTTGACGCCTGTATGCCCCATGACCTCCTAGAGGCCACCAACGGTGTCTAGCACATGGACATATCCAAAACGAGGTCACTACCTAATAAATGTTTCTGGGATGAAAAAAGGAGAGATTAAAATCAACTGGAATGACTTAGTTTTCACATCAAAGGGATCTTTCCAAGAAAGAAGATTGTTAAAACAGAAATAGATGCTGTCCAGTAGGATGGTGAAATCGTGAAATAGGAAGCCTGACTCTTAAACCAAGAAAACAGACTGATGAAAGCCTGGATAGAATGAGCCTTTTCCACCAAAACAGAATAAACACCAGAAAATGTGCAAGTAATGTTTAATTTTATCAGCAGTTTCTCCTCTGAGCGTATCCGAAAAAAAAACAATAACAACAAAAAGCCTGAAATGCTGTCATCGAGCTACCTTGAAAATAAGGTCCACAGAACTATTATTTAACTTATGGGTAAAAAATAGGTGGCTAGAAACCTAGCTTTACACCTTAAAGAACTAGAAAAAAAAGAACAAACTAAGCCCAAAGTTAATAGAAGTAAGGAAATAACAAAAATCCGAGTAGAAACAAAATGAAAATAGAGTAAAAAGATGACAGAAAAGATGGACAAACTAAGAACTGTGCTTTTTTGAAAAGATAAACAAAATAGACAAATCTTTAACTAAACTCACCAAGAAAAGAAGAGAGAGGATTCAAATAAATAAAATTGGAAATGAAAGAGGACACCTTGCACCTGCTACCATACTAACATAAGGGGTCATAAGAGTTGTCTCAGGACAATTATACACTAAATTATCAACAAATTGGACAACCTAGAGGGAATGGATCAATTCCCAAAAACATACAACCTCCCAAGACTGAATCGTGAAGAAATGGGAATATGAACAGACCAATGACTAGCAAGGAGAGTGAATCAATAATCAACCCCCCCAACAAGCAAAAGTCCATGAACAGATGGCTTCACAGATAAATTCCACCAAACACTTAAAGAAGAATACAAAAAAAAAAAAAAAAAAAAAAAAAAAAAAAAAAAAAGGAATTCATACCAATCCTTCTCAAACTCTTCCAAAAACCAAGGGAGGATGGAATACTTAAAAACTCATTTTATCAAGGCCAACATTACCTTAATACCAGGCAAGGACACTCCAAAAAAGAAAATTATAGGCCAATATTCCTGATAAATGTAGATGTAAAAATCCTCAACAAAATATTAGCAAAACAAATTCAACATTTAAAGGATCACACACCATGATCAAGCGGGATTTATTCCGAGCATGCAGGAATGGCTCAACATCCACAAATCAATCAGTGTGATGCACCACGTTAACAAAATGAAGGATAAAAATCATGATCGTCTCAATAGATGCAAAAAAAAATCACTTGATAAACTTCAACATCCATTCATGATTTAAAAAAAAAAAAAACCCTCTCCACAAATTGGACACAGGGGGAACACACCTCTACATAATAAAAGCTATATATGACAAACCCATAACTAACATCATTCTCAATGGTGAAAAGCTGAAAGATGTTCCTCTAACATCAAGGATGCCCATCTTGCCACTTTTATTCAACATAGTATTGGAAGTTCTAGTCAGAGCAATTAGACAAGAAAAAGAAAAAGCATCCAAATTGGAAATAAAGAAGTCAAATTGTCTCTTTTTGCAGATGACATAAATATATATATATATATATATATATATATATATAAAACCTTAAACACTCAACCAAAAAAAAACTGTTAGAACAAATTCATTAAAAATTTCAGGATACAAATCAATATACAAATATCAGTTGTGTTTCACATTATTTATAATAACCAAGTTAGAGAAACAACCTAAGTGTCCATCAATAAATGAATGGATAAAGGAGAGCTGGTATACATTTATACAATGGAATATTATTCAGCCATAAAAAAAGAACGAGATCTTGCCATTTGCAACAACATAGATGGACTTAGAGAATATTATTTGAAACAAAATAAGTCAGAGAAAGACAAATACCATGATTGCACTTACATATGGAATCTAAACAACAAAACAAATGAAGAAATAAAAAGGAAGCAAACAAACAAAATGACTCTTACATACAAAAAACAAACTGGTGGTTGCCACAGAGGAGGTGGATGGGGAGATGGCTGAAATAGATAAAGGGGAGTAAGAGACACGAACTTCCAGTTATAAAATAAATAAGTCATAGAGATGAAAAGCACAGCATAAAGAATATAGTCAATAATATTGTGATAATGTTGTTTAGCAACAGATGGTGCATATACTTACCATGCTGAGCACTGAGTAATATGTCAATTGTTGAATCACAATGTACACCTGAAACTAATATAATACTGTTTGTTAATTATACTTCAATAAAAAAATCAGTTGTGTTTCTTTTTTTTTTTTAAGATTTTATTTATTTATTTGACAGAGAGAGAGACAGCCAGCGAGAGAGGGAACACAAGCAGGGGGAGTGGGAGAGGAAAAAGCAGGCTCACAGTGGAGGAGCCTGATGTGGGGCTCGATCCCATAACGCCGGGATCACGCCCTGAGCCAAAGGCAGATGCTTAACCGCTGTGCCACCCAGGCGCCCCCAGTTGTGTTTCTATTCACTAACAATGAACTATCAGAAAGAGAAATAAGAAAATAATCCCATTTATAATTATATCAAAAGGAATACAATACCTAGGAATAAATTTAACCAAGCAGGTGAAGATTTGTACACTGAAAACTATAAGACACTGATGAAAGAAATTGAAAAAGACAAATAAATAAGAAGACATTCCATGTTCATGGATTGGAAGAATTGACATTGTTAAGTGGTCATACTACCCAAAGCAATCTATAGATTCAATGCAATCCCTATCAAAATTCTAATGGATTTTCTCACAAATAGAACAAACAATCTTAAAATTTGTATGGAACCACAGAAGACTCCAAACAGTCATAGCAGTCTTGAGAAAGACCAAAGCTGGAAGCATCATGCTTTCTAATTTCAAGGACAAAGATTTGAGATATGTACACACACACACACACACACACACACACACACACACACTGTAGTGTTCTCCAGCCATGAGAAAGAAGGAAATCCTTCCATTTGCAATAACATGGGTGGGTCTTGAGGACATTATGCTAACTGAAATAAGCCAGACAAAGAAAGATAAATGCTGCATGGTATCATTTATATGTGTAATCTTAAAAAAAAGGTCAAAGTGATAGAAACTGAGGATCTAATGTATAGCATGATGATGTTGGTTGATAATACTGTATTGTATAACTGAAATTTGCTGAGAGTAGAACTTAAATGTTCTCACAAAAAAAAAAGAAAGAAAAGAAAAAAAATAACTGAGGCAATAGATGTGTTAATTAACTAGACGGGGGATTCTTTCACAATGCATATGTATATCAAATCATCATGCTGTACACGTTAAATATCTTACAATTGTATTTGTCAATTATATTTTAATATAGGTAAAAATAAAAAAGTGTAGGTGACTTTAGGATCCTTCACTGACTGCTAAATGGTAAGATGTGGGAAGGATTCAAGATAGAAGGACACTTTGAAATATATCATAAAGAATAAAATGTTAAATACAATCAGAGCAATATTTTCTTTTTTATTATTATTAATACACAATGTATTATTTGTTTCAGGGGTACAGGTCTGTGGTTCATTAGTCTTACACAATACACAGTGCTCACCACAACACATACCCTCCCCAATGTCCATCACCCAGTCACTCGATCCCTCCTACCCTCCTCCCCTCCAGCAACCCTGTTTATTTCCTATAGTTAAGAGTCTCTTAGGGTTTGTCTCCCTCTCTGGTTTCTTCTTGTTTCATTTTTTCCTCTCTTCCTCTATGATCCTCTGCCTTGTTTCTCAAATTCCACATATCAGTGAGATCACAGAGTCTTTCTCTGATTGACTTATTTCGCTTAACATAATACCCTCTAGTTCCATCCAGGTCATTGCAAATGGCAAGATTTCACTTTTTTTTTTTTAAAGATTTTATTTATTTGACAGAGATAGAGACAGCCAGCGAGAGAGGGAACACAAGCAGGGGGAGTGGGAGAGGAAGAAGCAGGCTCATAGCGGAAGAGCCTGATGTGGGGTTAGATCCCGTAACGCCGGGATCACGCCCTGAGCCGAAGGCAGACGCTTAACCGCTGTGCCACCCAGGCGCCCCAAGATTTCACTTTTTGATGGCTGTGTAATACTCCATTGTATTACACCACATCATAGAGAACTCTGAGCGATCTTTTCAACCTACCCCTCAGATCACACACTTTCTCATTCCAAACTCTCCCCTTGTTACCTTCTATATCCATACTTTGTCTTATTTTCTTCCTATCACCTACCACTGCCTGAAATGATCTATCATTTTCATTCTTTTATATTTTCATTCCTTTTACAATTTTCATTCTTCCCTCTCTATTATGTGGTCTCTGGAGCTTAGAAGAGTGTCTGATGTATCACAAGCATTTAATAAATAATAGTTGAATCACAAAATGATGTTTTATTATAGATTTGAGCAGTTAGAAACAAAGTTACATCCAGAAGCTATTTTTGTAGATAATAAAACAGACTTACATACACACACAGTGTAAAGAACCATCGTCATTTCAGCCCACACCTGTTACCAGTGCTGCTACTACATCAACTCCTACTACCTCTATTTTACTACTACTATTACTGATTAGTGATAATAACAATAGTAAACCTCTTTTTTTTTCCAATAGTAAACCTCTTAAGCACTTAATACATACTAGGTGTTACACTAAGTCCTTGACAAGTGTTAAATCATTTAATCCTCACAAGAATTTCTTGAGGAAGAAAGCTAATATAAAAGATGACATTATTGAATCAGATTCATATGACTCAGAGAACTCACCCAATGTGAACTTTACTAATAACTTTCAAGGATACAAGCAATCAAAGGACACAAGCAAAGCAGGGAGTGGTCTGGGACATCCCAAATAAGAATATAAATGAAAATTTAATGAACTATGATACATTCAGAGAGCTACAGGGCTGGGGGAATACAGACATTTCGAGTAATTCAGAAAGAGGAGGGGAGGACAAATGGCTTCATAGCATGCCATGGCTCTGGCGTACTCATGTATGTGCACACACAGGACACTACACGTCCTCACAAACACACATGTTCAACAGTGAAACAACAACAAAATGCAAGTGTGCTGTAGTACTCTGTCTTTCAGAGAGAACTCTCGAGATCTCTTAATACCAACTCCAAGGCCCAGTCAGACAGCAGTTCTTCTGGAAGGTCAGGGGATCCCAGAGTGAAGCCCAAAGCAGTGCAAATCAAGTAACCATAACTGCATTTATATGGATCTTGAAAATTTTCAGAACACACTCATTTTATTTTTAAAAGTATGCTATCTCTCTCTTTTTATCATTTATCATTTATGATCTTATTAAGTGAAGTAAGAAAAAAGTAAATGAATATGACTTAAAATATAAAGATACTTACTTTGAAATTTGTGCTTGTGAATTTACACTACATATAGGATAACGGACTTCCCTGAATAAAGTAAGCATGGGACGTATAGAAACCAGGATGATGAGTTATGCAGATATCTCTGCTTTACAAACAGGCACAAAGGACTGAGTATATATTATTTCTTCAGAATGGTATATTCTTATTTCTCACACATGGTGTTTATTTCAAAAGTTTTACACACTGGGATGTAAATGTAATTGATGAATCACTAAATTCTACCCCTGAAACTAATAATACATCATATGTTAATTAAATTGAATTTAAATAAAAAATTTAAAAAATAAAAAAATGAAAGATAATTGGATTTCTTTTTTAAAAAAGTAATTGAAAAGATATATAAAACTTTTTCATCCTTTAAGTCTGAGATCGTGCATCAGCCTTTCATAAGTCTGTGACCTAGACTAGTGTGATCCAGGCCATAGAAGCAAGTACTTCAAAGGAAAAAGTGAGAACACACCTGAAGATCATATACAGATGATCATGTATATATCCACCCACAGGAGATAAAGCACAGACCAGAAGTCAATATTCCAAGAAATCAGTTAGAATCTTAAGTGATCTTAAAATCTTAACCTTGGAAGCCCCAGAACTCTGCAGGTGGAAATTTATCTGCATCAGAGGCAACTGAGCTTGTGGTAAAGCAGTTTCCATATGTCAGCCCTAGTGACAAAAAGGACTGCCATTGCACTTCTAAAAGCACACAAAAATTTTTTTATCCTCATGCACCTTTCTCAGAATTACCGAGTATTATATTTAAATAGTTTAAAAGTTGATTAACACTCCTTTACTCAACTACAGTGCAGAATGGGGCCAGAAAATAAGCCAGATCTGTGAGAACTAAAGATGAAATAAACTGTAATTAATCTACAAGGAGATTCTAAGTGTCAAGGACTGGGGGGAAGATTTAGATGAACTGTTTCCATAAGTTTAAAGTCAGCACCCAAATCTTAGTGTTTTCTTTGGGGAACTCTTGGAGTGGAAGACACATATCTCTGGAAAAACCAACAACTTGAAACTACAAAATACCATTATTATGGTACCATTACAGAAACTGTCTGTCAGTGAAGGAAGAGCAGGAAAGCCACTCTTTCCAGATCCTTCAATGACAGCAGACAGAAGCCATTTACTGCTGTTTGGGGGAGAGATACAGGAAAGAAAACCACCTATCCAAAACCCTGCACTGATTCCAGGCCCCTGAGAAGAGACAACTGTATTCCAGACCCTGTATCATGTAGGGAGGCAGGGTATGTTTGCTACTGGAGAGGATCAGAAATTTTGAAAATGTCCTATCCCTAAGATCAGCCACATAGGGCCTCCCTAAGACTAAGACCGGAGCAGGAAAACCAAGAAACCTTCCTCTCATGACTACAAATCTTATGCTAAATACTAAAGAATAATCACCCAACTCTTAGCAGAAGGCATGAAGAGAGATCCTCTCCATGGCACAGTCATGCCAGAGCTGCTGAAACCTGAGGGTGAAACAAAGATACTGAGAGAAACTCTGGTGCTCCAGGTCTCATCCTAAGCACAGGCAGCAGCAGTACCCCCACAAAATGAAGTTAAAGACTTGGCTGCACTAAAGCACCAATTAAACCCAAACCCAGCTCAACTATAGTCTATACCGACCTGCTTCCTACCCCACACATAAACACTAATGGCTTTATAAAAGAAGAGGCATGTCATTACAGGGCATACAAATTATTTACCTTTGTCTCTATTGCTCTTTTCACATAATTTCCAGCATTCAATAACCAAATTATACAACATTCGAAAGAGAAAAAAAATGACCCATTGTCAAATATAAAATAGTTACATTGTCAAGAGATAAAAGAGCCAAGAGAATCAGACCCAACCCAAAAATGGCCTAGGTTGTTGGCATTATCAGACTGAGACTTTAAAATAACTATTATTAAATTTTTAAATGATCTAGTGGAAAAGGTGGACAAATTGTATAAAAAGATGAGAAATTTCAGCAGAGAGATGGAAACTCAAAATAAATAAATAAATAAATAGATAGATAGATAGATAGATAGATAGATAGATAGATAGATAGACAGATAAATATCCAATGGAAATGCAATGAGTGAAAAAACACCATTCCAAAGATGAAGAATTCCTTCAATAGGCTGGACATAACATAAGAAAAGAAAATGCACCTGAAGATAGGTCAGTAAAAATGATTAAATTGAAACAGAATAAAGAAAAAAAGAAAGTTAAAAGGAAAAGAGCATGTAAGGTTTGTGAAACAACATTAAATGGTCTAAAAGAAACGGGTGATTGGAGTCTCAGAAAAGGAAGAGAGGAAATAAAGGCAGAACTATTTGAAAACATAATGGGCAGCAATTTTCCAAAATTAATAAAAGACAAACACACCACAGAAGAAGCTCAGAGGACTCCAAGTAAGATAATACAAAGAAAATCTTGATTAAAAGAGATAGTAAACACTGCTCTCTTTCTCTCATGGGTTCGTTTTTAAACATAATGTGTGTGTGTGTGTGTGTGTGTGTGTGGTTTATAGCAAAACTTTTCAATGGTTAATGGGTATTGTTGGGATTACAATCAAAGCTAACTCTTCATGTGTGGTTAAAGACTGTTTCAGAATCACTGAACATTAAAGAAACTAATAACTCAGGAGCCCCTACTGTTTGTCAAACATTCCACTTTATTCTTCAGAATATTCTTCATATATATTCTGTCAGCCACCACAAATCATTCATTCATTCTATAAATATTTATCAGCTGCTCACATTTGGCTCCAGGCCTGGCATCTCTCAGAAAGTAACATAAAACTGAAATCTAAAGGATGAGGAAAAACCCCACGCAAAGACAGAAGTGACTAGTGAGGAAAGGGGGAGCCTGTCTCTAGCCAGAGGAATCAGCAATCCCAAATGTCCCCAGGCCGGAAGCAGCCTGGTGTATTCTAGGAACTGACAGGATGGAATGGCGGCAATGCAGCCAGCCAGGGCAAGAATGACTAAAGATGAGGCCTTCTCATGCTGAGGGTCACCAATGCCTTGTGGAATGAAACAGGTGTTGAAAAGAACCAGAATTTACGTTCAGAGCTTCTTGACTCTCTAGCCTTTTTCCACTTCCTGGGATAGTTCTCAACTTTTGTAGAGCTTTATATTTTCCAGAACACTTTCACAGCCTTACGTGTTCAAGAGCTCCTAAACTGGATGGCTGATTTGCAGACTTCTGGCCTCTTTGCTCCACTGTCTAAAACCACTGCTTTGTGGGTGCCTGGGTGGCTCTGTCAGTTAAGCGGTTGACTCTCAGGCATGATCTCAGGGTCCTGGGATTGAGCCCCTAGTCAGGCTCCGTGGTCAGTGGGGAGTCTGCTTGAGATCCTCTCTCTCCCTCGTCCTCTGCCCCTCCCCCCTCTCTTTCTCTGTAAAATAAAGAGAATCTTTTTTTTAATTAATTAAATAAATAATAAAACCATTACTTTGCTGCTAAAATCTAAGTAGTGGCTAGAGGAATATGCTAAGAAATCTTTTAACTTTGAGTGAATCAAATGCTTGACTTATTAAGGTCACAAATGATGGGAATTTACAGACCCATTGGCTACTTTTGCATGGTTCCTATTTCCTACCCCCAACACTAACTAATGCATTCCACATCAAATATTTACCACAAATGATACAGTTAAAGGTCAGTTTTACCTTCCCTTTTCCTGTATTTGTCAATAAGGTAATAATGAAGCTTAGAGAGCACAGACATACAGGCAGCTAATGGTTGAGGGCTGGCACACATGTTTGGAGAGGATTTATTACCATAAGCTCATACTCTAGACGGAGAAACGCAAGCTGTCATTTAAAACATTCACTGAAGGGTTTCCCTTGACCTATGACTTTCTTAGGTACAGAAGGAGAAGCAAATACAATCAAGTGTTATAAGCATTCGTGAACGCGCCCCAAACCCGACACCATATTAATGAAATGCCTTTACCAGCCTGTTATGATCTCGGAGCCTGGACTCGGGGACTTTTCTCTCACCTGCCTCCTCAGATCTTATCTTCAGCCTTCCAAACGAACTTAACTCCGCTGAATTTCTAATCATGCTTTCAAGTGTGCTGCCTGTGCTATGGCCTACATAATGAAATATCATAAACTAATTTCTGATGCCAGCCTAGACATTTGACTCTTGAGTTCTGACTTTACTGATGATGTGTTTTGCAAGCTGTTCAGAAAACACCTATGTGCAAACACAGAGGTCGGCTTGTGTTTGGGCCCAGGCTGGATGGTGACTCTCATTCACCCTGTCTCAGCCGCTTGGCAGGCGGGAGCCAGGTCCCTTTGCTAAAGTCCTCTGTCCAGAGAGTCTTCCTTCACTTCCCTTGCTCTTGCTTCAGTAGCTTCATTTTGAATTCCACTGTGGCCATCCCCAGACAGAGGGTGACCACACTGTACGTAACTTGCGACCAACCCCTGACAAGTCTGCCTGATGGGATCCCCAACCATTCCTGTGCCAGTTTTCTCAGCATTTCTCTCACCTCACTCCATGAGGGTCCCCAAGTCCTACATTCTGATATTTAAGGCACAAACGAAGACAGCCTGATCTATGAACAGTGCTATGGGACCTAGCGAGATAACTAGGAAGATGGGAATTCACCACCCAACGCCCCCTCGAATTTTAAGAAAAGGAAAGAACTGTAAGATTGAAGCCCATGGAGTTGCACTTAGAAAGCAGTGAATGAGAGAACTCTATCAGTTACGGTCCGGGCAGAAGACAGAACTATACCAGATGTTTGAATGGAGATAATTTAATCTACAGAATAGTTTACTAGGATGAAATCTGTTAACTAGGTAATTAAAAGGGTAAAAAGAGACATCATAGAGGTAGGAACTGCAGGAAGCCATTACCCTCTGTAAGACTGAAGGGGAAGGTTGAAATTATTAAAAGACTTAGGGGAGGGGCCCTACGGTTGATGTTTCCACTTTCCTTCTTTTATTTCTAATTGTATGATTTTCTTTTTGGCACTCAGCCGCGACCTCAATTAGTTGGGGTTCTTAGCTGATAGGGTGACCAAACCTTCATGTGCAAAGGATCTGAATTCTCAGTACCCTGCTTTTGTTTTTGTAGTTTTCCATCAACTTTTATAAATGAACGTGGAAACACTAAGAGACACCCCAGAGAGTCCTGTGAGTTCAGACAATGTCCTCCCTGTCCCCTCTGTATAACACCTACCAATTTCCTCTCCCTTCCCAGGTAAAATCCAGAATATCTCTCTTTTCATGTGTGTCAGTTAAGTGTTCTGCTGACGATGAACATTGTGATTAAGATAATGATGCTAGGGGCACCTGGGTGACTTAGTCTTTAAGTGTCTGCCTTCGGCTCAGGTCATGATCCCAGCGTTCTGGGATCAAGCCCTCCATCAGGCTCCCTGCTCAGCGGGAAGCCTGCTTCTCCCTCTCCCGCTCCCCCTGCTTGTGTTCCCTCTCTCGCTACCTCTCTCTCTGTCAAATAGATAAATAAAATCTTTAAAAAAAAAAGATGATGCTAAAATATTACCTATATTAGAGCTAATAGGAAATATGAGAATAATTATTATTAGAGTAAGTCTTATAAAATGAGCAGAAAAAGTAGAAATGGAGTTTATCTCAGTAAGTTAACACACATTACATCATGTATGGAAATTGATTACTGCTTTGCTTAATTATTATACAGTTGAGTTGTATATCATTAATATAACATTTTTATCACAAGTTTCATTTGACCAGAATATTAAACTACACAAGTGTGTTCACATCTCGTAGTCTGGGTTTATCCACTAAAACCATTAGTCTACAATGGCAGCACGAAGTAGGAGAGCACGTTGTGAATCCACATGTCAATCCGTGGAAAAGCAACACTGTCGGTCGCAAATTCCAGGCTAGAGTGGAAATTCTGGTTTGTTTCACCCATGGCCATTTGAGAGCCGTGCCAAATTTCCTTTACCTGAACATCTGTGTGGGTAATCTTCACCGGGAAAAACATGGGATATATTGCCCCAATTCCTTTTTCGATTTGTAATTTTTTTTAGGCAAGTCAAGACAGAGTGTTTCTTCAATTAAAACATTCAGAAACAGATGGTGTGATAAAGATGATAAAGATCTGCTAACAATTTCCAAACTCAATAAAAGGAGAGTGAAAGGTTCTGAGACCACTTCAGTAAGAGAAAACATACCTATGCTCACTTAATCTCTTTTGTTGATTATTTGTAAATTTGCCAACAGCAATTTTAAAGAGATTGTTTTATTTCTTAATAAGATTAGAAGAGCACAGATACATACAAAAACAAATTGCAGTAATTTATTAAGTTGTCCCTAAGGCTTTAGCTTTCTCTCTTTGAAATGCACAGCTATGCAAAGATTTGCATCTGGCATCAGCGGATCTGCATGCCCCTACCTCTGGATGCCCAATTCCTACGTCTAATTCAGTAAAAAGTTAAAGTAATGGGGGCGCCTGGGTGGCGCAGTCGTTAAGCGTCTGCCTTCGGCTCAGGGCGTGATCCCAGCGTTCTGGGATCGAGTCCCACATCAGGCTCCTCCACTATGAGCCTGCTTCTTCCTCTCCCACTCCCCCTGCTTGTGTTCCCTCTCTCGCTGGCTGTCTCTCTCTCTGTCAAATAAAATAATAAAATCTTAAAAAAATAAATAAATAAAGTAATGGAGATTGTGTGTGTGTGTGTGTGTGTGTGTGTGTGTGTGTGTGTGTAATGCCCAATGCTAACATAACCAGAGAGGAGTTGTTTCCAAAGAGAATTCTATTCTAAGCAGCAACATCAGGCCTAACTGATTTGCTCTTTGACTTGTGAACGGCTAACATCTAGCACAAAAGGTCTGCATGTGAACCACTGAGATATATTTTAAATGTGTATAAACTCCTATCAGGCCATTTCCATTTTAGAATAACAATGACATTGAAATCTTTCTTTTTGTAGTCTCCGTTTTTGCCATTGCAAGTTTCAAAACAAGACAGTACTAAGTTTCAGGGTTTTATGTCAATGGTAATGGTTGTGCTAAAACTATGCATAGTTGTATAGAAAGGCAGCCAGAGTTTAGAGAACTGAACACTGGTCTTAGAATCAAATTAGGCTGGGTTTGAGTTTCCACTCACTCCCTTGCTGGCTAGGGGAGCAACTATCTTTATCCCCAGTGCTATCCACAGGAAACATACAAAGTACCTAAATAAAGGGAAAATGAAACACATTCCTGGGAATAGCCTTTAATTTTAGAATTACAGTGTAACAGTCTAATTTTAAATATCCCTGTAAAACATTTTTTCTATAACTCATTATTGATAAGTTAAAAGAATCCATCTCACCAGAAGGGAAAGGGGGAAAGGTAGATATATCTCTTCCATGTCATGCATCAGAGGGATATTTAAATTAATCGTTGTTTTTTTTTTTTTTAAGATTTTATTTATTTATTTAACAGAGATAGAGACAGCCAGCGAGAGAGGGAACACAGCAGGGGGAGTGGGAGAGGAAGAAGCAGGCTCATAGCGGAGGAGCCTGATGTGGGGCTCGATCCCGTAACGCTGGGATCACGCCCTGAGCCGAAGGCAGACGCTTAACCGCTGTGCCACCCAGGCGCCCCTAACCATTGTTTTTTTCAAGCAAAAACTCCTTCACATCCTACCTTGGCATCTTATAATAAGATAATCAAATTGCCTCACCCCCAGCCAAGATACTCAATAGCAAAATTTTGATGGGGTCTCACTAGAGCAGAAGCTCCTTGAGGGCAGGATTTGGGTCCACTGGGTTCAGTCTTGTGCCCTTATATGGAAACAGTTTCTGAGATGTACGATAAATAGCTGAAGTCTCCAACATTTGAGAGAAGCGGTTTTCAACCAAAACATAGTATGAGATTCATTAGGTACCTATTAGGTGAGAGAAGGGGTTAGGGGAGGTTCAGGAATGGAGGCTGGAAGATGAAACCTACTAACTTCAAGATCTAGGTGGTTGAATTATTCAGTGCCAAATCTCACATGCCACTCCGGATTGCAAATTAATATATATTGTAAATATCACAAAGCAGAAACCACTTCAAAGTGAAACAGTGAGCATATAATACTATGGATATATTCAGAAGATAGTGCCACACCTCTGGGTGTAAACTATATAATATACAAAGGAAATGTACGTGAATGTATTGGTATCTTTCACTGAAGTTTATAAACTGGAATCGATATTTCCGACGAAAAGGAGAAAGAATGGTTGGATAAATTATATTTAGTGAGTAGATGTTGAACTCTCTTGAATTCTACGCATTTGGACAAGATTAGGGGGAAAGATACACACACACACACACACACACACACACACACACTATAAATAAGAAATAAATTTAGAGCATACCTTAGAATTTCTTACTTAGACTCTTAAGTTAATATTTCCCTGGGATAATGAAACCCATTCACCTGAGGGTGTAATGTATTTCTGAAATATATTTCTAATAGGCAGACAGTGTAGAATAATGGGAAGGTCGAGACTTGGTAGCAGAAAGGTCTGGGTTTCGGTACTGTCGCTGCCACTTTTTCATAACCTTTGGCAAGTTGCTTAAACTCCCTGAGCCTCAATTTGTCATCTGTAAAACAGGGAGATGACTACATTCATAGCAGGCTGGTGTGAGGATAAAGTAGGAAAAGTGGCTGGTAAAAGGTGGGCACCCAGTGATCCATTTTTCCTCCATCGTTTCCCTAATTCCCACGACTACATTCCCAGCCCCCTTGATAGCTTTAAGATGCTCTTCACCTGAGAATATAGTCGAATAACCCATTCTAATGTTTGATTTTAATAAGCCAGATTGTTGGACTAAATTGTCTCTTCACGTTGGTCAAAATGATTAAACTGATAGCTTTATCAAAAAGCCTTAAAGTACTAATATAACAAAATAAAAATTATATTTAAAAAAGCTTTAAAGTTAAACAGAACATTATAGCAGATTTTACGGAGGATTACGATGGTTTCTATGGTTCTCTTTGAAAAGCAAAGATGGCAGGACTGAACACAACGCTCCCACCCCCCCAGGCTCCTGGGCACTGTGCAACCGGAAGTTTGTTGAAGGTGACTGCTTCACTGTACTTGACTCTGTAAATCCTACACTAGCTTCAAGGTAGGAGCCCTGTTATTCTTGCAGCTGTCCTCCTTTTCTGGAATATTGAAGTTTCAGGAAGAAAGCAGCAATAATTTACGTTCTACAGAGAAAAGGCCCATGTGATATTTTAATCTCATAACTTATCCCTCTGGTTTAACCGAAGCCTCTATGAATGCGTATTAAAATCCAAAGCTGAAGTCTCTGACTTCCCTATCTTGTCCTAAGAGCTCTTGCGTGAAAGACTAAAGAGGGCTTAGCTGCCTCCACTGTTGATGGATGAAAGCACCACCTCAGTACGCCTGTGGGGCTGCCCATAAGGGCATAAAGGTTAGGACTTGTGAGCCATCTCCCTGCCTCCTGCCACATGCCAGCTGATCCAGTTCCAAGATCTCCCAATTACTTCCTCTCGGTGCTGCTTGCCTCATCCACCTGGTGGACTCACTCCTCCCTATTTCCTCCCACTTTCTAGATGCCCTGGTTGCCACTGTTGGTACTACAAAATGATTTGCAACGTTTGCGCTCATCGAGATACTCCTGGGAGGACACAGTACGGTAAGTGATTAGCGGCATTAACACTTCCGATATGATTATATGTATTTGTGCTATAAACATTTGAGTTCCATTTCTGGTTCTGCCTCTTGTGACTTTGGACAGGTTACTTCCCTGGAGTTAGCCAAACTGCAAAGATCAAGGGTATAATCCTGCGGGCTTCCAAGTCTGCTTAAGACTTCTGGCACCAACTGCAAGAAGTTAGAGTGCAACTACAGACTTAGAGGGGCAAGTCCATACAGGATCAACCTCACTTCTCACACCAACTACAAGTTTGAGGGGGTTCCCAAAACTACCTCAAGTATGACAATTCTTGAGGACTCAGAACTCACCAAAACCTGTTATATTCAAGGTTATGGTTTATTATAGGACAAGAACACAAATTAAACTCGGCAAAGCAATTGATGCATGGGGCAGAGTCCAGAAGGATTCCAAGTGGGAGGTTTTCATTGTCCTCGGGACATGTTACCCTCTCAGCATCAGTATGTGAAAATATACATGGAGTTATGCCACCAGGGAAGCACGCTCAAGCTTCCATGTTCAGAGTCTTAACTGAGGCTCCATTACATAGACAGGATTAATTGATCGGCCTCATGGTTGAACTCAGCCTCCAGACTGACTGATACTTTGTAACTTCATGACTTCCACACTAAACCACATGGCTGGTCTCTTCGGGACAGCCGGCCGCCACTCTAAGACTGTCAGACTTGGTCAGTCTCCCCCCTAAACAAAGACACTCTATCAGGTATCCTATAGATCACCTCCCAGAAATCAAGGGCAAAGGACAGACTTCTCTTTGGGCAAGGCTAAATTCTTTACTACACATTACTTAACATCTCTGAAAGCCATTTTTTCTCATCTGTAAAATGAGAATAATGATGTCTGCCCCATGATTTGTAAGCTTTAATTCACACACATACAAAAAAAAATGCAACTATTCCCTAGATTCAAAAACCCTACCTTATAAAAGAATTTTTTGAGTTTTCTGCTCAGCTGGGGTAATTTTTTTATCTCTGACTCAAATATCATCAAATAGTTTGTGCCATTAAAACTTCCTTCCAACAAGATCTTTGGTAATTCTGAGTGCACGATGTCCTTGGGAGCATACACTCTCTTCATTGTCAGAGGAAATAGCACACCGTGGTGGGAAGTGCATTGGATCAAGCATTGGTGGAGAGGAGCCTGGTCCTAGCACTCATCAGCTGTATGATTTAACATCTCTAAATCTCAATATCCTCATCTAAAAATGGAGATGTCAGCGCACCTAGGTGACTCAGTTGGTTAAGCATCCAACTGTCTATTTTGGCTCAGGTCATGATCTCAGCATTGTGAGATCGAGCCCCACCTCGGACTCCGTGCTGGGCATGGAGCCTGCTTAAGATTCTCTCCCTCTCCCTCTCCTTCGGCACCCCCCTCTTTCTCTAAAAAAAATAAAATAAAATAAAAATGTTTTAAATGGTGATGTCATACCTGTCTGGTCTATCTTACAGGGTTGTTGTAAAATAGAATGAATTTATATAGATGAAAATGCTTGTTAAGCAAATTCTATTGGGTGTAATGGTGAAGTCGAGCCCTCAGGCGCTAGAACTTCTATCCTCCAGGAGATTGGACCTAAAGCGCTGAACAAAGTGGTTGATGTGACAGTGTGAAGTGTCCTTTAGGTCACATCCAAAGACATGGAACGGTTCGAAATGGATTGCTGAATTTTGTCGTCCATCTCCCCACAGTACTTGTATGTGTTCTCCACTTCTTGATTAAGTAGCCTTTAAGATATTTTGCTCCTATACTCTCTCCGTAGCACTTATTCAATCATCAATACCCAATTGGACAGTAAGAGCTTCAAAGATTTTTTTTTACAATATATAATACTTCGACAGATAAGGGTGAGATTCCACTCCCCTCATAATTTTTTGTCCTTTCAAGAACTCTGAGACCCCTTTGTCTATGAAACCCAATGCTGGGCTCGGTCACCCTTCCTCACTCCCTGGAGTCCTGGGAGAAACAGCCCAGCCCCAGCCAGGACACAACGCCCTCACGCCCTGCTTCCTTTCTTGCCCTGGTGAGCCGGCTGAGCAAACAGGAGAGAAGGATTCCCCTGCAGTCTTAGCAGCCAGCCCCTGCTTCTTTTCCACCGGGCCCTGTCCTGCACCTCATACACCCACAGAGCCAAATAGATATGAGAAGGGGAGGGAGAGCACACTCAAAGGTCCCCCAGATACCATCAAACCAAAAATCTATAAGCAAACATTCCACAGCCAACGAAGCTTCAGCAAAGCTCCCAATCCCACCACTCCCTTCTCCATCTCCAAGACCTACAGTGTTTTCTCTCCTTCCAAAGTTCCCCCTTCCAGCTCTGCCCCAGCTCCCTTCTCCCACTTGCCTTTAAAATTAGGGAAAGGGAGGAGAGGAGGAAGAAAAGAGAAGGTGAATTTATTATGTGTTGCCTTTACCATCAACAGGGTGACATTCTTTCCTGCTTGCCAGTACTTCTGAAAGGCTCCGGTGAGTGGGGTCAGATGTAGTCCAGACCTGGTCCATTCACAGAGGAAAGGATGTCCATCCGTAATGTCCATTCACAGAGGAAGGGAGAGAGGGAGCCCCAGAGCCCCAGCTCTCATATTACATTATCCTCCACGAAGAGCTGCTTCATGGCACCTAACTTGGCTCAGGCTGTGATGGGCCAACCCAGAAATCCAGTTTCTTTCCATTATAATGAATGATTTATAAGCTTTGAGTGGTTTGGTTCCAAATTACAAGGAGACAATTTTCCTCACCTGTGCTCTCCTGCAGCCAAGAGCAAATGAGGTTTCATGAGCGGAAAAAGAGGGGACAGATGCAAACAATGAATTGTTCCTGAAAGGGAAGACTGTTCCCCTGCAAAGGCCAGTGCCGCTTTACTACGATTGTTCCAGAAGACTAAACAGAGGAGACTGTATGTCTTCATCTGATGTGGCCCAGAGCCAAGCTGTCGGAAACTTCATCTGCTCATGTAAGAGGTAGGAAAAATATGACTTTGGAACATAGTTTTGGTCTGTAACTTAAAGAGGCAGGCACAGACATTATTTCTAAACAAATGATTGCTGTGTTTAGTATTGCAATCAGTCGGCCCTGGCAGAGACCAGAGGGCGCACTCCCTCTGGTTCTGGGGGAGGGGGCAGTTAACTAGGGTAGAAGATGGACTTGAGGGTAACCAACAAGCATGACTCAGCACTAGAGCCAGAGGCAGCAGAGCCACTTATTAACAACCCACACCCAGGGTGAGGGGATGGACCAGCGAGAGAGCAGCCCTATGACAAGGGTCATCTGACAAGATCTGTGGAATGTGGTAGAACACAGCCAACCCACAGTGCCAGGGCAGGGAGATAGCCCAGGGAATAAGCACCTTCCTCCTGACCTCCAACCTTGACATCTTCCACTGGTGTCACCCAATCTCAAGTCCAAAGGCAAAGGAGTGCATGTTTCTTTCTTGGTTAGTCATAAAAATTGTAGCTTTTTCACTTCTCAGTTATATGTCTAAGAAATATTTCTGTTATTTTATGTAAATTAAGCTGGTTTCATAGTTCTGTAAATATACTTAAGTTTGTTTTTACTTATCATAGTTATTTTTAAAAGGTACAACATTGGGATGCCTGGGTGGCTCAGTCATTAAGCGTCTACCTTTGGCTCAGGTCATGATCCCAGGATCCTGGGATCGAGCCCCACATCAGGCTCCTTGCTCAGCAGCAGGGAGCCTGCTCCTCCCTCTGCCTGCCACTCCCCCTGCTTGTACGCTCTTTCTTTCTCTGACAAATAAATAAATAAAATCTTGGGGGAAAAGGCAGAACTTTGCTTCCCCTAGATCCTGAATTTTTCAAGGAAAAAGGCATTAATCAGTCTCTATTAGCAGAGGTTTTGTGTACTTTATCTCAAGTAATTCTCATAAAAACCACCCAAAGGTGGTGTTTTTATTTTTGTTTTTGGATTATGAAACTCAGACTCTGAGCAGTTAAGTAACTGGCCAAACATCACACCGTTTCTAGGGAACTGAGCCTGGATTTGAACCTAGAGATACCCTGCTCCAAAGCCCGCGCCCTTCCCAGGACTCACCATGCTCCCAATCAGCAGTATGCACGCTGGGCTCTCCCTCGTGATGGAGAGAAGAACAACCAGAGATCATTGCTGGGCATTCGGAAAGATAATTGTAGTGAATGGCCCCCGTTCACTGTCTTCCCCTAGGGGAGGCTTCTACCTAACACTTCTATAGTTAGATCATTTCTATTGATCTTACCAGAGTCTCTCTAACAGCGTTAAAAACAATTCTGAAACATCCCAGTCCTTACCAGGCTACCAAATCTACAACTCTTTTGCCCCTTTATTTCACATGCAATGTGTTCCTTGCACCCACCCTTCAGTCCAGATACCATTTGGAGCTCAGGGGACATACATGCTTGTTGGAGCAAACGGACTCTTGTTCTCCAAAAACAGATTCCAAAGAAAACCATGCCAAACCAAACCCAGTCGGGATGGGGAACGAGTACAGGAACGTCCAATTTTCTTTCCCTCGTGCTCTCAGACAACCTCAACCTGAGTTCATCCTGCCCCATTATAATTTCTTCTAGGCCTTGGATATACAGCCAAGGCACGTTTTCCTGACAGATTCTGTGATACATACTTTCACACGTACTGTAACTCACTGGTAAAGGAAGCCAAAATAAAGCAGAGGCAGACTTAATAAGTAGCATTTTTTGAGCACTTATGATGACCCAGGAGCTGTGCTAAGTGGCTCTTCGATGATACGTACATGTGGAGGGAAAAGAAAAGAGTAAAAGAAATTCCTCTGAAGTGTGACTTCCAGTAAACGTGAAGCACCTACTAGCAATTGGAGAACTGATCTCAGTTTAGGTTAATATTGGCATCCTGAAATATTTAGTCACTAGCTAACCAGCATGCCCTGGTCTCATTCTTGTATCCTAAATGATGGTCTCTAAAGAGGGGAGGAAGAAGAGGAAGAAGAGGAAGAAGAAGGAGAAGGAGAAGGAGAAGGAGAAGGAGAAGGAGAAGGAGAGGAAGAGGAAGAGGAAGAAGAATAAGGGGGAGGGGGAGGAAGGAGGAGGAGGGGGAGGAAGAGAAGGGGAAGGAGGGGAAGGTAGAAAAGATATGCCAGACCAGGACAAAGTTTGACATTCAATAATTATCAGAAGTTCACATAAACTGCAGTATTTTAAAACTAAAAGTTTGTGTGAGCTGAACTCTACGAAGTGGGCTTATACCTGAGAAATATTTGTGGCTACATGACCACAAAGCAGCTTGACGCAGAATGTCTTTTTCTCACGTGGACACTGTTACACACTGCTTTTGTCTTTTAGCAAAACAACCTCCTGCAAGAAAAAAAGTCACACCCCTTTCAAAACTCAGAAATACTTTTTTCCCCCAAGAAATTCTGCACAACTTTCCCCCAGGGGCATCTTGATGGCTTTGCTCTTACTGGGCACACACACATCTAGAAACAGACATCATCATAATTGCATACACGTCCACAGCACAAGAGTTTTGCCAAACAAGCTCAGTGTTCTTTAGCACTGTTCTGATAAGGAGGCAAGAAAACTATTTCAAAATGCCCTCTGAGCTGTGGAGAGAAGTTGAAAGACCACTTATCTCGGCTCACTTTAAGAAGTGGACATTTTAGCCTGAGGTTCTTAAAATTGAAAAAGAAGCAGGTCTTTTGAATACAGAGAGTAGACAAAAGCAGAAGCGGCACCATCTGCCTACCTGTGTCTTCTCCCATATCTCTGGTTCCAGGAGAGGATCCCCTCAGAGTTCTGGTACCCCTCAACCACCCGGTGTATGCGGCTGATACTGAATGCGGGGCTGATGGCCCCTGGGCACAGTGGGGGTAGAGATAGGGATGGAGAGGAAGAGGATGGGGGAGGGGGAGGGGATGAGCTAGGTCCTGCATCAGAAGGCTATGGCTGGAGTCAGAGCATCCTCCCACAGCTCAGACTGGACACCAGCTGCAGCATCCCTGCCCCACTGCCTTGCTCCTTCTTGCCCCTGCCCCTGGGCTCCCTATCCGCGCCAGTGCTCGCGGACTCCTCTGACCAGAGCCTTCTGTGCATTCCTAAGATTCGCTCTGTGGGGGTGTGGCCATGCAGGGAGTACGTCTAAAGACGTGAGTGATTTTCTTGCTCAGGGAGTCAACATCATCAACACCTAGGGGTCATCCATCATATTTTATGGCCAGATCTTGCTGGCCAGTTAGTTCAAAGCTATTTCTGAGCCATGGCACATTCTAATCACAACCTAAAGATTTTCATGTGTCTTCCATTTTATTCTATAGGACCTTCCCTTATATTCTATAGGAAATTTCCTAGTCACAGACTTATGAGATTAGTAGGAAAAGAACTTTAATAAATATGTAAATAGCAGTGAGACAGTCTTCTAGTTCAACCTGGGGAGACCGAGGTTCTCAGAGGTGCCCACTCCCTGAGCCTGTCGCTAGACAAGCTGAGGCTGCTGCTCGGGTGGTCGGGCCAGGTCCAGGGCTCTGTCTTCGCCACACGGCCGGCCCTTCTGAGTTCATCCGACCCAGGGGTCCATGAGTCTGCTTGCAGTGTCTCTTATCTGTCAATAGTGAAGGAAGCAACCTAACTCTTCGTGGGATTTCGGTGTCACCCAGGAGACCTGGTTTCAGATAAGCCAGGACAGGCTCCAGAATTAGGATGTGGGCTCTTGGGGTCAGGGCCGGGGTCAGGAGAGTTAGTTATATGGTTGTGGAGAAGGTCGAGGGGGGTTCTCTAGAAGGCAAGCCACCCCGGGAAGGACCCTTTCTGAGGAAGGTCCCTTCCAGAGGGAAGGCTTATGGAAAGGAGGAGGAAGAAGACAGTCTATGCAGCTTGCCCTCAGCGGCTTTGGGGGCCAAATGCAGTTGTGACCCACAGAGGTCCAGAAAGGCAGAGGGAGAGGGAGCAAAAGAGGAAGGATAGAGAAGGCAGAAGAGAAGGAAACACGACAGGCAAAGGGAAATTATGAAAACCCTGTGACAGAGGAAATGTATCTGGGAGCCAGAGATCAGGAAAACAGAAAAGGAGAAATGCAAGAGAAATGGGCACCATATTTCAGGTTCCAAAAACTCAAAAATGATACTGGGTTTGAAGGTGATCCGAAGTGGGGAAAAAATTACTTTCTGCCTTTCTGTTTTTTGTTTGTTGTTTGTTTGTTGAGCTACGACCCCGAGGGATCTGTCGGTGACGAGCACCCATGCAAGCACCTACGTGGGCCCCACCGGCCTCCCCGCCCCCGCCGAGACAGCCGGGGGCCCTTCTCGCGGCCGCGTGGGTGAGTAAGAGCAAGAGGAGATAACACGACCAAGTTTGTGCGGGCAGGAGCCTGCAGGCCTGTTCAACTTGGCGAGGGACTCAGCCCGAAATCCAGCATCTAATCCCTCTTCTCACGTCTGCCTGTCAGCTCCGCGGCTCTGCCGGCGCCTCCCACGGACTGACAAAGAGCACGTGTGGCCGTCGGGGCTGGAGGTGTGCGCGCACGCTGGCGTTTTCTCACTTTAATTACACGCATACTTGGCTTTGAAATACCTCTGTGTATTTAATGCGCAAGAAAATATATTTCAGGTTTAAAGCGAAGAATGCTGCGCCACCCACCGCTTTAATCTTCCCTCACCAGACCCCAAATCCCACCACAGTGGTTCATGCAGCCAGATAAGCCGTGGCAACAAATTTACGAAGCTCTGGTTAGACTCACTGCTATTTTCTCACCATCTCGCTCTTCAAATGCAAGGTTTAAAATAAACACAGAGGAAACGCTGCCGCGAAGTTTCTGGAGCAAAGGGTAGCTGTAGGCAAGTGACTGTGGCCAGCTGCTTTGAAATTGTTTCATTGCAAGGGCAGGGAATGGAAGTGCGCCTGGTAGTGTCAGGGCTGATTTTTTTTAGGAATTTCTAGAATAAATATTAGTGTAAATGTGGGTAAGAAGAAATAGTTTTAGCCAGCGGGTTCACTGAAAAAACTGTAAGTCATGTAATCAGGACAATCAGAAGAATGCATTTTTATGATATTCAAATTCCTGAAACTTGGCTAATCAACGGCTGATTCAGCTATTCAAAAAAAGTCATTGTATCATTTTCTGGTTTACAGATTTTATACACGTGTTCTGTTTTGTCTTATAATGATCAACCGTGCCGTCTTCGTAATTCATCAACTGTCCTCTTCATGCGTCGGTTTTCTTAAGCCTATGAATAGGACTCCAGCCAGGTCGACTTGAAGACACAGCCCGCAAGTTTAATTTTGAAAACTGGTATAGAAAAAAAGTATGAGAAAACGACTGTATTTCTTCCTGTTTTGCAGCCACCGTGGTAGGTAAAGGTGTAAGTGTTCATGAAGGTTACAGAGTAAAGGGCAGGGTTATTTGTGTCTTCGTGACGTGTTTTCTTCCTGCTGCATTTCTAACCGGGTCGTGTTGCTTGCTATTGACAAGGCTCTGGTGTTATTTCTAGGTTGATGTTGGAACATCTTAGTTCAAGTGTATGCTGCCCGCCTGCCCCTGTGCTCCCTCCTCTCTGAGCGCGCATTCATTCCTCCAACAAGTCCCTGCAGATAGACGTGCACATCCCATCACCCAGAACCTCCGGGCAGTCTCTCCGTCTTCCGTCACTGTCATCACCAGAGGGACACTTGGGTGATAACATTTCAGAAACATTAAGTTTTCACAGTGTAAGTTGGACACGAACCTCACAAATCCTGAAGTATAAATTCATTATGGTTTTATCTTTCTCATTGTATCATCTGACCTTCATATTACTGATGAAACGCAGCAGTTAACAGAAACAATACAAATAATTCTTTAAATCATTTTTCAGTTAGTTAAACACATGACTAGAGCTGGTGCTAACATTATTGCTAAAGAATACCCTTTTGCAGGAGGTCCAACCAGTTTTATGCCTCTTCATTTCTTTTTTTTAATATTTTTTTAAGATTTTATTTATTTATTTATTTATTTATTTATTTATTTATTTATCAGAGAGAAAGAGAGAGCACAAGTAGGGAGAGCTGCAGGCAGAAAGAGAGGCAGGCTCCCCACTGAGCAAGGAGCCTGATGCAGGGCTCAATCCCAAGACCCTGGGACCATGACCTAAGCTGAAGGCAGATGCTTAACTGGCTGAGCCACACAGGCGTCCTGTCTCTCTATTTCTGCTGTCAACTGAAAACCATCTGCAGACTCGGGTGAATGGTGGGTGCCGAGACCAATCCTGATCTAACATGGGTATATTTATATCTTATCGACACCCCAATATTACACCATCACTCTTATAACAACTAGGTTTTACCTCATTTCCAAGCACTGGTCCCACCTGTGGGTCTTCAACCTGGGAGTCTTCCATGGTCACAGTTTCTAAGTAGGAAATCTCATAACTTAATCTTTCAACAGTAGTTATAGTAATAAAAATAACCACACGTTTTTTTAAGATTTATTTATTTGAGAGAGAGAGAAAGAGAGAGACAGAGTGGGGGGAGGGACAGAGGGAAAGAATCTATCAAGCAGACTGTCTGCTGAGAGTGGAGCCCAACATGGGGCTGGAGCCCCTGACTCCTGAGATCCCGACCTGAGCCAAAACCAAGAGTTGGATGCTCAGCTGACTGAGCCAGCCAGGCACCCCTAACCACACGTTTTTTAATAATAATAATGTGTCGAGTAATCGTAATTACATTTTTGAGCACTTGCTATATGCCAGGCAGTTTTCTAAGTGCTTTACACATATGAATTAATGGAATATGTGTGCCACAGGCCCCTTCTTGCCAGGATTGTAGACTGGATTACAGACTGATCAGGAACCCATGACCAGGAGCAGAAGCCTCACTATCCACGGGTAGCCTCCTTCAAGCGAAGGGCCTGTGTCCCTTGATTTATTCCCTCATTAAAGCATGTCTTCATCAATTTTCTGATTTCAGGAGCCCTAATATTTCATATTATCCCCTCCCACTCCACCTCGCTGTAGTCCACCCTGACTACAACTTCAGGACAGACAGAACTTCTGCAACCAGAAGCTGCTCTGGTCAGCTTCTCAGGAACTCTCCGTGGAGGAAGTGAGGGACAAGGAGGAGGTTATAATGCCACATCCGCCTCTCCTCACCTGCCCTGTTCCGCTGTAGGTTGCTGGCCATGCCCTGGTAAATCCTGCAATGTGTCTCTTTGCAGCATTAATTTCTGGTCAAGCATAATATCTGTGCCAAGCATCACCAGGTCCCCTGGGAATCAGATCACACTAACAGGATACATAGTAATTCCACCCACCAAAAAGCTATAAAACAGGAGCTTGCTATATTTATTTGCAAATGTTTTTAAATTATCTTTAAAGGGTAGGTAATAAATCCTGCCTACAAACCCCAAGTATAGTGATCAGCATATGTGCAGTAGTCAAAGGAATATAAAACAAAGATATGTTTAATCAAGAATACAGCCCTTTCTGGGGCGCCTGGGTGGCTCAGTAGTTAAGCGTCTGCCTTCGGCTCAGGGCGTGATCCTGGCGTTATGGGATCGAGCCCCGCATCAGGCTCCTCCACTGGGAGCCTGCTTCTTCCTCTCCCACTCCCCCTGCTTGTGTTCCCTCTCTTGCTGGCTGTCTCTCTCTCTGTCAAATAAATAAACAAAATCTTTTAAAAAAAAATGAATACAGCCCTTTCTGGGTCATGCTGAAGAATCGAGGTAAGGTAAAAACAGGTAGACTTGAGGTCAGGCAGAGGTGAGTTTTAACCTTGGTCTGCCACTTACTCTTAGCTCTGTGAGGTAAGGAATTTAATTTAAATTCTGAATCTGTTTCTTCATCTGTTAGACAGGAATGCTGCAACACTTCCTATCTCACAGTTTCGTGGTGGGGTTTCAAAACACCGCATTTCATTCAAATGCCCGGCACAAGTGTGGCACAAGATATCTGCTTGATAATGGGGATGATTTGCATGGTCATGGCCATGGCCATAGACCATGGAGGTGTGCTATTTCAATCTCTGGTCAAGATTACAGATTGAGCATTTAGTAATTGCTGAATGCATCTTCAAAGGAAAAGAACAGAGAAAGGAAAAGGAGGGGAAAGTTAAAAAAAAAAAGGAGCGCTAAGATAGGTTAAAAATTAGGAGTAGAAGAAAGTACAGCAACCTGCAAAACTAGCCTTGTGGTCCCTGGCATCACAAAAATTTCCAATAGGGTGATTTTTCTTTTCTGAGCCATTACAGACCATATTCACTGATGACTCTTAACCCAGGTAAGCCACATCTTTGCCCTGTTTTTAAAACTGATTCTCGGGGAATTGCAATGATTTAAATTAATCACGTAAGACTAAAGTTATGTTCTACACTAGAAACCCAGGTTATAATTGAAGTGATTCGTTGGCTGACTGTTTAGTAGAAAGAAACAAAGCGTATAGAATCAGAACTTTCGTAAGTACCTAGAATGAGGTTTGCGTCAGAACAGCAAAACCAGGATGGGGTGTATTTATAAGTGAGTACATTCTATCTTGACATTTCTGGAACAGAACCTCCAAATGCCGTCCAGTTCTATCCACAAATTCCTCATGAGAATTGTGAAAAGAGAAGTTGAGTCATATGTTGGAACAAATGATGATTTTTTAGCCTCCCACAACACCAAATCATGGAAAGATTTCAGAGTTGTGCAAATAAAATATGAATATCAAAGTTCATGGTTCCCTTTCTACAAGTCATGTTTATCTTTGTTTATGCAAAGAATTGAAAATCAAAATGTGAGTGGAGATTAGCTTCCATAATAATGTGTCTGATTTTCACTGTCGACGAGGGGAAAAAAGGCAAAGTTTAAAATGTGTTCATTATTTCATGAAAGTCAACTCCCCAGTCCCCTCCCATTCTGACTCTTGTTACCTACAACAACTTAGCCCTGTTGTTCATAACCCAGCTCTGTTTAATCCTCAGCCCTCAGAGCCTCCACATTCTTGCCTGCTCTAACACTGACTTTCAAACCGAATCAAAAACTTTAATGCACAGTTTTCATGCATGCTGTTTATATGAGGTAACAATGGGACATAAAACCTCCAAAAAATGTCAGTCCTTCTTAGATTGTATTAAGTAAGATATTCAAAATGAGAGAGGGACTGGTCCCACTTGACTTTTGGGGAAAAAAAACAAAACACGACAATACCTAAAGTGTTAAAGTATTATACCTTTTGAAGATTTTAGGGATTCAACATGTAATATCCATTTCTTACATTCCTTAGTTCAGGACCAGTTGAAAAGTAAAACATGGGAAACCAACAGACAGAGGTTAAAACAGTCAGCTTTATTATTGATAAACTAATTGGAGAAAGTGACTGTCTTTCTCCAATTAGAAACAGACTGTTACAGTCTGTTAATATTCTAGGCCGACGAGTCCTTCCTCTGTCCCCACACGCACCCCCAAAGTCTACCTCGGTACCCCAGGGATAGTCTGGAGTTGCCTCTGCCTAGGGTAGAGAAGAAAGGAAAAGAGGAAGCTTATAGTCCTTTGAGAGATTTGTTCTACCCAATTAGATTAGCCCACCTGTCATCACCTAACAATTAAGTGACTGACTTCTCTGTAGAATGGAGTGAGAAGTAGGACTAGAGGCCAGGAGTTTTGTTCCAAGGGAGGTCTTTGAGCACAGAAACACTGACCAGGAGGAATTTCCCTCCCAACGGTACTTAATTCTAGACCCTACATTTGATAAAATCAGAGCACGTTGAGAGCAGGACCAGGAAAGTGGGGACCTTTGAAACCCTGCCTCCTGACAAATGGATGCAAGGGCAAGAGTACATGGAATTAACCCCTGCCTTCCAGGAGCTGACTGCCTCGCCGACTTAGTCTGTACAGCTTTGTGCCAGAGGCAGATATTCTGCTTGCTCCTCCACATTTCCTGCATCCTGCTCAGTTAGGCAAACCCACGTGACTAGTCCTGGCCAAGAGATTGCGAGAAGAGCGGACATGTGTCATTCGCAGCTGTCAATAAAAGGTCCGTTCTTGATTCTTCAGTCTCTGCTTCGGTCTGCTGCAGTGACCGGGGAGGTCCCACATTCCAAATGGCGCACCTCCATCCATCTACATCCTGAATGAATGGCAGAGAAGGGGTTCAAGTGCACCACGTCACGGCCTTGCAGGACGAGAGCAGGGAGCACTTTTCAGAGTCCAGAAGTGATTCCGAACCAGGACCATTCTCCATCCCCAGAAGAGGCCTATAGAATACGCACTTGGCAAGATTTCAGAACTGCTGCAGACCAGTGAACACCGTGCTCCGCTCGTTCCTCACCATTGCCAGTACGAGAGCTTACTGACATCGTACTGACCCTATGGGGGTGAGAAAGACGCATATAAACTGTCTTTTTTTTTGGTTTGTAGATTTGGGGAGCAAGAGGGGCCACATGCTGATCTGATCTAGAGGCCATTGTGGGATCCCTCAAAAAATCCCAGACTCGAAGCTCAAAGCCTTAATTTAAGTTGCATCACTTGTGGAGGGTCAAGCAAATTCCCTATTTGGAAAAAGGCGAGCAAACCTATGTTGGCAACCAGAAGGGAGACCTCCAGCAGTGACAGCGTTGCTCACCAAAGATGGTGATTCAACAGAGCTGTGGGACAAGCTCTGGGCAATGAGCCCTGGGCAGAAGCAACTTCAGGCATCTCTTACAGATATCTGAGTCAAAAATAAACTTCTGTCGTGTTTAAGCCATTATATACTTGGGGGTTTGGTATTACAACAGTTAACATTACGTGAACAAAAACCTATACCTGGATATTGATCAACCATACCACCACCACACACACACACACACACACACACACACACACCTACACTCAGCCACTGCATCGCCCACACCTGCTCTTATTTTAGGCCTGGGCTTACGTGCATCGAGAGGCTATTTCTGAGTCCCTTCAGCCAGTCTAATTTAAGGTCCTTTGTCATTCTCTTTTCCTGAATACCCTATTCTCTCCTGCCATCTTACTCATCAGGAGAGATAAGTACATTTTCATTCTGTGTACATTTATTTAAAGGCTACGTCTACAACTGATCCGTAAGATCTATGGAGTCAGAACCTTCTGTCCACCGCAATAACACGCACAGAGTCTGCGCTGTGCTTGGCAAACAGCAGCCACTGGATACATTTTAAAATGGCAACGATCAAGGCGCCTGGGGGGGCTCAGTCAGTTAAGTGGCTGCCTTTGGCTCACATTGTGATCTCGTGGTCTGGAAATCGAGCCCCGTGTTGGGCTCCCTGCTCAGTGGGGAGTCTGCTTCTCCTTCTCCCTCTGCTGCTCCCCCGGCTCATGCATGCACTTGCTCACTCTCTCACTCTTTCTCTCAAATTAATGAATACAATCTTAATTAATTAATTAATTAATTAATTAATTTTAAAATGGCAAGGATTAACAAGTGAGAGGCCATTTCAAGGAAATGCACTTTGCATCACAAGACCACAACTCTAGACAAAAATCATAGAGAATTAAAGACCATGGGGATTTTTTTTTTTACCTTTATTCATTCAGAATGCAATTCTAGATCAATCTACAACCAAGGGAAAACCCTTAAACTTTTAAGTGGCGTTAACAGGCTGAATAATATAAGAGTATAGCCCCCATATGTACAAGCAAGAAGTCGATTTCCATTCTTATCATAAAACCTCTTTCTAAACATTTACATTTCCTTCCCATCCAAAAAATGCATTAACATGATCATGCTTACATAGCTAGTCAGCACAAGACAAATGACAATTTATACTGAACTATTGAAGTCTCGCAGTATAGTGCCCACAACTCCTCGCTGTAGCTGTTGACCTTTTCAGTGGCATTCACTATGTGGCATTGTCACCAATTACATTAAAAGTACTTCATTAATTTTTAAAAGCTAGAGTTACTCAAAAAGTTTCTGTAGTGTAAATAACACGTGGAATATTGCATTTAAGTCTAAAATGGCAAGATCACTTAAACCTTTTCTACAGGCCTCCATGTAATTAATATATGTAGGAAAATGAATATTATATGAGAAGAAACAGACCAAGTTCTTATATTTTTACCTAAAAGTCTAGTTATTTATTTTAAGTAGTATCTATTAATATTTAAATGATTACAAAATAAATCAATGTTAAATATTGCACAAAATCTAAAAGAAAATGGCCACGTTACGTCATACTATATTGTGTAGATAATGATTAAAAGCAGCTAATTAGAAGCCTTTTTAAAAATTTAAGGTTTCTGACATCATTTTCCACCATTCCATCAATTCTTCCTTTTCCTCTTCTTTCCTTTCAGAAAATGACTCCAGTTCAAAATCAACCTAAAGGACAAAATCAAGAATATATTGTTACCAAACTGCATCTGTATTTTTAAAAGCTGAAATTTTAAAAATGAGTGCAGTTCTCGAGCTTATAGAATAAGCTCAGTATAGCCACCTGAATTAAAGTATATCTTAAAAATCTCTTGTGTTAAACAAAAGATACTTTCAGGGGAAAAAAAAAAACAGTCAAAAGCCATTATGTTTGAAATATACTTTGATCTTACAGTCTTGTAGGATTATTTAAAAGCAGATTACTTAAAGGCAGCTTATTTAAAGGAAATGTTCCCCCCCCCCCAGTAAAAAGATGTGATTTATAATTAGTTTTTTTCCTTTGAGTATTCGCTGAGCGTCTATAAACCTTGAATTTTCTCCTAATACCGGGGGAAATATGGCAGAATGTAGTTCGGCGTGCTGGTGTCCCAAACCACAGGTCCTGCTTTCCAGAATCTTGAATCTGCTAAGGAAACCAATGGAGGCATATACATCTCCAAACCACCACAGAGGCCAGTGGCCCAGGAACTCAACTCTGTGTAAACTGGCAGTTCTCAGCAGGTCTATGGAAATCCACGCACTTCTGCACAAAAGGCTATTCGAAATCTGTCCTTCCCAACCTCAATCCTCCTCGGGCCCTCTAGATACCCTTGCTCTCATTGCAAATAGAAGTAAGAGTTCCTTGATCTGACCACTTAAGCCCCTAGTTATTTAGGAATATAACACTCACTACCTCCTTGAAGTAACACTGGCCAGAAAGGCTAAGATCCAAATAACTGAACATTTAACAACCTGTTCTGGAGCTACTTTTTGCTAGGTTTCACTTGCCCAAACATACCTCCTGATTTTAATACATATTTACAGCCTAATGTACACATACATGCAAGGAAAACCAAAGCACCAGCTAAAAGCTCAAGATAATTCTGTTTGCAAAACCAAGCACTTGTAAGTACCACACTTTGGGTGCATGCACAAAAATGCAATAAATTCTTTTTAAGTAAGTCTTTCGATGGGAAATCCTGCAGGCAGTTCCCTGGTTGCAAAAATGTAATGCGAAGATTGTAGAATGCAGTAGAATCCTGCTCCAAGAGAAGTTTTGGTCTCATCACCATCACCTTCCTAGCGAAATAAGTGGCACCTACTTAAATAAGATGCACTTTTTGATAGCCCTTAGTAGAGGGTCTTTCTCATAATACGTGCTTAATAAATATTTGGTTAATGCCTAAGATCACCTGACAGGCACAATTAATTTTTCCCAATACTCACTGAGTATTGTACAAGATGCTAGAAATAAAAAGATAAATGGAACAGAAATCTCATTTTAGATTGAAATCAATGTGGCAAATAAAAGTTTAATGTTTTTAAGCCGTATTTGATTTTCTTGTAGATGTCTTCAAAAATTGAGAAACAATAAGGGAGCTTCACATCGAGTGGTATAAAATCAACCAAGGAGCCCTTGCTCAAGTCACCTGACTTTGCTGGGCCACAGTTTCCTCATCTGTTAAATGGAGGTAATAGTGGTACCTACTTCATAGGGTTATTATGAAGACTAAATATAAATCACTTGCATATGTGTGACACAGACGAAGTGCTCGATAAATCTCAGCATTTGTGATTTCTTACCCCAACAGCAGGGCTATAAGGAACTGCTACTTTCTTTGTTATTGCCAGATAGCCTGGAGCCGAGGCTGTGAGTTTATAGTTTCCAGGTACAAGCAACCTCCAGTAATCACCATCCTTTGCTGCAGGGAAACAAAACATCAAATCACATAATTATGCCATTTTAGGAATACCCAGTATACCTCAGTTCAACTTCTTTGATTCCCTATTTTTAAAATAAGTGTTTACGGAATTTCATAAAACTCCATTGAAATGAGTGTTACACTGTCTTAGAGGAAGTGATTTAAAAAAAAAAAAGATTCTTTACTTATTCATTTGAGAGAGAGAGAATGAGGGAGAGCACGAGCAGGGGGGAGGGGCAGAGGGAGAAGAAGACTCCCCACTGAGCAGGGCGCCCAACGTGGGGCTTGATCCCAGGACCCCGGGATCATGACCCGAGCCAAAGGCAGATGCTTAACTAATTGAGTTATCCAGGTGCCCCTAGAGGAAGTCATTTCTAATAGCAATTTTACAGATATTAATGTCAAATTGTCAATAAATCTTCTAAGATAACGGATCCTCATAATCATGTCAGGGGTGACACAGGTGAAAAGATACATAAAGCCCCCAGTCGTGGTGTCAGAGCCTCTGGTGCTGTTGTGAGTCTGGCCAAGGATCTTGCCATGAAGACCTGATGGGCTGAGTCTAATCAGTGTGTCAAGCCTCATCAGAAACCCTGAGGCACTTGCCAGAAATTTCTATTTCTGAAGATTCAGAATAGGTTGGTCTGGAGTGCTGGTCTGGAGGGACTACATTTTCAACAAGTTCTCTGGAGAATTTTTAAGTAGAGGTAGGGTTCATACTCTTGCTCACCCCACCTGTCCACAACTCCCTCCTCTTCTCGGTGAGGATCCCTGGCCGCACCTATGTAATCAGTCTCATGCATGTGCCTTCAACTCATTTGCTTTTCCCTCTTGGTTCTACATGCCTGGCAAGCCACCCACCCTGGCTCATTTCCAGCTCCCCACCTGCCCCCATGGAGCTGGGGGAAACACCCCGCCATGCTCATCAGCAGTCTCTGATGCATATACGCCGACCTCACCTCGGGTATGGAACTGCCCTGTCTTCCTTCTAGTCCCTTCCTCCCTGGTCCTTCCACGCTCCCATCTTCCTAGACCAGTGAACATCAATCACCTGGGAAACTTGGTCCAGGGCAAATTCTAATTCCCTAGCCCTGGGGTGCGGCCTGAGATTCCGCATTCCTAACCAGCTCCAGGGCACCGGTGAGTTCAGCTGCCGGTCGGGGCCACCCTTTGAGTAGCAAGGCCCTAGTGGCTGGCCATTTCACACTTCCTCCTTTTTCCTAACACCCGTGACACATCCTTTTCATCCTCACTCTCAGTTGATGCTTTCCATCTTATTTCACTGTGAAAAATAAAACCAGAAAAAAGAAAAGACCCTGCGACTATCTCTTCCAATCTTCCTCTGACTCCCACATCTCCTTTCAGTGGGTGCAGAATGTCTGAAGAGATTTGTCAATACTCTATTTCTAGCGTCTCTCCCATTCTCTCTCAGACCCTCCAGTGAGGCTCCCACCGGCCAGAGGAAATGGATTCTGTCGGGATCCTCCACACTGGTTCATTCACTAGGCTCATCTTACTTGGCACTCCTGCTCACGCCCTCCTTCTCGAAACACCTCTGGGTTTCCCAGACAATGCATTTAGTTCTCTCTACCTCGGGCTCCATTCCTCCTTCCTACCCTGCCCTCGAAAAGATGGAGCATCTCCTCAGATTTCATTCCTTCCTACCTTTATGTATTTCTCACATTAGATTTCCCTAAAATGCCTGCGTCATGAAATGCAGAGAAAATTGTATCTCTCTGGCACTCAGGTTAACAGACAGAAGAGGCTCCTTGTGGCCAGAGGGGACCGAGGCGGGGGTGCTCTCTCCAAGCTCCCCGAGGGCTAAGGGAGCAATGTCTTGGCACAGATTCTGGTATATTGGTTAGCAAGATGTGCTGGCACTTGGTGGGGTGTTGATAAATATTTGATGAATAGATAAATAAATGGGGCTTTAAGGGGCAAATGTTAAGGAGTTTTTAAAATATCCAAGTTATAAATGAGGAGGTTAAAAAAGAGGTGATGGTACAGAGTGGTTTGGGGAATAAGGTAAATGCTCATTAATTATAAGGTCTAGAAATAGATGAATAGTTCATACCTAAAAACATGTTGTTGTTGTTGAAAAGACCCCAACAAATGACAGTCAAACTAAACCGAGCTGGATGAATGTTGATTAACAGGAGTAGGTCGGTCAGCCAGGAAAATACATCCTCGTCCCCATACGGGGAACATGGAAATGGGGTTTTGAACTTAGAAATAACTAACATCCACCTCCATGCTGCTCACATCTAGTTTAACCCTGAGGAAGTCTGGATTTTTCGCACAGATTAAATGAAGAAACATGTGAGAAATCCTAGACACACAATACACTGGCATTTTTCTTTCCTATTCTTTCCACTCTCTCCTGAGGTCCTCCAATGAACAGTTTGTCAGCGCTTCAGAACGATCAGAAAGACGCCAATACTCCCACTCCAGCTAGTTCATTCGCCTTGGCCTCCAGAACGACACAGAATCTCCAAGAAGGACACAGACTTCTCCAGGGGATGGCACCACCCGGCAGCTCCAGGCTGAGACGTGAGGAAAGGGCGCCATCTGCTGCACCCCAAGTTCTAAGCCAGCAACCATCCCAAGTAACAGCCTGACCTGCTCCCACAGAGGAAATTTAACTAGATCAAAACTGGCAGAGAGGGAGGTAAAGAGACAGAAGGCATTCGATTGTTTTGCTTAGAATGGCATAAGAGGGGCGCCTGGGTAGCATAGTCGTTAAGCGTCTGCCTTCAGCTCAGGGCGTGATCCCGGCGTTCTGGGATCGAGCCCCACATCAGACTCCTCCGCTGGGAGCCTGCTTCTTCCTCTCCGACTCCCCCTGCTTGTGTTCCCTCTCTCACTGGCTGTCTCTATCTCTGTCAAATCAATAAATAAAATCTTTAAAAAAAAAAAAAGAATGGCGTAAGAATTGTAACTAGAATAACAAGTAATCATGCTCGTATTAGCCTCCAGATCATAACAAAGAACACCCACCAGATGTAACATCGTGGTCTATTCCTTCCACGGAGATGGTCGCATTGGCAATCGGGTTCCCCTGAAGGTCTCGGACAAAGCCTTTAACTCCTCGGTGTATCTGTGGAGGCCAAGAACAACCAACAATATCAAATTAGAAATGCTCTAAGAACACGTCTCATATCAAGAATCTCCTTATCTTCTAGCAAAATCCTATAGATCCTCACTGTTTAAGGATCAAAATATGCTCAAAAGGCCGCTCAGTTTTTTTTAACGTTCTCTACACTGTTCTTTCTCAAGTGAACAAATGGTAAGTAATCGCCTGAAAACTGACATTTCGTTCTGTGCCAAAGAAAGACACTGAAATACCTTCCAAGCCACCAAAATGGAAAACAAAACAAAACAAAACAAAAACCTAAGTCCTATCTGTAAAGTAGTTCTGGGCTTAGCATATTTCATTACTTTCTCCCTCTTACATTTGGTCACCTGTGCATAGGTTGGATGGCCACTGCCAGTAGCAAGAATCACATTCCAGCCCTTCAATACTTGTTCCTGTTGACTGGAAAAATCTACTGTGACTCCTCTTGCAGTAAACCCATTAACAATATTCTTTTGGTTGAAAATAAGTGACATGAAAGATCTGTGAACTTCAAAACTGAAGACTGGATTGATTATTTCTTTTTAAGGATTTTATTTATTTATTTGACAGAGAGAGCATGAGAGCACAAGCAGGGGGAACAGGAGAGGGAGAGAGAGAAGCAGGCTGCCCACCAAGCAGGGAGCCCAATGAGAGGCTCCATCCCAGGACCCCGGGCCACTTAAGCATCTGAGCCCCCCAGGCGCCCCTGAAGACTGGATTTAGAAAGGAAACGGAAGAGGCGCTGTCGAGAATAATGTCCCTGAATTAAGTGGCAGTCAATGACTAATGAAATGCAAACTACGAAAGCAGCTTTCTCCTTTATTTTTAAACAGAATTCAACCAAATCAGTACGTGTTTCAAGTGACAGAGAGTCACTTCAGGTTCCCGAGAACGTGCTGCTTCTGGAAATACCAAATGGTGATTCGTTAAGCTTAATTACTTAACAGAAAATGCCCGAACCTCCCAGAGGCTTAGCTTGCTCCTCACTCCATCTAGCCCTAGAAAGTGAATTTTCTTCTGCTACTGAGGGTACTGGGGTATTTCCTACAGAAGGTAGAATAAGTCTCCGGTCTGCCTTTGTCCTTGGGGAATAAATCTGGCAGTAGTACCATGTTCTATCAAAGAGATGTCCTGGATTACCAATCAGCAAATCTTTCTGCATTTCCTATTTTTTAAAAAAAAGTAGAACCCCTAAAACTCTATAAAAATAACATGTACTTCCTTTCTCTAAAAGCAATTTGGGGATCAGAAAAATTTTAGAGAAAAGGAAGAGAGATAGCAGAAAATCAGAAAAAAAATACAAACCTTAAATTTTTTATAATAATTTTTTATTATGTTATGTTAGTCACCATACAGGATATCCTTAGTTTTTGATGTAATGTTCCATGATTCATTATTTGCATATAACACCCAGTGCACCATGCAATATGTGCCCTCCTTACTACCCATCACCGGCCTATCCCAATCACCCACAAACCTTAAATTTCTTAATATGAGGGCTCTTCGAAGAAATTTAGAAAGCTTGTGAACAAGCCATTATTTACCCACACGTACTTTACGCTCACTGAGGCACTCTAATCCTGATATTATCAATATTATAAACCTTAGAGAAATGAAAGTTTTAAATTTCCCTGCCATTCGAAAATAAGTCAAACAATAATTTCAAAAACATATAGTTCGCCTGCATTAGGCACAAATACATCCAGTTAATATTCATGACTTCCCTTTTTTCTGCCTCTGCAACCCAAGACATATAGTATGCCATTTAAGAAATAGTGAAATAAGTAGATATCTATCTCTGATATGGCAATTTTGGAGCAAACTTCTCTGAAAAATTCCACTGTCGTAATAAATCTCAGTGGAAGTGTTACGGGCTCTTACAACCCCACATGAATGCAGACCGGAAAATGCTATCATTTTATGGCTTTTGCAAAGGAAATCACAGAAGTTCAAATTTCACTCATGCCTGAAGAAGCTATTTACTACACTTGTCCCTCCTATAATGCTCTCTCCTCAGATTCCAGGACACCAATCAACCATGGCTGGGGGGAAAAAAAAAACACCTGGAAGATTCTCCACTGTTACTAGAAACGTTCACATCAGTAACCCTTAAACCCTCCCGTACTTAGTATCACCCAAAGAGCTTGCCGAAATGGAGACTCTGGGGTCCTATCATGCAGGGAGTGGGATTCAGTGGTGGAACAGGAAACTCATTTTTAACAAGAACCTAGGTGATTCTGATGTCGGTGCCACGAACCATTCTTTGTGAATTTCTTTGGGAATTTTGAGAACTAGACTGTTCAAAGCTATTGAGTGAGAGGCTCTCCACCATAGCAAACTATCGTAATTAACTTTACAATCCAGTTCCTGCAAACATCCCTTCAAAGCCCTGCAAGAGATTTCCTCTCAACCAATTACAGAATTAGACCTCCTAATCACCTATTTTCCACGAGTCGTAAACTAGTCCACGCTTAGACTTTAGATCGAGGTGTTCAATTACTAAGCCCCACCGTACTCTGTCCCATTGTCAACAAAATAATTTCAACACAGAACTTCTGGCAGTCTTCACTGACCTGTCATCAGCCTCTGATTCCCTAAACTCAGCGTTCTATGAAGGAGGTTGGATGAGCCCATTGTAAGTATCACCCTCACTGCTTCTTCACAGCTGGTACCATAACACGGAGGTCCTACCAGGGTGGATCCTGTGGGTGTGTGGACAGATCAAATTCTGATTCCAAGTGGCATGAAACAGGAGTGTACTACCTGTTGCCTCTTCTTTCCAGCTTATTTCTATATAAATTGATGAGTTGACACATGCCTACTTGCCACCATAAATATAACACATATTCTCCTCTTTCCTGATGGTACACATTTTGTTTTGTTTTGTCTTGAGTTTTTCCTAAGAACTAAGACTTGAGCAGCAGCTGAACCTGTTTTTTTAATTAATGAGCAGGACTGGGTTAGGGACCCAGTGTGCTGCCATGGCTCTTTGTAACTGCCCTTTATTTTGGCATTTATCGTCCTCTCTTGTGATTAGGTATTGACGTCTCTGAACTCACTAATACGAAGACTTCTACCGCCGGTGCTTCACAGTGTGCCTAAGACACCAGAGTAGCTGAATACATTTTTGTTGAAAGAACCGTGTAAACAAAATGAAAAGCACTGCATTAAGGAGGCATTATTTGATATCGAAGCAGAGGACACACCAAATAGCCCCATCTTACTTCCTCTACCCAAAAAATATATTTATAGCTCTTCTCAAGGGAGATACCATTCAGGGGTTCTTATTAAGGTTGTTCTAGGGTCAACATGGATGATTATCCTTAGCTTTTGTTGTTGAAAATGCCTTTTTAGGGCGCCTGGGTGTTAAGCATCAGCCTTTGGCTCAGGTCATGATCCCAGGACTGGGATCGAGCCCACATCAGCTCCCTGCTCAGCGGGAAGCCTGCTTCTCCCTCTCCCCCTGCCCCTGCTTGTGTTCCCTCTCTCGCTGTCTCTCTCTCTATCTCTCTCTCTGTGTCAAATAAATAAAATCTTTTTAAAAAATAGTGAATTTAGGGGAAAAAAAGAAAATGTCTTTTTATATTAACATGCAGCAGGATTCCACTGACTGAAAACAATCCTGCCTAATGAGTAATTTTCCATCTCTGTACTTAGTGGATCTGTTCCATGAGAAGCACTTTCAGTGAGGCATTACATGGCCAGCTGACATGTATAAAGGAATACTTAAACTGATCTTACGTTTTTTTAAATGCATCGGTTTCCTATGTATATGTCGTCCACGTATACACAAATAGCTTCATGTTTATTTAACAGCATTTGTTCATATCAAATTAGTTTTTAAATTAGTCTAGACTATCTGCTGTTATGTGAAATTGACATCACTCTACCTAGCTTTGGGTGTAAATAGCCTCATACAGAATGGAATTTGAAGACCGTGAAGGCACTGCAGGCAAGGATCAGAGCCTTTAGGTCACCACTGTGGCCCCTGGTGCCAACGTCAACCTAGTAAGAGATGTGGGGTTGGCAGGGGACTGGCCGCCTGGGTTCAAACTCAGTAGGTAAGGTATCTTACTCCCGCAGATGATGAGATTCCCCAAATTCTGTATAGACCCCACTGGAATGGCTACCTAAGTGCCCCTCTAGAACAGATCTAGGCTTGCGTCATCAGAGCACTATGACATGGTGATTCTGGAAGGACACAGCCTGGATTCAATTTCTGAGTGACTTCAGGCAAGCTGTTTGACTTGTCTGTGTCTCTGATCCCTCATTTTTAATTCAGGGATGATGACGATGATGATGATGGTACAACTTCTCTCATAAGGTTGTTGTGAAGAATAAATGCATTAATGATTACATGTAGGGCATTCAGAATAATGCCTGGGAAACAGTAAATGCCCAACAAAGGTAAGCTATAGTTATTATGATTACCTCAGACCCCACTGAGACCAGTGGGGCACAGAATTTAAGAAGGCATTCACACAGGTGCCGATCCTCTACCCAAAAGCCCCTGCGAATAAGTGCCTCCTTAAGTTTTGGACCGTAGGTGCCTTACTTACCTCACCCTTTTCCTGGGTGCCCTACAGGCCAAAGACAATCAGGGTGGAAGCAGGTCCTAGGTCTGCCTGGCTTAGAGCAATATGAGTGAACACAGGGTATCACCTCACTTACCACACATCTCGGTTTAGTCAGTTTTCAGGGTTTATTCATGAGGCACAAAACCTATGACAAATGAAAGCCTGTTTGGACCACTACTGACATGTTTTCCAAATGTAGCATCCTCATTCTGAGTCAAATGGACTCCCCTAGACTGGACTCCTCGTAGGAAATGATTGTATGCCAGGTTTAAATGCTCTCAGATCCCCCATTTTATGCTGGAGGCAGTGTTTACCTGCTCGAGGTAGCTAATAAGGGAGTTTTTGTTATCCTCCCAGTAGCTCTTCAGAGTCTCTTCAGGTGGAAACTTTTCACAGCTAAGCTCCACGGTGATCTCGAAACAGTTGCTGCTGAGGTAATTGAAGTCTTGCATTCCTGCCAAGGCACCAAATGGAAAGTCAAAATACACATGTGGAGACTAAAACTCTACACAAGCCGTTCTGCTGAATTGAGAGCCAAGCAAAAGATACACCAACCAGTGTATTTTGAGTAGCCTGTGGGAAACCACAAGGAAAATCACCTACCATAAGGGACAGAACAACATAACTGGGAGGCTGTCACTGCCTTAAAGCAGAAACTCTCTCGGGTTCTTAAGCAATCACTTAGCTTAATACATTGCTGCTGTTGGGTGCTAAAGCAGGCATCGACCATGTTCCGCAGTGCTGGAATTGGCTTCAAAGAAGATAACTGGGAACAATGACATCAAAATGACCAAATAGGAGTTTTCTACCATCTTCCTCAAAAAAGAATGCTGATTTTGACAATCACCCATGGAATGGAGTGTCTTTGTGGAAGGCCAGGAGTCCAGTGCAGAAGTTCCAGCACACCACTGGAGGAAAGAAATCAGAGACTGGAGGCACTGAAGAAAGTAAGAGTAATGGTTTTGCTTTACTTGCATCACCCCTTCCCTGAGGTGGCACAGCTCAGTGCCAAGAGAAAACTTTTGGTCCATGATTTCTCCTGGGAAGGAAAGAGGGAACATGCGAGTGAGTCGTGCTGGACACAGCTTCCTTCTCCCTCTATCCAGAAAACGGAAGTATACTACATGACCAGGGGCAGGGTATGGCTGAGAGGACAGCAGCCAAGACTTTCAGAGTGTATCAAAGGGACATGGATCTTACTAACCATATCACAGACTCCATCAGGAAGCCTACCCATTAGCCACTGGGTACCCCTTGCCTGAAGATCCCCTCAACTGGACCATAGGCACCCCTAACATTCCACACACCCCATCTACACATCTCACCCTGTGGCCAGCTCCCTCTGCATCCCACTGACAGGAGCAACAGCGAGCCTTTACAGATGCCTAATGAGCATACACAGAAAGCTGGCCTAAATCTGCAGGGCTGAGAGAAATTTGAGCATTTAGCACTGCCCTAGGGAAAGCAAACAGGAGGCTATCTGCAATTGCCCTGACCTTGCAGGATCAAAAGAAGGCATACAATTTTAAGAATTCTCCCCTTAAGAAGGAGGAGGTATCTCATGTAAAAGTTCTGGGAAAGCCTCAAAATTTCTAACAGGGCTAAGAGAAATTATTACTCTACCAAAGCCAGCTGGTAAAGACAGAAGGAGGTGACTGCTTCTTCAAATGGGAAGGCAGCAATACAAGACTTCAAGGAACATGAAAAATCAAGGAAACATGACACCACCAAACAAACACAACAATTTTCTAGTAACCAACCCCGAAGAAATTGAGATCTGTGATTTTCCCAATAAAAAATTCAAAACAGTTGTTTTAAAGAAGCTCAGTGACCTACAAGAAAAAGCAGAAACACAATTCACGAAATCAGGAGAATTATACATGAGCAAAATGAGAAGTTTAAAAGAAAGATAGAACTCATAACAAGAACCAAACAGAAGTTTAGGAGCTAAACAACAACAACAACAAAATACAAAGAAGTAAAAGGGGGAAAATGCAACAGGGAGCATTAACAGCAGACTGGATCAAGCAGAAGAAAGAATCAGGAGGCAGAAACAGGTCATAATTTTAATTATTCAGTCATAGGAAAACAAAGAAAAAAGAATGAAAAAGAGTGAAGAAAGCTTGCATAACTACAGGATACCATTAAGAAAACAATCTACACATCACTAGAGTCCCAGAAGGAGAAGAGAGAAGAGGCAGAAAGCTAATATCAAGAAATAATGGCTGCGAATGTCCTAAATCCAGGAAGAAATTTGGACATCCAGGTTCATAGGTCCCCCACAAATTTCAATTCAAAAAGATCTTTTCCAGGACATATTAGAATAAAGCAGTCAAAAAAAATCAAAGACAGGGGCGCCTGGGTGACTCAGTCGTTAAGTGTCTGCCTTGGGCTCAGGTCATGATCCCAGCATTCAGGGATCGAGCCCTGCATCAGGCTCCCTGCTCAGCAGGAAGCCTGCTTCTCCCTCTCCCACTCCCCCTGCTTGTGTTCCCTCTCTTGCTGCCTCTCTCTGTGTCAAATAAATAAAATCTTTAAAAAATATATATATATATAAAAAAGAGATAATCTTAAAAGGAGCTAAAAGGGAAAAAAGAAAGAAAGAAAGAAAAAGCTTATGACTTACAAAAGAACTCCCCCACCCCATAAGGCTATCAGCAGATTTCTCAGCAGAAATCTTACAGGCCAGGAGACAGTGGGATGCTGTGTTCAAAGTGAAAGAAAAAAACTTCTAACCACGAAAACTTTACTCAGCAAAGTTGTCCTTCAGAAATTAAGGAGATAAAGACTTTCCCAAACAAACAAAAGCTGAAGGAGTTCATCACCATTGGAACTATCTTACAAGAAATAATGCAAGGCGTTCTTGAAGCTGAAATGAAAAGATACTAATTTTTAACATGGAAACATACAAAAATATGCAACACACTGGTAAAGGTAGGTATAGAGTCAAATCCAAAATACTCTAATACTGTATTATGGTAATGTGTTAATCACTTAACTCTAGTATGAAAATTAAAGGACAAAAGTATTAAAAATACTATAGCCACAATAATTCATTAATGAATACGTAACATGAAAAAAATGTAAACTGTGACATCAAAAACAAAATATTGGTGGGGAATAGCATAAAAAATGTTTTTGTAAACCATCAAAATTAAGTTGTTATCAGCTTAAAATGGACTGTTAAGTCTATAAGATGTAAGCCTCATGCTAACCACAAAGCAATAGATTCACAAAAGATAAAGGTACAGGAACCAAAGCACATCACTAGGGAAAATCATCAATTCGCAAAGGAGGTCAGAAAGAGAGGAAGAAAAGAACAAGCCAGAAAACAGTAAGACGGTATTAATATGTCTTTTAAATGTTAATGGTTTAAGTTCCCCATAAAGACAGTGAGTATTTCAACAGATTTTTTAAAATTAAAAAAAAAAAAAAAAAAACCCAAGACCCAAATATATGGTGCCTACCAGAGCCTCAGAGCCTCATATCATCTTTAAGGACAATGAAAGCTTAGAGTGAAGGAATGGAAAAAGATATTCCATGAAAGTGGAAACCTAAAAAGAGTAGGGGTAGCTATACTTTTATCAGACAAAATATACTTTAAGCCAAAAAGCTGTAACAAGAGACAAAAACGGTCATTATAAAATGAGAGAAGAGTAAATTTCTCAAAGGACATAACTCTTGAAAATTATATATGCACTCAACACTGGAGCATCTAAATATATTAAGCCAATACTAACAGACCTGAGGGGAAAAATAAACATAAATACAATAATAATAGGAGACTTCAATATCCCAGTTTCAACAATGGATAGATTATCCAGTCAGAAATCAGTAAGGAAAAACTGCCCTTGAGCTATATGTTAGACTAAATGTACCTAACAGACATATATGGAACATTCCATCCAACAGCAGAATTACACGTTCTTCTCAAGCCCCAATGGAATATTATGCAGGATAGATTCACAATTATGTAGAAAATTAAAACAACACACACCTCTGACCAATAAATGGGTCAAAAAGGAAATCAAAAGGGAAACCAAAATATTATGAAACAAACAAAAATAGAAACACAGCATACCAAAACTTATGGGATACAGTAAAAGCAGTTATAAGAGGAAAGTTTATTATAGTAAATGCTTGCATTAAGAAAAAAGAAAGATCTTGAATAAACAATCTAACTTGATACATCAAGGAACTCGAAAAAGAAGAACAAACTAAGTCCAAAGTTAGCAGAAAGAAAGAAATAACAAAGATCAGAGCAGATACAAATGAAATACAGACAAGAAAAACAAAAGGAAAGATCAACAAATCTGACAGCTGGGTTTTTTTTTTTTTAAGATAAACAAAACTGACAAATATTTAACTAGACTAAGAATTAAGAGACAGAAAACTCAAAAAATAATCAGAAATGGAAGAGGAGACATTACAACTGATATGACAGAAATCTTAAGAGACTACTATGAATGATTACAGACCAACAGTGGGATAACCTAGAAGAAATGGGTAAATTGCTGGAGACATACAGCCTACCAAGACTGAATTATGAATTATGAAGAAACAGAAAATCTGAAACAGACCAGTTACTAGTAAGAAGATTGAACCAGCAATCAAAAATTTCCCAACAAAGAAAAGCTCAAGACAAGATGGTTTCACTGCTGAATTCTTCCATCAACAAATGTGACACACCACATTGATAGAATGAAAGATAAAAATCACAATCATCTCAAAATTTGCATAAAAAGATTTTGACAAAATCCAACATCTTTTCATGATAAAAACTCAACAAATTGGATGTAAAAGGAATGTGCCACAACATAATAAAGGCTATATACGACAAGCCCACAGCTAACTTCATACTTAATGGTGAAAGGCTGAAAGCTTTTTTCTAAGATCAGGAACAAGAAAAGGGTGCCCACTCTCACTACTTCTTTTAAACATAGTAGTAGAAGTCCTAGTCAAAGCAATCAGGCAAGAAAAAGAAATAAGACATTCAAATAGAAAAAAAAAAAAAAAACGAAGTAAAACTGCCTTTGTTTGCAGATGATATGATCTTATACATAGAAAGTCCTAAAGATTGCACCAAAAAACTCTTGGAACTAATAAATAAATTCATTAAAGTTACAGGTTGCAAAATCAACATACAAAAATCAGTTGCAATTCTATAACTAACAATGAACTATCCAAAAAACAAAGAAAGAAAGCAATCCCATTTACAACAGTATCAAAAACAATAAAATACTCAGGAATATATTTAACCAAGGAGGTGAAAGATCTATAAATTGAACACTATAAGACATTGATGAAAGAAACTGAAGAAGATACAAATAAATGAAAAGATAGCCTGTGTTCATAGATCAGAATTAATATTATTAAAATGCCCATACTACTCAAAACGATCTACAGATTCAAAGCAATCACTATCGAAATTCCAATGGCATTCTTTATTGCCAGAAAAAAAATCCTAAAATTTATATGGAACTACAAAAGATACCAAACAGCCAAAGCAATCTTGAGAAATAAGAATAAAGCTGATAACCTTACACTCTCTGACTTCAGTCTACACTACAAAGCTATAGTAATCAAAATGGTATGACACTGGCATAAAAACAGAAACATGGATCAAAAGTCCAGAATCAAGAGCCCAGAAATAAATTCTGGCACACACAGTTAACTAATATTTGACAAGGAAACCGAGACTACTCAATGGGAAAAGACTACTTTCTTTAATGAAAGGTACTGGGAAAACTGGGTGTTCACATCCAAATGAAAGACATTGGAATGTTACCTTACACAAAAATTAACTCAAAATGGGTTGAAAAAGTAAATGTAAGACCTGAAATCATAAAGCTCCTAGAAGAAAACATAAGGGGAAAACCTCCCTGTCATTGGTCTTGGCAACAGCTTTTGGATATGGCAACAAAACACAAGGAAAAAAAGCAAAAATAAACAAGCAGGAATACATTAAACTGAAAACTTCAGTACAGAAAAAGAAATAGTCAAAAAATGAAAAGGCAATCAATCTATAGAACAGGAGAAAATATTTGCAAACTATCTGATGAGCGGTTAATATAAAAAATATACAAGGAACTCATACAACTCAATAGCAAAAAAATCCCAAATAATCCAATTAAAAATGGATAAAGAACCTGACTAGACATTTTTCCAAAGAAGACATGAGATGGCCAACAGGCATACAAGAAGATGCTCAACATCACCAATCATTGGGGAAATGCAAATCAAAGCCACGGTGAGATATCACCTTATACCTGTTAGAATGGCTATTATCAAAAACATAAGAGATGATAAGTGTTGGCAAAAATGCAAAGAAAAGAGAACTTTTGTGCACTGTTGGTGAGAATGTAAATTGGTACATTCACTATGGAAAATGGTAGGTTCAGAGGTTCCCGAAAGAATTAAAAATAGAACCACTATATGATCTAGCAATTCTAATTCTGGGTCTATATCCAAAGCAAATGAAATCATTATCTAGAAGAGATATCTGCACTCCCATGTTCACTGCAGCATTATTCACAGTAGCCAAGACATGGAAACAATCTAAGTGTCCATGGACAGATGGATGGATAAAGAAAATATGGCATATATAAATAATGGAATATTATTCAGCCATAAAAATTAAGGAAATCCTGCCATTTGCAACAATAAGGATGGACGCTGAAGGCCTTATGCTAAGTGAAATAAGTCAGACAAAGAAAGACAAATGCTGAATGATCTCACTTATATAAGAAATTTTAAAAAGCCAAACTTGTAGAAACAGAGAGTAGAGTAGTGGTTGCCGAGAAGGGGACAGGGAAATAAGGAGATGTTGGTCAAAGAGTACATACTGCCAGTTATAAGGTAAGTAAGTTCTGGGAAACTAATGTACAGCATGGTGACTATAGTTTACAATACTGCATAATATACTTGAAAGCTGCTGAGAGAGTAGATCCTAAATGTTCTCACCACAAAAAAAAAAGAAAAATGGTAACTATGTCAAGTGATGGATGTGTTAACTAAACTTATTAGGTAATCATTCATGCAATACACACACAAAATAAATCACATCATACATCTTAGACTTACATGATGTTATACGCAATTATATGTCCATAAAGCTGGGGGGAAAATAAAATTTTTAAATTATAATGATTTTTTTAAAAAAGACAATAGGGTCAAACCCCCAACTCTTACTGGCCAGCTAAAGAAATGTGCATCCCTCTAAACCTACCTCTCTATCAGGGAAGAGCTTGGACGGTCATATAAGATGGTCTGACATACTATTTTGTTCTGGAAGTCCAACCAATAGCACAGTAGATTCCTGAGGGCTTGGGAGTCTTAATAATATACTACATACTAATTTAACAACCACTGAATATCTACTACATATGAAGCATATTAAGAACACTTCAAACTGCACCAAGAGAGAAGATTCTGTATCCAGAACAATTTTACTTTGAACCTGATTCAAGCTAGTAGTGAATGCTGTCGGTACCCACAAGATTGCTTTTACTGAGCCAGGGGGCCCATCACCAAATTGCTGCTTGAGCCTTGGCTATGAAGAGCTCAGAGCTGCCCCTATTTTCCGGGAGAGCTGCTGATAGAAACCACCTGGCTTGGGAGGTTACACCCTTCTATCTTCCATTCCAAAACCGTCCCGGGCAATCCCCATCCAAAAACTGACTGATACGAAGTCACCAAAAGCTGGTCCTCTTGCCTCAGGGCAGGATAACCCTGTCTGTGATTTACACTTAAGGCCTTCCTCCCAATGGTTTAGGCCAAAGCTACACTATCCCTATGACCACATCCTTGCTCAGCTCTATCGCCCTTCCTACCCTGCTTCCCTAACTTCCATACAGGGTTTTTCCTAAAGAGCACTTCCTCAATAAAATACGAGCATCCAAATCCCTGTCTCAGGCTCTGCTTCTAGAAAACATGGACCTAAGACACTGACTTCATTCACTATCTAGAAAGCGAAAGAAAGTCTAAGCTGTCTTTGATTATTGTGGTTCATAATCACTAAGATTAATATTATTATTATTATTAATATTATTGTCATTATTTTACAGATATACATTTCTTGGTATTCTGTAGACAATACACTATTTGTCCATAGACCTAATTTAATGATTCCAAAGGAATCATTAAAGTTTTTATAAAAATTGAATTATAAAATTACTTCCTGTTTGACGTATTCAACATAGTCTAAATCCTAAATCTGACTTGATTTCTCAGGCTATGGGGGGAAAAAAGTGCTGAATCTGATCTGACCTGACGCAAAATATAAATTAAAACCGAACAAACATATATCAGAAAGAAAAAAATCAGGAAGAATACCGTTCTCAGGGCATAATTCAATAAAAGAAGCATATTAAGCAAACCCAAATCCTATAATTAGCTAGTGCTGCAACTGCCCTAATTCTCTTGCATTTCCAGGTGGGTCACAGAGAATCGTACTTGGGCAAAGAGGCAGGAAAAAAAAAACATACCAGTATCTTTACATTTCATTCTTCGTCCTGGGTAGAGAGTGTTACACAACTGTTGGTGGTCTGGAAAGCCATGAAAATAAGAGTTCTATAAAGTCTACATCGGGCAAAGGCAGCCAGGATTGCTGCCCTGGTCGCCTAGAAGATGCTTCCTCCAGCGGCTGTGCTGCCTTCTCCCTTTTCAGACCCCATAAAAGGTGAAGAGCTTTATGATCTAACAGCGCTTGTTACAGTAGTAAATATAAACTAATGTTCCACATCGAATAGTCTCCATTATCCCATCGTTTAAAAGAAAAATAAAAGGTATATGGACCAAGATACACTGCCCTCCAAAGCACACATCTGCCTACAGTAAAAGCTTAACTAACATAATAAGGAAGCTATCTTATTGCCTAAAGCCAGAATTTGAAAAGTAGGGTATTTCCCAATATTCGATTTATATTTTCCCCATGGACGTCTTTATTTCTTATGTCTTCAGTTAGCATCTTAATTTTTAAAAATAACAAAAACAAAACTATACCTAGCAACCATTCACGCAGAAAACTAATTTTAATAGATGAACTCTAGGTTCCGTCAATTTCTTAATGTTCGAGGAGGACCGAAAGCTCTCTACATCTAAACGGCAATTATAAATAATTCACGATCACTTAAGCACAAAGCGAAACGGAAACTCACCGCCGGGTACACTGTACCAAGCAGCACCATTGGTTGTTCCATCTATGAAGCTGCTGTCGTCATCATTCTTGCGACACGGAGGCCGATTGGGGTCAGACATGGGTGGGTTAAAAGAGGAGTACGCCCGAGCTAAGCTTTGGAAAATGGCATCATCTGGGCAGGAGCTATATTCATGAGCACTACCTACAAAATAAACCCACGAGATTAAAGAAATTAATATAGACCAAAGAGCGCTGCGTGTTTTCCGAAGAGGGATTCAATGTTGTCTCTTGCTGATGTGTTTTTTTAGCAACATCACAATGGGAAAGGAGTGAAGGTCTAAGGGCTCAACAATTACACTTAGTGTTGAAGTTATATACCACTCCGTTCCACAGCACAATGTAGAAATTGGGTAGAATGAACTTTCTACTTAAGGACTGAAAGCTCATGAGAAAAGGTGATAAGCTTGTAGTAAACTAGATTTGAGAAAACAGTAAGAAAACGTCCATTGTTAAAATTTTTAGTTTAAAAAATGTAACCTCATAGCCACCATGAACCATTCTCACACATATTTTTTAGTATTTGACTTTAAAGTTTAAAAAAATTCCTATGTGTAATATGGAAATAAATAATATATATTTTGATAAGCGGTAGTCTTCTTCATATATGATACAAAATGCCAGGCTTTAAAATTTCACAGCTCTCGACAAACTACAAAATCTCTAAATTTTAATGATATTTCACCAAAGACTTTCTTCCAGGCTCAAAGTTTCCAATATCTAAAATTATCATCGTGTGCTTGCAAAGAATGAATTCTTCAAAGGCCCCTGAGAACCCATCCAAAGCAGGAAATTTCTTGGAGCAATAAAAAGTAAGTTGAAAATAGCTATCTGGCTAAAGCTTGCTGTGCCTAAAATTTAACTAAAACTGGCTCGAGAAAGTCAAAGCACCACTTCCCCTCCCTGACACCACTAGAAACAGTTCCAAACGCAAAAGCGTGAGTGTATGGTAAAACACAGAGAGATCCATACCCGCCCTGAACGAGCTCCAAAGAGACTGCTTCCATTTTCATCTGTACACAAACATGTGTCATTTCCAGTATCTCTCGATTCCACCACAGTTCGAGAGTGACCCAAGTTCATCAGGTCTGTTTTCTCCCTCTCTCTTGCATTCTGTCAAGATCACGTTTCACATCTAAACTTATTAAAAAGTTGCAGTCCTTTTCTGCCAAATATTTATACCAATGCCACATGAAATAAACATACGTCCTTCTACAGGCAAAATCACCTAACGGCCAGTTCCTTAAAAGAATATTATAGAAATCATCCTATAAACCCTCACAAAGCGACTGTGAACAGTGAACCATTAGAGAAGCAGGAGGAACACCTACCACTCCGCGTCTCGTCATATGGGTAATTGGCCACAAGGTCTCCTCCGTGGAGATTGGCAGAGAGCACGAAAGGAATATCCATGATCCAATGGATGACTGCCTTGGTCTCGGGAGCAAGCTATATTAAAGATTAGAGATTAGAAGGATTATAAATTTGGTTATCATTGGTGAAATCGCTTGACAGGAAAGACATAGAAAAGGAAAAACAACAACAATAATCGAAAGCTGGTCGTAGGTCATCTTTCATGCGCTTTGTGGCTGTTGTCATAAAAATAAAAAAGATTCCAGTAAGCACAGCATTTCCAACTCTATTTTTCTCACTTATAATAAAACATATTTCAATAGTGTTTGAATTTCCTTAAAAGTTTTACTTTTGTGAGCTGCCAGCTTTTTTTCTTTGTGTTTTCTCATTTTTGTTTTTTTAGCTTTTTTCTCTCTGAAACTCGAAAACCATCATGCAAATCACTTACAAATTCTGGGACACTTCCATCTGATCTTTGTTAATAATAGCTAAGAGTAAGACAAAGAGAAAAGAAAATAGTTGGACTGAAGAACAAGGTTCTTTCTCTACAGTGGTTAAACTCTAGAAATGTATTATAGATTTTATTTGTTTTATTACTGATTATTATTATTTATTATTTTCCTTTATTGCTTACTATTTTTCCAATTCCCTCCAGCTACCTCTAACATTGTCCCTATAAAAAAAAATATTAAACTGGGTCTCTTTCAAAACTCACTGTAAAATAGCAGTTTACTTTGGGAAAACCATCTTAAACAAAGACAGAATTTTCAGAAATTCAAGTTGCCTTAATTTAATGACTCACAGCCCCTCCTATCCTGGTAGCAAAACAAAAGAGGAAAGAAATTTATACCAAAGAATTAACCTGGAGCCAGATGAGTGATTACTATGATGAGTTTTTAATAGTAACTAAGAAGACTCTCAAACTCCCAAGCACCTCATTGATTAAAAAAAGAAAGAAAAAAGAAAAAATTCCTGGAGATGTGATCTCCAGGACAGAAAATCTAACAGCACCAGTAGGGCTTGATGGCTGCAAGATCTTGTATCTCTGTATCCCTGTTTAATTCATGAACGAGCTTCACAACATCCCCATTGGATAGGCAAAGATACTCATACCCCTTTCACGGGAAGAATCTAAGGGTTAAGTGTATTAATAACGTGTCCAAGTTCACACAGCTCAGAACTCAAATCCAGTCTGTAAAACTATAAAGCCCATGTTTTTGTCAGTATTGATATACAGTTTGATACTTTAATGTATCAAAACTATCCTATTTTTCATGTAGGCAAATTATAATCATGAAAAAGTGTGATTTAGCATAGGGTATTGTTTTTATTATTTATTTGATTGGTTTATCTCATTCTCCCTATAAAAAATGTTTATTGTAGAAAATGTAAAGGAGACAAACCCAAAGAAAGAAGATTAACATGACCCATAATTTTGCCATCTAAAGATACAAACTGCTATCATTTACATGTCTCTTTCTCAGTTTTTTTCCAATGCACTTATGTAATTTTTTAAATGTGATAATTTATGTATAATTTTGTATGTGACCTTTTTTGTTTGACAACAGGAAACAAATACTTTTGCATGTGGTTGAATAGCCTTCTAAGTTAATGGCTGAATAGTATCCAATATATGGATATATCATTCTTAAACATGAACAAAATGATAGCTAATACTTATTGAACACTTTCTGCAGAACACATTGAAGTCTCACATCCACCCTGTGAGATAGGGACTACATGTACTCCCATTCTACAGATGAGTAAACTGAGACACAGAGAAGTTAGGCAATAGCATGAGTCCAGTCAGTTGTGAGTAGCCGAGCCCGGACTCAAGCTCCAGAGCACGAACACCAGCACTAACTAATCTCCAGTTGGTGGGAAGGAGTTGGGGAGAAGGGCTTGGTCTGAGGGTACAAACTTTTGGTTATAAGTGAATAAATTCTGGGAGCTAATGCACAGCATGGTGACTTAATAATACTGTATCATATACTTGAAAATTGCTACCAGAGTGGATCATAAACATTCTCACCACCACAAAAGAAAACTAAGGTGGGGGATATGTTAAATTGCTTGATTGTCATAGTCATTTCATAATGTATACGGTTATCAAATCATCGTGTCGTACACCTTACATCCATACAATTTTTATTTGTCAGTTATACTTCAATAGAGCTGGGGGATAGGATCTCTAAGTGTTGGGTATTGAACTGTTTGCTATAGAAAAAAATTCTATGAACACCATTGTAGCTACTCTTTTTGCAGATCTGTACTTCCCTTAGGGAAATTTTCCTAGAAATGGAATGACCTAACCAAAAGCTAAGTTCAGTTTTTAATTTTATAAAATGTATTCCAAACTGCCTCTCTATAAAATACAGCAATATTATATTAAGCCTGCTATTTCTCATCACTCTTACCAACATGGGATATGTGGTGTTTTTTTAAATCTGTCACTTTGATACATGACAAATTAGAATTTGTGTAAATGTGCACTCTTTCGTGAACTAATAAAACTAGAACCATTTTTATATGTTTAGTAACCATTTATGTTTATTCTTCAGTGACATATTTATACATGGTTTAACTGATTTTTCTATTGAAATGTTGATCTCTTACTAATTTGCAAGAGTTATTTAGTAAAAACACTAACCCTTTATATTATAGGTATTTTCTGAGTTTGTCATTTGTCTTTCAAATGACAGTTTTTTTCAAATTTAATAATAATAATAAAATACAAAATATTAAGATATTTATGTTGTCAAATCTACTGATCTTTTCTTTATGGTCTCTTCCTTTGCTTTTGTATTTTATTCATTCATTCAATAACTATTTAGTGGCCACCATGTGCCAATTTTTCTATATAAGGGATTTAGAAAGTTCTATCCCCCTCCAAAAATTATATATTTACCGAAGATTTTTTTTGTAGGTTCATACTTTTTATATATAGATTTTATGTTGATCTGTGCTGATATTTGTGGAGATATTTGTGGAAATTGTTCATCTCAATTTCATTTATTGAATTATCCTTTCTTTCCACAATGATCTGAAAAACTCCCTTACTATATACTAAATTCTTATGCATACTTAAATTTCTTTCTAGAATTCAAATTAATTTAAATTAAATCATTTAAGTTTTGATTTAAATCAACCTTAAAATAACTAATACAGAACATTTAATCAAAAACAATCTTTAATCCAAAAAAATGCATATGCTTTTCTTTGCAATGAATTTAAGGTTTATTAGGCTCAACTACTCAAAAAATGGCAATAATATGATGTAAGTTTAACACATTCTTTTATATTCTGTTTAAAGTTTTCCTTGTAGTGCTGAATTTCTTTCCAATCCCTTTCCTTATACATGCCCTTCATTACTCCTATTTACTCAAACCCAGTGATTGGTACTGACAAGTATTTTGATGAGTTCAGAAAAGCTAGAAATCTCTGTGGTTTGGAGAATCATGGAAGACTTTAGGAAGGAGGTAGAACTCCAAAGGTAGGCTTTGGATAGGAGGAAAAGAAAGAAAGAAAGAAAGAAAGAAAGAAAGAAAGAAAGAAAGAGAGAAAGAAAGAAAGAAAGAAAAGAAGGAAGGAAGGAAGGAAGGAAGGAAGGGGAAGAAAGAAAAAGAAAGAAAAGAAGAAGAAGAAACAAAGAGAAAGAAAGAAAGAAAGAAAGAAAGAAAGAAAGAAAGAAAGAAAGAAAGGAAGGAGGAAAGAAAGAAAGAGAGAGAGAGAAAGAAAAGAAAGGAAGGAAGGAAGGAAGGAAGGAAGGAAGGAAGGAAGGAAGAAAAGAGAAAGAAGAAGAAGAGAAAGAAAAGAAAGAAAGAAAGAAAGAAAGAAAGAAAGAAAGAAAGAAAGAAAGAAAGGAAGAAAGGAAGAAAGGAAGAAAGAGAAAGAAAAGAAAGGAAGGAAGGAAGGAAGGAAGGAAGGAAGGAAGGAAGGAAGGAAGGAAGAGAGAAAAAGAAAAAAGAGTACGCGTGGGGGAAGCAAGCAAGCACTGTTTGGGGCAAAGGATTGGTTTGAGTGGGAGCTCAGGAGGCAAGGCTATACAGTGGCAGACTGTACTTTTGGATTTCTTACTCACCTGAAAGGATTCAAAACAGTGTGCATGGTATGCTTCCATATATTTATAGATTGATATGTGTATAAAAAATAATTCTAAAGGTTACATACCAAGATGTGAATGGTGGTCATTTAAGACCATAGAGTAATGGGGTATTTTTCTCCTCATTTATATTTACTTTATCTTTCTGTTCATAATAATATATTAATTTTGTAATAGAACATTTTTTAAGAAACTTTTTTGGAACAAATAAAACATACAGTCCTGAATACACGAAGTCATATTCGGTCATTAGGTTTAGCTTATTGCTAATTCTTATACATACACTGTTGCTAATATACACGTTACCAATATGTTCAAAAGCAAGCGAGTAAATTCCACAATTTGACAAACTAAATTCAGTTTGTCTATGGCTACTAATAGAATTTTTTAGGCTGATTAAATGCTGAGATCCCCTGGGTATTGTAATTACGTATTTAAGTAATCCATAGAGAATCCTCTGGAACATCTCTAAGATTGAACCCCAAGAGAACCTAAAACCAATTATGACCCATCTTTAAAATTTCCATTTAAAGACTGCAAATATAGCTTAAATGTTATGTTCTATAATTACGTGGCTTTAGCTCTTAAAATATATTAAAGCTATATTTATTTCCTTTTCTTCATAACTCTAGCCATTAGAGATAAGTATAAATTTAATAAAATTGTTTGATTTATTTTAATGCACTCTGCTTTCAAGCAATTGAGGCCCGGGCTCATGTATTGAGCGCAGATAACAGTGGAGGTAACCAGCCCAAATTCCTCAAGAACAGATGAGAAAAGACAGCAGGAAGAACTCCAGGAAAGCACAAGAGAGCTTTTATTCAGAGGTTCAGAAAAACAAGGAAAGCATCTGAACACGTGGTAAAAATGCAGATTCCTTTCCATCGCCCATTTCCACAGCATACATACCCCGGACTTCCTGAATCAGCATTCATAAAAGTCTGCATTTTTAATCCCTAATTCCTACAAAGCTTGAAATTTAAAAACCACTATAAGGACAGATTGGTGGTGGCCAGAGGCAGTGTCGAGGGGGATAAGGAGGGAAATGGGTAAAGGTGATCAAAAGGTATAAACGTCCAGTTATAAAAGAAGTCATGGGGATGTGATGTACAACATGGTTAATAATACTATATTCTATATTTGAAGTTACTAAGAGAGTAGACCTTAAATCTTCAATCACAAGGACAAAATTACAACTATGTATGGTGACTGATGGTAACTAGGCTTACGGTGGTGATCATTTCACAATGTATATAAATACCAAATCATTATGCTGTACATCTGAAATAATAGTATGTTATATGTCAATTATACCTCAATAAAAATAAAACAAACATAGAAGCTACTTTGAGAGATATAGAAACTGAGAAGGGGGAGTAAGAAAAGGCAAGATGTGTCATAACATTCACGAAATGCCTACTACATGTTTCCTACCAGCAGCGTCTAAACACGGTCTCAGTCTTAATCACAAAGATGGAAAAAAGAGAAGATGGACCAGCCATGAATAATATCATCCCAGGATTATTAGGTAGGTTTGCTGAAGATTTAGTCTAATGTAAAAAAACCTTGTTTCTGTTCTAGAAAAGAGACTAAATTTTAGTTTTTATGTATTTCTCTTTAATTTACCTTTACCCAGAAAAAGTACTGGCATTGAGATTTTTTTAATAAAGGCTCTAATTTTTCGGGGCCCCTGGGTGGCTCAGTCGCTTAAAGCAGCTGATTTTTTATTTTGGCTCAGGTCATGATCTCTGGGTCCTGGGATCCCCTAGGCAGGCTACGTGCTCAGCGGGGAGTCTGCTTGAGATTCTCTCTCTCCCTCTGCCTCTGCCCCTCCTCCCATTTGCTCACTCTTGCACTCTCTCTCCATAAAATAAATAAATAAATCTTTTAAAAAGCTCTATTTTTTTAAGTGCCATGAGCATATGTCTTTTAAATAAGTATTGCTTACACTAGAACTAAGAAAACACTTAACACAGCAATTATGCAAATATTACCCAGGTTCTGTTGGGGAAGATGAAGGTCATGCCGACGGAAAGTATATGGCGTTTCTCAAAGGCTGCCTATCAGATATCCCACGGACATGAGTTTATTACGTAGATTCTACCATGCAAGGTGACAGGCACTACTTGGCCCATTTCTCAGATTTAATGAAGACAGCGCAGGCAGCTTAATGTAAGCAACGGGGAGAATCGGCCAGCTGATATCAGCACTGAGGTTCAGCAGTGGTTTTTCATTTCTGCCTTAGCCCTCACAGCTTATCACACAGGACTGCCCTCTTTTTACCTCTGGTGGAAAGGAAAGAAAGAAGGAAAGAAGGAAAGAAAAGAAAAGAAAAGAAAAGAAAAGAAAAGAAAAGAAAAGAAAAGAA
>NW_024423453.1:52309431-52320459 GCF_017311325.1 Ursus maritimus | reverse complement strand
TACTATATTCTATATTTGAAGTTACTAAGAGAGTAGACCTTAAATCTTCAATCACAAGGACAAAATTACAACTATGTATGGTGACTGATGGTAACTAGGCTTACGGTGGTGATCATTTCACAATGTATATAAATACCAAATCATTATGCTGTACATCTGAAATAATAGTATGTTATATGTCAATTATACCTCAATAAAAATAAAACAAACATAGAAGCTACTTTGAGAGATATAGAAACTGAGAAGGGGGAGTAAGAAAAGGCAAGATGTGTCATAACATTCACGAAATGCCTACTACATGTTTCCTACCAGCAGCGTCTAAACACGGTCTCAGTCTTAATCACAAAGATGGAAAAAAGAGAAGATGGACCAGCCATGAATAATATCATCCCAGGATTATTAGGTAGGTTTGCTGAAGATTTAGTCTAATGTAAAAAAACCTTGTTTCTGTTCTAGAAAAGAGACTAAATTTTAGTTTTTATGTATTTCTCTTTAATTTACCTTTACCCAGAAAAAGTACTGGCATTGAGATTTTTTTAATAAAGGCTCTAATTTTTCGGGGCCCCTGGGTGGCTCAGTCGCTTAAAGCAGCTGATTTTTTATTTTGGCTCAGGTCATGATCTCTGGGTCCTGGGATCCCCTAGGCAGGCTACGTGCTCAGCGGGGAGTCTGCTTGAGATTCTCTCTCTCCCTCTGCCTCTGCCCCTCCTCCCATTTGCTCACTCTTGCACTCTCTCTCCATAAAATAAATAAATAAATCTTTTAAAAAGCTCTATTTTTTTAAGTGCCATGAGCATATGTCTTTTAAATAAGTATTGCTTACACTAGAACTAAGAAAACACTTAACACAGCAATTATGCAAATATTACCCAGGTTCTGTTGGGGAAGATGAAGGTCATGCCGACGGAAAGTATATGGCGTTTCTCAAAGGCTGCCTATCAGATATCCCACGGACATGAGTTTATTACGTAGATTCTACCATGCAAGGTGACAGGCACTACTTGGCCCATTTCTCAGATTTAATGAAGACAGCGCAGGCAGCTTAATGTAAGCAACGGGGAGAATCGGCCAGCTGATATCAGCACTGAGGTTCAGCAGTGGTTTTTCATTTCTGCCTTAGCCCTCACAGCTTATCACACAGGACTGCCCTCTTTTTACCTCTGGTGGAAAGGAAAGAAAGAAGGAAAGAAGGAAAGAAAAGAAAAGAAAAGAAAAGAAAAGAAAAGAAAAGAAAAGAAAAGAAAAGAAAAAAGAAAAGAAAAGAAAAGAAAAGAAAAGAAAAGAAAAGAAAAGAAAAGAAAAGAAAAGAAAAGAAAAGAAAAGAAAAGAAGAAAAGAAAAGAAAAGAAAAGAAAAGAAAAGAAAAGAAAAGAAAAGAAAAGAAAAGAAAATTTATTCACTCACTTATCAGGTTCTACTAGAATCCTCAGCCCATGGCAGCCCTTTTTGGAAACAAGTTTCCGCTTGTAGGCTTAGCCTAAATTTCTGGAATGAATCCTAAATATAGGCAGGAAAGTTTTAGGAACTTTACACCAATAATCCAGGACCCTCCCTAGCTCCTGGATCCTCTATCTCGTGCCCAACCGCATGATGAACGCTTGTCCAGAACTCCAGCTGTGGATTTTCAGATACTGTGATTTGCTTGCCAGGCTGGATTGCATTCGCTCCTGACAGGTTTTCAGCCTACTATGTGTCAGACTCAAATATAAGCCATAATTCTTGCAACCAAAAGATTGAAATCTAGAATTAAAAAGAAAAACAGCTATATAAATAATTTTAATATAACAAATACAAGGTTCTATATAGCTATAAGCATCATGCTGGAAGTATTTTTAAGGAATGGAAGGGAAGCTTAACCGGATCTGTCTGGAAGAGCAGAAGGCTTCACAGAGGAGGTGACATGGAAGGAAAGGGAAGAGGATTCTAGACAGTTGGAGCAATACATATAAAGATATAAAATTAGGGGCGCCTGGGTGGCTCAGTCATTAAGTGTCTGCCTTCGGCTTAGGGCATGATCCCGACATTCTGGGATCGAGCCCCACATCAGGCTCCTCTGCTGGGAGCCTGCTTCTTCCTCTCCCACTCCCCCTGCTTGTGTTCCCTCTCTCGCTGGCTGTCTCTCTCTCTGTTCTCTGTCAGATAAATAAATAAAATCTTTTAAAAAAAAAAGACATAAAATTATTAGGAAATGGTTTGCTTAGGGAGCACAAAGGAGTTGGTGGACTGGTGTCTATGGAATATCAGAGCCAGATTAAGGAGTGGGTCAGCCAGCAGCTGCCAGGGGCCAAGGGAAACTTGAACATTCTTGGCACTATAATAAAATGGAGAAATTGTACTTTCCACGTTCTCACTTAGGAAAGATACAAAAAGGAGTTGATGAACCAGAGCAGAATTGCCTGGAAAAATAGAAGAGGAATGGAGAGCTGCCAACAGCAGTTCTTCACCACCTTTCCTCCACCATGGGCTCTACCTCTTTCCAAGTAATTGAAAACAATGTTCAAACAATATTGGTTTGAAGGAGCATCATGTTTAGTGGATATGTCAATGCACCCAACTAACTCTGAGGTACATAACAGAGTCCTGAGAAATTTTGCTGAAACGGTAATAATAGTTGTAGGTCCTGACTTCAAGCACTTTATATATATTAACTCACTCAATCCTTATAACCACCTTAGGGGGTGGATACTATTATCATCTCCATATTGCAGTTGAAGAAGCAAAAGCACACAGTGGTTAAATAACTTTCCAAAACACATGCAGCAAATAAGAAGCCAGGATATGAACCAAGATGGCTGCCTCCAGAGTCTCCAGACTAAACCATCACACAATTCTGACATACTGAGTTTTTACTTTATCCTCTGGACGGTGAAGAGCTGGCAAGGTTTTTTAAGCAATGGAGCAATAATTTGTGCATGAAGATCACTCTGGAGGAATTCAAGAAGACTGAACAGAGTTGGGAGAGGCTGAACCCAAAACAAGACGACAGGACTGCTATACTCCTCAGAGCAGGAGACAATGGGGGCCTGAACCAAGCAGTGGAATGAGTTTGCAGAAGAGGAGAGACTGAAGAAGTGTTAGGGCCCTCAACTCCTTGAGATCCGCCGACTGATTGCTATTGGTGGTGACAGTGATGGAAAAATCAAGGCTTTGATGATAGGGTAAAGGAGAAAACACTGTTTTCTTACGGAAAATGTTTGGTTTTGAGGCCCTGCATGTCGCCAGAGGAAGGGACTCAGTGAGCAAGTCAAATAGAGAAAGAATTCCACGGGAGATCAGGAGCCGAAGAGATGGATCTGTAGGGAAAGAGATAAGGGTAGCAGATGGCATCTTGAAGGCCAGCACTTAGCCAAGGTAGGGGAAGCAGGGAAAGAAGCTGAGCAGTAACTGGAAAGGTAGTAGAAGGAGCAGGAGAAAGTGGAGTTGTGCAAAGCAAAGAAAGAGAAGGTTCTGGAAAAGAAGAAAAAGATCAACAGTGTGAAATGCTGTGATGTGCTGATACAGGGCCTCTGAAAGAGCCATGAAGACTTTCAAAGACACTCACAACGGGGTTCCTTCCTCCGATCCCCTCTCCTCTTCCTGTTTCCCTGAATCCCCTGCCCAATTTCAGGGGCTCCAGCGGTGACTTTCTCAGCGCCAGCTAACTATCCCGCACAAGCTTTAACATTACTGCTATGTCCTCCATTATGAACATATTAGAACATACTTCCTTAGGCTAGAGGACAGAACCCAAGAAAACTATACCTGTTCCCTACCTTTGTGTTTTGATCCACAATCTTCTTCAGATTTTTCAACAGATGATTATTTGGACCACCTTCTTTCTCATTAACATAAACTATCCTATCCAGGTCTGGAAAGTTCCGGTTCAGATCTATTCCCTGGGCATTGCTTCTACCCACAAACCAGTCCTTGAGCTCACCGGGCTAAAAAAACCAAGGAGAAAAATAATAAGTTATTTATTATTATTGTTACTATCTAGTTAAGGTCGTCATTAATAATTTTAAAAATAATTTATTAGGATTAATTATTTATTTCAACAGTATCCTCTCAAAACTGTATTCTCACTCCTATGACAAACACATGAAGGTATCAGGGTTTAAAGTATTTGTTATGGTTATTTCAAAAATATTTTCAATGAATAATATCTTAAATTGTAATAATAATTACATTTAAAAGATAATTATCATCAAGCTACAAAAAAAATCTATATATATTAGTAATAGATGATGCCTTTCAAAGCATGCCAGTCTATATTTGGGTTTAAGTGAAATATTCATTGGCTCTGTAAATCTCAGGAATCTATTTTTTAAATATTCAAAAGATTAAATTACTAAAGAAGATTGGAGGTTTAAAATGAGTTTAACATGAATTATGTACATATTAGTAAGATACCTCCCTCTTACAGTCTTCATGAAAAAATATGAGCTCTAGAACAAAGTTCAAGAGCTTTGTAAGTTGAGAAATTTCTGTTCAATTTTAAACCCTTCATTTCAGTAACGGTATAATCTGAAAATATAATGAATTTCCAAGACATTCAGCTATATTCCATAATGCATATTTTCTTATCTTACTATTAAATTATACATAATCTATGATATAGAGCTAATTCCCATATTCTTGAAGTTATATAAGCTCAGATACCTTATTTAGACTCCTAAAAAAATTAAAATCTATAACAGAAATAACAATGACAATTTTTCATCCATTCTGTCTTAAAGTTCCCAATATCACCTTAAAATAGTAAACAATTTAATTCTCTATGTTATTAGAATTTTTCTACTTTAGAAATTTTATCAATGTTATTTACAGAAATTCTCTGGGTTTCTTACAATGTCAAACTGTCAGGTCACCGGATTTTTTATTTTCAAGGTACAAATCGACTTCCTAACTATAAGTAAACATACTAATACTCCCATAAAATAAGAAAACCGCTTCAAACTGTAGAAAACCAATGTTCTCCATGCCTATGCAAACAAAAAGGGAACACATACCATTTATCTTCTCTTAAAATGTCATTACTTTCCAGCTTCTCTAACAGTTAAAATATATTAATTTCATTTTAGAGGTAGGAGGGTAGGAGTTTTTGGTTTTTTGTTTGGTTGGTTTTTTTACTTTACTCATCTTACAGAGACAAGAATTAAACACCAGTGAAACACTCATCTGGCCAAAATTTTTCTTCTTTGTTGTCAGTAGAGGGCGCTATGACATCACCTCATTCAGAGACAGGCATGGCATTTACTCTTCAACACTTGGCAGTAGTCATACTTTCAGCTTTTTAGAAGAAAGGAAATTTACCTCATCACAAACGTGGGTGAATCAATATGATTTATTTAACAACAGAACAAAACATTAATTAAGTATTGACTTAACCAAATTTCTCATTAGCAATCTCTGCTGAAGAAACTCTCACCCACCATCCCTCACCTTCCGAAAGTTTTTCTTACCAGCAAGTTGAAGAGCGTATCACTTGCGTCCTCCCCTGCCCTGTCTGTAAGATCCATGTGAGTGCAGCATTACTTCCAGATACACACATATGTACAAACAAAATGAAGACAGCGTGCCCTGCTCTGGGCTGGCTGTCACTCACCTGAGATGCAGCCTTCTCAAAGCCGTCCGGGTTGAGGGAAGGCATGATGTGGATCCGAGTGTTGTGGATTAGGTTAACGATCGTCTCGTTCCCCTTTTGGTATTCGTTGCACAAGTATTGGGCCAGGAAAATGAGCAGTTCCCGTCCAACAGCCTCATTACCGTGCATATTCCCAATGTATTTAAATTCAGGCTCACCTAAAAGACCAAAAATCAATAGTATGGAGACATTTTCTGTAGCTCTGAAAAGAAGACAAATGGCATACGGTTATGAGTATGTTGTATATCTACTCATTCACTACACATACCTGACAGCTGCTTCTCCCTCCAGAACGGATACCCAAGAAATCTACTTTATTTTTTTTTTAAGATTTTATTTATTTATTTGACAGAGAGAGAGACAGCCAGCGAGAGAGGGAACACAAGCAGGGGGAGTGGGAGAGGAAGAAGCAGGCTCCCAGTGGAGCACGGAGCCCCTTGCGGGGCTCGATCCCAGATCACGCCCTGGGCCAAAGGCGGATGCTTAACGACTGAGCCACCCAGGTGCCCCAAGAAATCTACTTTAAATGTCAAAATATTCCAGGGCTGAGCAGGGAGCCTATTTCTCCCTCTCCCTCTGCCCCTCCTCCCAGCCTGTGCTCTTTCTCTAGCTCACTCTCTCAAAAAAATAAATAATTTTTTAAAATAAAATAATAAAATAAATACGTAAACGTATGTCAAAATATTCCAAACATTTCTATCCTCCCAATTCTCCCTGTCCAGCTACCCACTTGTTAAGAACTGAACTGTGTCTCCCCCAAATTCATATGTTGAAGCCCTAACCTCCAGTGTGACTGCGTTTGGAGATAGGACCTTACGAGGAGATAATTAAGGTTAAATAAGATCATAAGGGTGGGACCCTAATCCTTATAAGAAGAGGAAGAGACACCAGCGATCTCTCTCCTCTCTCCCCAGGTGTGTGGAGAAAAGGCAATGTGAGGACAGGGCAGGAAGGAGACCACCTATAAGCCAAGAGGGGTCTCAGAAAACCTCCATACTGGTACCTTCATCTTGGACTTCCAGCTTTCAGAACTGTAAGAAAGTAAATTTCTTTTGTTTAAGTCACCCACTCAGTGGTTTTTGTTAGGGCAGCCTGAGCAGACAAATATACTATCTCACCCTCAATAAATAATAATAATAATAATAATAATAATAATGCATTGCATGCCTTCTATTGATTAAACACTGAACTTCGCATTTTTTCTTATTTAGTCCTCACCAAACATCTAAAAGTAGGTATTATTTTATGATGAGCAAACGGAGGTTCAGACTGCTTAAGAGATCTGACCACAGTAACACAGCCCATGAAGCCAGGATTCAAATGCTGCTCTTCTCTTTCCATTAAAAGCCTATGCTTTTTTTTTCCCCTTTTTTTTAATCCTAGTGATTAAAAGCATGAACTTCTGGAGCCAGACTGCACGGGTTCAAATCCTCGCACCAAGTCTTATTGGCTAGCCTTGAGTAAGTGACTTCGGCTCACTGTGGCTCTCTTTTCCCATCTATAAAATGAGAATAGATTCTTCCCATAAGGTTAGCATAAGACCCAAGTGAAAGAGTAAGTATAAATGCTTAGAACAGTGCCTGGCAAATAGCAAGTGCTACCTGTTCGCTATAATTATTATTATTATTGTTATCGTTATTATTATTCTGTCACATTACCTTATCAGTGTGACGTGCTTTACCACATATAATCTAATTTTCTCTTTACAACAGCCCACTAAAATGGGGAAGACAGATATTTTTATTGTCATTATTGTACAAATGCAGCCCCAAGAGGATACGTTTTGCTGAAGGGCTCAGAATTCAGACATAAATCACTGTTGCCTGTTTCTGCTGCTCTCCATTGCATTTAGGGGTAAGAAAATTGCAGAGCATAGCAGCAAATGCTCTTAATTAATCCTGTTGTTCTGCTCCCTTCTGCTTCATCCGTCCCCCAGGCCCGATTTCTGCAGTGGAAAGGATTTTCCCACTTAAAAAATTGCTAGGACTGCTCACCTCTGGTAAAAAAAAAAAAAAAACAGAATTTTTTTTTTCCTGGAAATATGTTATCTAAATATCCTTTGCATGAGATTCCTGAGTGTGTGATTTAAATGACTGCTAATCACAGAAAACCACGTCCTTGTGTGTCCTCTCAGCCCGCATCTAAGCTAATCTTAATCTAAGGATCAGGCAGGAGCAGGATCAGAGCTATTTATAGGCCCCTCGTTTTTCACGTTGAGGGAAAGTCGCTAAGAAAACTGTGCCTAGGGACTTACCCACAAGGTATGTGAGAAGAGATGTTTTCTTTGCTTCCGATTTCAAAAGTCATAAAAACCTTCTTCCTTTCTGTCAAACTCATGCCCTTTGTGCCTTCCCCTTACTGGATATTAATTTGATGGAGGCACAGAAGAGAGAGTAGCAGTCCGTTACAAAAGAAAATAGAGATCGAGTAGCCAGAGGAGTATTACAAGCCTATTTTGCAGTTATTTGAGAAGACTGCACTGTGGGAGGCAGGCTGGTCCCGCCCATTACCCCAACACAACTTTGTGTGAGGCTTCGGTCACTCAAGAGAGTTTGGTCCATTACCCGTAAGAGTAGATGAGCTCACTGAAATTTTGTATTACTTCCCCAGATTTAAAAAATACATATTTAATCATTAAAGGAGAAATAGCAAACTCATACTCACTTAGCCCCCCAGTGTTTGTTTGGTGGTCACAGTATACTTTGTATTTGAATCTGAATGTTCTCCCGGTTCTGCCACAAACCACACCACTCCCTAGTGCGACAACACCTGATTTTCAAAGTCAGCAATTCCCAAATTTCCAATATGGTTTCGTTTCTTCAACTCTGTAAGAAATTGCTCTCAGGGGGCGCCTGGGTGGCACAGCGGTTAAGCGTCTGCCTTCGGCTCAGGGCGTGATCCTGACGTTATGGGATCGAGCCCCACATCAGGCTCCTCTGCTATGAGCCTGCTTCTTCCTCTCCCACTCCCCCTGCTTGTGTTCCCTCTCTCGCTGGCTGTCTCTATCTCTGTCGAATAAATAAAATCTTTTAAAAAAAGAAGAAAAAAAAAAGAAATTGCTCTCAGAAGCTAATCTCCCCCAAAATGTCTATTATATCTGTGAGGAGATAGTAATAACAGTAACAATAGCAACGCTTTAGTTTGACATAAAGATAGAACTATAAAGGTCATTTTATAGAAGACATTAATATATGGAAATAAAATTCAAGCCACGTATGATTTAGCAAAAGAAAAGGCAAATGATTTTTTTTTTATCTTCCTCTGCCTTCTAGAATAAATTAGATTGCTAGATGACGCTCTCACCAGAATACAGAAGAGCTGCTCTATGCCTACTGACATGTCTTGTAAGATGAAGAAGAGCCACAGTGTTGTTGGATGTAGACATGCAAGCCTTGGTGTTCGACACTACAGGAGACCCAGAAGCCAACAGAGCAGGCTTCTCAAACTCAAGGAATGTGCAGTCTGGAGGAGGACGCAGACATGAGCACGAGCAGGGTTCAGCAGTGAGGCAATGATGAAGGAATGCTGGATACAGAACCAACCAGCTTCAGGGTTCTAAAGTGGAATAGTCATACCACCCCTATGGCCCTTCTCCAGCCCTTTGCCCTCCTAAAGCCAAATTTATCTTTTTACAACACAACCCCCATTGGCTCGCCTTTATCTAAAACCCATCAGCTAACTAACTTCCCATTTGCTTTCACCATGAAGACCAAAATTCTCTACAAGAGCTTTAATCCCCCTGTGGTTCAGTCTGGGCCACCTCCCCAGTCTCCTGAGGCACCTCCTCCACTCCCTGTCTTGCCACCACAGGGCTCTGGCCTATGACGGATGCTCTTTACTTGTCACACACACAGTTTTGCCCTCAATATTCTCCTAACCACGGAACACTATGGTTTCCTCAGAGCACGTTTAGTCTGAGTCCTGTGCTTTTATTATTTTTACGACGTCGGTGTGAATATACACATTCCTCAGCGTGATTGTGAGGTCTTCCATCCCAGACTGCGTGGTCTATCAGCGTTGGGATGGTATGTACTAGAGCTCACTAGTGCATCACTCCTGCCCAAGGGAGAGCCTGAAACACAGCGCGAGCACAATAAATATCGATTAAATAAATTCACAAGTAAATGAATAGATGAGGGGTCGTGCTTTCCACTCCCCACCTCCCAGCGGCATGACGGACAGTGCAAAGTGGCCTTGCTGGCGCAGTGAGGGGGACAAAGGAATAAACTGAGGGGGACTTGAGGCAGGCTCAGGCTGTCCGTACACTGGGGGCAATATTTAGAGACCTCAATGCTCAGGCAGGAGTGGAAATTCTTCTTTGGGAATGAAGGCAGCAGTGTTGTGTGAACAGCTGATTTCCTGGGAAGAAGATTAATCTCCATGGTCACAAGAGAACCACAAAACCTCTAGGCAAGAACTCCCTAGGGCTATTTTTGTTGTAAAGTCTAAACAAAGAGTTCTGAAGAGATTTTGCCTGCCGAATCCTTAATTTAGAAATAGAGATAAACTGGAAGCCTTCGGACTTTGAATGAGCCTCTCTGTGTCCGTTTACCTGCCATTTATTTAACAGGACTGACTGCTTTTCATCAACACTTAACTTCCTTGTCTGTGCAACGGATGACGTGTGCGTGCCCGTTTACGGTGTCGATACAGAACAAATCGCAGGTTTAGCAGGTGTGTCATCTCTCGTGGACACAGCTGGTAGAGCGCACGCGCCCAGGCGCGAGCTCATCGCTCTCCTAGCAACGGCAAGAAAAGGCAGGGGCAGCAAGAACCACTCTCGGTCCACTTGGGGATGGTTGGTTTTACATTCATCTTACGCTCTGCACTCACCATCTAATTCCTCTTCCTCTTTACACAGTGATTACCCTGAGTTCCTGATCCTGCGACCAAGGCATCGTATTTGCGCAGGTGGCCAAAGTGCCAACGGCATTGGCTCAGGAAGTACAGCTCCCCTTTGCACCCATTTTTCTGCAATTTCATGTAACCATCTGTCTTCCAGTTAACTTCGCATAGCACACAATCATCAATCAAGCCACTGAGATAAACACCTGACAAACCAAACCCAGCCTGGCCGGGCCGAGTTTCCATATTTTTCATCTGCGTCACAGAACAATCAATGTACCTGATTGGATTTGTATTCTCATCAGAGCTACATAAGAATAACTGATGGGTATTTTAAAATCAGATCCAAAGCTTTACTGAAGTCAGAAATAAATAAATTCCAAACTGGAACAGACAAATGATTTTAAGTTCCGTACGTGTAACTCTTCATTTGCTCCCATTGTTTATTAATGTGATTTGAAATACCTAAATCACAAGGAAAGAAAGAAAGAAAGAAAGAAAGAAAGAAAGAAAGAAAGAAAGAAAGAAAAGAAAAGAGAAAGAAAGAAAGAAAGAAAGAAA
>NW_024423453.1:52237269-52309288 GCF_017311325.1 Ursus maritimus | reverse complement strand
GGGAAGGGAAGGGAAGGGAAGGGAAGGGAAGGGATAAAAGGGCGCCTGGGTGGTTCAGTGAGCTATGCATCTCTCCATCCCAGGGCCTGGGATGGAGCCCCAAATTGGGCTCTCTGCTCAGCAGGGAGTTTGCTTCTCCCTCTCCCTCTGATCCTCCCTTGCCACTTGTGCATGCTCTCTCTCTCAAATAAAAAAATAAAATCTTAAATTAAAAAAAAAGAAAGAAAAAATTTAAAGAAACATCTATTGTTTCAAAATAAAACATAAATATTTTACATCCCCAGAACCCATACCTCTTGGGCTTAGCACATGGGTGAAGTCTAAAGCTGACAGCAGACTGGCAAAGCCCCCAAATGGTGGGAATTAATGGCCTTTATTAAAGTGACCAGAGAGCCCCCAAAGCAGAAGTTCACAGGCCCAGTAAGCTGAGCCTAAAAAAAGAAAAAAAAATCAAATAAAGAGGTAAAAAGTAAAAAATAATACTGTCTGCCTTCCTCACAAAAAGGAAATTTTACTTTCACTACCTTATTTGACCCAAGGGTCAACCGATCTGTCTCTAATATTTTTTCCTCTTGGAAATAGCTGACAGGTTGACCATTGGGTAGAGGGCTTGATCAGATGACTTGGAAAGCCCTTTCAAACCTTAGAGTCAATTATTCAATGACCTTTATATGGGAAGAAAAGAGCAGAGGGCAAATATCGAATGGAAAATGAGATAAATGTGAAAATAGGTTGTAAACTGTGAAACTCTAGGTAAGAAGTGTAGCATCATTATTTAGAAAAAAAGTAAGTAGGTTAAGGGTATTTTAAGAAAGAACTTGATTTATAGTAACAGAACCTTTCCATCTTTCATTCTGTAAATAGAGATGAAACTCCTACTGAGATGAATCTAGTCTTCCTCCAACATGAAATTATTGCCAAAATATAAGTCCACTAACTCATTCTAAAGGTATGAGTTACTGATCTCACAGCTCTTAGAGCTGGTGGCAATTTCAAAATACATGTCCCTGGTCCATGTAATATACTAAACACATTGCTGAATAACTAGACCATCCAAAAATAAAACCCTATTTCTCAAAAATATCATGGCAAAATGTGCACCTCACCAAAGATTTTGAGAAATAGACATATAAATAGCTATCCAAGCAGCACAATCACTGAACGGATTTGATTTACAAATGGCTGTGCAAGCAAGTTGGAAACATCTCTGGAACAGATGGGCCTTTCCATCAGTGATCTCCCTCTCTCAGTGGTAAACCTGGGGTTAAGACATTAGTGCTACTAATTGTTTCCACTTGTTTGACATTCTAACATATTAGAGCCTGTAAATCACTCTTGCAGAATGAACCCTGCAAGTTTCCGAAATCTTGTCAATAAATACGTCATTCATTGGCTCGTGTTTTAGCACATTTTAGCAGCCTAAAATGCTGAGTGTATTCCTAAAAGAAATCCAAACCTCCAAGCGCCAAATAAATAATAGAAGAGGGTGGGTATGGATATGAAAATAGATTCTTCTTCTACAAAAGAGACGAGGAGAGAATAAAGAAAAAAAAAACAAGGAAAGGCAAAAGAATAAAAAACAGTTGCAGAAGACAATACAGCATGTAGAAGATTGTATTACCTTCCTTTCCTTTCTCCGTCATAGTCATATTTTAAAATAACTAAATTTACACGGCATCTTGAAAGTAAAAGCTCGCTTCATCTGATTTTTAATCATCTGATTTTTAATGGGCAGCCAACACAGAATACATTACAGAATTATTCTGCAGAGACGCATTCCAAAATTCTTTTTCAAAATATTAACTATGCATTAGCCATAACGTACCATTTTAAAGTTCTCTTACAAATGACATCTAGCATGTATCTAGTAAGATCCTAACTGAAGAAAGAGGGATAAACAAAACAGCAGAAGATATTTCTAACCTTGCAAGTCTGTAAAAACAATGTCAGAGTTCCAATATCAACGAATACCTTTAATTCTTTTTAAACTTAGATATTTGTTTTTACACGAGTATCCTAGAAACTTTTTACAAATACCGTATATGATGAGTGCATAAACGTTTAACAACCAGCTCTGAGCTGTTGGCCAATTTCCATGGTGTAAATGTGCCCACTATGGCCAATCTGAAGATATCAATGTGAGGTCAGTCAGCTCACAAATTTCCTGATAATTAAAAACAGGTTTTATAAATCAGTACAAGCCTACTCCAACACACCACCGCATGTGGAGAGCATTTGAAATGCGTAGCTTCCAGTTTCTTCACAGGTTCTCCAGAAGGCAAATGTGAGGTCTAAGAAACCTGAAGGATTTTCAAATACGTTATGAAAAGTATAATCAGGCTAGCCTCTAACGTACTGCCTTTCTTCATGTTTCTTTTATGCAATAAGAATTAAAAGAGGTTTGTTTGGGGTTTTTTTTCCCTCATATTGAGATAGAGCTGTTTTCCAAAGCACTGCACCATTATCCATCCATTCTAGTGGGAAGGAAAGGAAGAGAGGAGCAGGGAATTTTTCTTTTGGCTGAGTGAATTATTCTAGCAGTTACCAATTGACTGGATTCTATCACCTCTTCTCTAAAGCTAATTATAATAAGTCAATGAAAAAGTTTTACTTTAACCTATTAAGTAGTTTTTATAAAATATTCATCATTCCAGGTATTCAAACTTCCTTCTGTTCTTCCTGCAGTCTTGATCTACAAGGCTATCCTTGAGATGAAAAAGGCAATACGATTTCTGCGCCCACTCCCAGAAATTCATAGTTTAATAATCACAGAAATTGGTTACTTAAAATTAGTAACATGAAACACTTTACAGCTACTCTCCAAGGAGAGGCTGCCTACAAAAGCCTTAGAGTCAGAAGAATCTTTGACGCGTTTTAAGAGCATCATGACATGAACATGGAATAAGTTTTAATATAGAAATCAGATAAGGCAGAGATTGTTTTAATGATGTAGTTTATGATTTGAAATCTTTCTGTAGATATGAATCACCAGGAAAGACAGAACTATTTTTAAAGTACTCTAATAGTTAAGGGTCACATCAAATCGTTATCAGAATGCCTTTGTGCAAGTATTTGTGCCTTTGAGGATGGGTTCTGGACCTTAAAGCATCTTTTAAAGGTATTAATTTTATTTTAGATAACTTTCTTAGAAGACTCTGTTGTCTTTCAACAGTATTGGGATCATATAAAATGAAACATGAAGATAAATCTATCTAAGAGGCCAAGAACAGGGGCGCCTGGGTGGCGCAGTCATTAAGCGTCTGCCTTCAGCTCAGGGCGTGATCCCAGTGTTCTGGGATCGAGCCCCACATCAGGCTCCTCTGCTAGGAGCCTGCTCCTTCCTCTCCCACTCCCCCTGCTTGTGTTTCCTCTCTCACTGGCTGCCTCTCTGTCAAATGAATAAATTTTTTAAAAATCTTTAAAAAAAAAAAAAAAGAGGCCAAGAACGGCACAAGAGTTTAATGACTGGGCACCAGAAGAGGGGTAAACAAAACAGGAATGGACCTGGTGTCTGACACGTGATTATGAGTCGGTCTTCGCGGGCTCTCTCGTTACCATATCTGGCTGTGATTGGTATGTCTGTCTGGGAGAGTAATGCCCAGGAGGAGTCATGTCGCAGCCAGGACAAGAAGTTTAGGTGCATCAGCTTCCCAGAGGTTGTTGTGTGAGGCACAATTTGGCTGATTCTTCAAAGCTCCAGAGGACAAAACTAGAATCCTAACTAGAAGGTCCAGAGAGAGAGCATTTAGCATAGCTGAAAAACAAACTTTCTTTCAGCACGAGCTGGTGAAAGCCAGAACGGCTGTTGTGAACACGTCATCAACTCCCCTAGAAGGCACAGAGGTAGATACTGGGCTGGACGACCTCAGACATCCTAGCATTCCATAGAAACAGAGCCTGATAGCTTTTCTTTGACAAACTATTGGCATTCAAGCTTCTAAACTTGCCCTATATTAATCATAGCTCTCAATAAATGTTAGCTGACAGTTCTGACAGTTCTCTGGAACAAAGAGAAAATGGTAGATCATCATAGTTGAACTTAAGGCATGATTCCAGAAAGTAATGGAAAAACACAAGTCCCTATCCACAAATCACCACTCCGTATGCCCATGAAAAAAACAGCCCATCTTACTCCAAAGGTGAATAGATGAGAGGATGAGTGAAAGTGATGGCATTAAAACCTATGTGGGTGGAAAATGTCAAGCATTTCTAGCAGACACAGATGAATGGAGAAAAACTTCAGTTTGCTAAGAAGCAGGTGAAGTGGTAGCAACACTAACAACCTAAAACAACATCAGCAATGGCAAAACTTAGCTGAACAATCTCTTCCCAGAAACTCCCTGGAACTTTCTTTTTCATTCTCTCAGGAAGAAGACAACTCAAAAGTCAAGCCAATTTGTCAAAACATCTTCAGGATGCTATTCTCTCAACATCATAACTAAAGGCTGGCAGCGCTAAACATACGCCAGTCTCAGAAGCAGTGGCAATACGATAGGATCTTTTCCAGGAGAGTAGAGGGCAAAATGGAGTCCCCGGCCATTCACATGCCTCAGCACCTTAGAAATTCTAGCCCTTATGACCTGGATGACTCCCTTGTAGGAGGACTGGGTGCATTCTAGGTCTCCAGCCAGGAGATTATTCCATACTGGGCATGCAGGAAGTATCCTCTCTTGTTCAAAGTCGTTAAAGAAAATTGTGCTGACTTACTGCTCTCTAGGTCAGGATCAGGAGTGGGCTTCTTACGAATACAGATTGCTGAGCTCCGTTCACAAAGATCATACTTTAAAATGTCTGAGAAAGGGCATGAGCACATTTTTTTTAAAGATCTAGGGGTGATTCTGATGCCTTTCTGGAATTGAGAAAGAATGATTTGGGAGTAGGTACAGGGAAAATCTAGTGATGGGGAGGAGTTCAATGATGCCAGTAGACAGGTGGGAATTCCAGTGGCCAAGGGGCAGTGGGATACAGATAAGAAGGGTGATAGTTCTTAATTTACGGGACATTAGCTTTTTTGAGAATTTGATTTAAAGGAAAGTATGAATTCTCTTCCCTCACATTTGCAAAAGAAAATCCACAAAATTATGCAAAGATCTTACAGACTTAAGGAACCTTATACTAGACATTTAGAAGTCAGAATATGGAAAGAGAGGAATCATAGCCTCCGTAAATATCAACATACATTTCTTACGTACACTTATTTCCTGATCCAGATGAATGGACTATGCCATGCCCTTCCTTACTGCAAATGGAACACAGCAGCATGGCAGTAATTGAGAAAGAAGGTTAGGGGAGTGGGGAGCATGGGCTTAGATAAAATAGACTTGGGTTTGAATTTCAGCTCTAACATCGTATATCTAACCTTTTACAAATAACCTCTTCCCCAAGCCTCAGGATTCTTTTCCATATAAATTGGCTCACTAAAACCTCTTTTGTTGTGTTGTTGAGAAGATTAAATGAGAAAATATAAAGATGAGACATTCTGTGCCATGTCCAACAACCAGTAGGTACTCAATAAATGGTTGCCCATGACTCATGCTGTTAACATAATATGAACCATCTTCCATATTGGAAACAGATAGAGAAGCTAGAAGCTTACAACAGTAATATGAGGTGATCCGGAATCTGTCAAAGAGCTGTGAAACCTAAGTGAGTGTGAAAAACTGACCAATCCTTCTAGGAGTATAGATAAAAATATCAGCCTGGTGTTGACCTATCCCAGATGGCAGGCTCCTCAGACTTGGATGTGTGCGTGAATCACCTGAAGATCCTGTTAAAATGCAAATTCTAATTCAGCAGGTCTGGAGTGGGGCCTGAGAGCCTGAAACTCTAATGAGCCCCCAGGGGATACCTGGTGCTGGTCTGTGGACCACGGTGAGCATAGAAAGATTATTTGGGACCTCCAAAATCAAGAGTGGGCGACAGAGAGAAAGAGAAAGAACAAAAGACTGACTTTGAAATAATAAAAAAAGACTCTTTAGAAACTTAAGTGCTTTTTCTTAATATTGGCTTACTCCAAACAACTTGAGTGCCCACCCTGCCAAAGGCACACAGCATGATTCTGGAAGCCACTACAAGGTCTCAGGCCTAAGATGCACTATAAATGCTTAACTGCATGGACAAAAAACTATCTGCTAATGTATACTGAACTTAACGTTAGATGCAAGAAGATGGTAGAATATTATGGGACTTCTTGATACATCCCTGTAATGCTCTAGAACTATTCAGATCACAGGAAAGTATATTGCTCTTCTCAATTTTAAATTCAATATTTAAATTTTAAAAATACATTAGATAATTATGCACAGTTCTATACTTTTAATGTAGTTATGAATAAATTATGAATAATCATGGATTCTTACAGGCTATGTACTATCATATTTTGTTTATAATTCTCTCACTAAAGTACTTTCCAGGTTTTTACTTATTCCAACTATTCTAATTTTATCTCCCATTCCATCTCACCCATCTTCTGCTAGTCTTTTATTTATTTCTTTGGGGGCTAAGATAAGAACTTCAGGGATTTTTTTCTTTCTGCAATGAAGAGGAGAGGGTAGTACAATGAGGAACAAAACCTCATACAAGGACAAGTAGGCAACTAAAGAGATACTCACAGCCCCTAACAAAGACTAGAGATTTCTGATCTTATAACACATTTTATTAATTTCTATTAGTATTTCACCTGACCCTTCCCTTAGGGATTTTTTTAGAGAGGGTGGGCAGAGGGAGAGGTAGAGAGAGTCTTAAGCAGGCTCCAGGTCCAGCATGGAGCCCAGTGTGGGGCTCGATCTAGGACCCTGAGATCATGACCTGAGTCAAAATCAAGAGTTGGACGCTTAACAGACTGAGCCACCACAGCACCCCTTCCATAAGAATTCTCTAATGTTAACTTAAATATTCTACCAGTATTCAAAAGTAAAAATAATATTGAAATGTTTTACTAAATAAAGGCACCTGGCTTCAATGAAACCCAAAGACAATTACTAAATGTTAACTAATTATCTTTAATTTCATGGGTCCCAAGTAAACAATATCTACAATACCAAAACATCAACATAAAATATTATATTGAACTTTGTCATTTTTCTTGCTAATAAGCTCATGATTCTCTTAAAGTAATTTAAGATTCTGTATTTGGATGGTTTGAGATACCTTGTCCAAAACATTCTTATTAAAACATTTCTTTGTGAACAAAATAAATGGCTACCTGTTTTTAAGGTTAATGGTAAAAATCACCATGTATATCAAAAGTTGCCATTTAAAAATGATTTCTAACTGCTTAACAGCTCAGAAAAAGATAAATAACTTGCATCTCAAGCCCAGCAAAGAATTTCTTTTCTGGTAAGATAATTAAATATCAAAAAAACAAGCCAAAAAATCTCTCATGAAATTGCATGACACCAAAACAAACAAACAAACAAAAACCTCTACAGCTCTACTTGCACAGTTTCATCACGTATCTCAACTTCAAGGTAGGAAATGCAGTTACTCTCTTCATATTTCTGCTACTCTCTTTTCATCACTCACCAATCACTTTCCTGTCTTCACACTCACTTCTCTGATCTATGGATGGTCAACATGTAAAATATGAAACAACATACTCAGTAGAGCAACAAGGGCAGTCATGAAAATTAACAAACAAGTCACAAAAAGAATTAGATCCCTCCTTAAATAAGCTGGGTTTTTTTTTTCTTTAAAGATTTATTTATTTATTTATTTATTTATTTATTTGAGACAGAGAGAGCACAAGCAGGAGGGGCAGAGGGGGAAGGTGAGAGAATCTCAAGCAGACTCTGAGCTGAGCGTGGAGCCCAATGTGGGGCTCAGTCCCATGACTCTGAGATCATGATCTGAGCTAAAATCAAGAGTCCGATGCTTAGGGGACGCCTGGGTGGCTCAGTCAGTTATGCGTGTGCCTTCGGCTCAGGTCATGATTGGGATCAAGGCCCGCATTGGCCTCCCTGCTCAGTGGGGAGCCTGCTTCTCCCTCTGCCCCTCCCCCTGCTCGTACTTTCTCTCCCTCTATCAAATAAAATCTTTAAAAAAAAAAAAAAAAAAGAGTCTGATGCTTAACTGACTGCACCACCCAGGTGCCCTTAAACTGGTATTCTTGAAAGCAAAATGGCAACTCAACATTTCTGGTGTCACACATGAACACATTAACATACATGGCAGTGTTCAAATGTTTACAACTTCTATCTCATCTTGTCCTTCTTTAACCTCATGGTATACATGTAGGCATTATTATTATGACACTGGTAAGCACAGACTACTCATGTCACAAATATACCATCTTATTAGACCTAGAATCTGAGGGTTGGTGATATTAACAATGGTCTGCATGTACTAAGGGCTTACCCTGTAGCAGGGGCTGTTTCAAGGGCTTTCTGTTTATTAATTCATCACATACACACACACACACACACACACACACTGTGAGGTAGGAACTATTTTCATCTACATTTTACAGATGAAGAAACCAAGGGCGTTGGGAATCTAAATAACGTACTCAATACCATACAACTTACTAATAGCAGTATACTGGGATTCAACACCCTTGACCTACCACCACAGCCAAATTATTTAACTACCCTGCTACCAGCCTCACTTAATCAAGTTTTGATATTCCATTCTGCTTTGCCCTGAATATCCAAATTCTAGTTTACCAATATGCAATAATCCATTGAACAGTAGATGAAAGATCAAAAAGTCTTAGTGTGGCAGCCCATTGTTATAGGTGTGGTAGAGCAAAGGGGTCAGTTAAGAATGGTGATAGTGCACCCAGTAATAAATGAGGTCAGGTCTTTTGCTTTATTCTTTGTTAGTTCCTACCAGGGCCAGAGCCAGCAGTGTCTCCTTCTTATGGCTCCCTTTCCCAGACAGAAGTAAGGTATTTCCTGTCCCACACATCAGAAGATGCAGCTATGGTATGGCCTATAAGAAAGAGACATTTGCACTCCCATGTTTGTTGGAGCACTGTTCACAATAACCAAGATATGGAAACAAGGTAAGTAAACACAGACAGATGAATGGATAAAGAAAATGTGGTATACACATACAAAGGAACATTATTCGGCCTTCAAAAGGAAGGAAATCCTGCAATATGTGATAGCATGGATGAACCTTGAGGACATTATGCTAAGTGAAAGAACCCAGTCTCAGAAGGACAAATATTGCATGATTTCACCGGTATATACACGGTATCCAAAATGATCTAACCGCATAGAAGCCAAGAAGAGAACTGTGGTTGCCAGGGCTGGGGTAGGGGAAATGGGGGGAGCTGAACATCAATGTGTACAAAAATTCAATTATTCAAAATGAGTGCATTCTAGAGCTCTATTGTCCAACACCGTATCTGTAGTGAACAATACTGTACACTTAAAAATATGCTAAAAGGATAGATCTTATGTTGTGTTCTTACACAATAATGAAAAAAAAAAAACAAAGTAACTAAAGAATGCCATCCAATTTCCATAACAAAGATCTTGTTCTTCAGTCACTATCGCCATCCTGCAATTCATGTGGATGGTGCAACTGAACACTGGGGCAGCCCAGGCTGAATCCCTCTACTCTCCAAATAAAACTGGGGGAAATGCAATGAGGGTAGGAAGAGAGGCTATGGCTGGGGTAGCAGAAACTCTGTGGGAAGTAGAGTTGACACGTATAACAAACAATAACAGTGACAACAATATCTGTGCCCCATCTTCCCCACTTGGCTGTCATCACCCCCCATACTGCACCTCACTCAGCAGTTATGTCTTTATCTAATTAGGTTCAAATCCCAATGGGTGGCCAACTTAAGAAGATGCAGTCGCCCAGGGCGCCTGGTTGGCTCAGTCGCTGAGCGTCTGCCTTCGGCTCAGGGCGTGATCCCAGCGTTCTGGGCTAGAGCCCCGCTTCGGGCTCCTCCGCTGGGAGCCTGCTTCTTCCTCTCCCACTCCCCCTGCTTGTGTTCCCTCTCTCGCTGGCTGTCTCTATCTCTGTCGAATAAATAAATAAAATCTTTAAAAAAAAAAAAAAAAGAAGAGGAGGAAGATGTAGTCGCTCTCCCTAGTGGTTCACCGTGCAAGCTCTGGAGTCAGGCTGGGTGTCTGTCTGCGTTCCATCATTTACCAGCTGTCAGACTTGGGCAAGTTATTAACCCTCTGTACCTCAACTTCCTCAACTCAGGTGTGGGCACAACAAGAATACCTACTCCATAGGATTCTTGGGAGGATTACATTTTTAAAATCTATTAAAAGCATTTAAATTAGTGAAATGCATGTCATAAATGTCCAAAAAGGTTAGCTACTTGATCATGATAACAGTGACGGTGAGGGAAGAGGAAAGAGAAGGCAGAGAAGGAAAAGGAAGAACCACTCAGAAAATGCTCTTTGCTCTATTCTTTGTCCTGACTTCTACACAGAATACTTTTCCAATGACTGACTTACTCCTCCTCATAATTGCTGGAGAGCCCTTGACATTCGGTGTGGTGAGTGTGGCTGAGAACTAGATTTCTAACTATACTTAACTGTAATTAAATTTAATAGCTGTATGTTGAACAGCACTGTACTAACTCCTTATATTTTTTCTCTGTTACAATCCAGAAACCTAATTTGATTCTTTTGTATGAATTCCCTGTATGTTAAGTATATTTACATGGCAAAAAGACAAGTTTGAAGAATGTCAGAAGAAAATTCGGAAGCAGTACTGTGTACCACCAGCACAATTCCATTTTGGAATGACACTATTTTGGAATAAAATAATTCTGTTTTGGAATAAAAACTCATTGTTTTGCTATAGAAAAAAAAAACTTTCCTTAGGGGGAAAATTTTAGAAGGTCCTGCCAAATAGAAATGTGATTTAAATAATGAGAATTTACCAAAAGAATGCTATATTTTATACAAAATATGGAATGCATTCCTCACTCCCCTTTTTTAGCAGGAGAGATGAGAGACATGATTAGAACCATGTACAAAAGTCACTTCGAATGCATCTGCATACACAACCTGAGGCAGCAGCAAGAGAACTGAAGCAATGGTGGTCATTTTGGGTTTTGTCAAAATGCCTATGGGTCCCCAACCATAACCCATGGCCTGCAGCCAAGGGCAAACCCAAAATTTTGAGTGGCCTTAGAGCCAAAGGAAAATTAAAAAGATCTGTAAAGGAGGCGTAAATAGGATGGGTTAAGTGACTGGGAGTAACTGAAACCAGCCTCTCATGGAAAATGCCCACCCTGAAAGTTTTAATTATTGGTTCTAGATTGCTACCTGGAAAACAGGCTAGTGCGTCTAGACAGCTGGCTTGACAGTGCCCTGAAAACTCAAGGATCACACTGGTCTGCTCCAGAGGCAGGCTTTGAAGACACTTTCAAATGATGGCACCATTCTTTAGCAAAATGGGGCTGAGTCATTGTGATGTCCTGTGTCACAGGAAAGGTCCACCAAGTGCTGCCAAATCAGGCCTCTTTTGGGACTCAGGGAGTATATGAGCCCTTCTTCTCCAAGTTGCTTCAATTCTCCAGATATACAATACTCGTAAGTTTCTTTACGCTATTTGAGCCATTAAAAACAATTTCACTATTCATCAGATCTCCAACCAAATCAGGACTCTTGAGAGTGCGAGGGATCTCAGCAATTAATTACTCCAGGAAAATAGTCATAAACTGGGCCACCGAGAACACTCCAGGTCATGCGGTCACCCTGGCAATCCTGGTAACTGGCTCGAAGGCCCCAGTTTTGCAGCCAGAAGATGTTTCAGCACGTGCACTCCCCTAGTTTGTTTCCCTTGGGATGTGTCTTTGTACTGACGAATTTTCCATCCAGGGATATCCTGCAGTCCCTTTAATGTAACAGTATTTTATGTTCTTTTTTTATGGTTGAGATTAAACTGTCAGGGCTGCATTTTTAAGATTTATGTCATACTGACATTTGCTGATGCTGTCCATGAGATAAGGAGGACCTGAGCCTCTCTGGGAACCAAGAGGTCCCAATCTCAGAAGGAATTTTCAAGGGCTAATTAGCCAGTGCTTATTAAGGTCTCACATGACACTGAGGAAAATCCCTCCAGGCAAATACTTCCCCATTTGAGAAATAGGGGCAGAGATAGTAGTCTCTTGGGCACTGCTTGGAATTCTCCCAGCACTGATGCTTATGTTTACTAAGGGCTGTGGGTTGTCATGACACCATAAGGGAATGCAACTGGGAGGGTAGGAGGAGGCTATCTTATAAGTGGATAAGGCTTAAAGTATATAAATTATTATGGACAGTTACTCTTGTTTATTCCCTCATGCTCATATGAATCATGAAATCAGTGACATTTCCCAAAACCCTGACAATCATACCAGTGCTCCAGAAACTATATCTTGGGAGGTGGATGGCAGTAGCTGGGGGAATTCTGAAACAAATGCTTGGTTCATTTCTGCTACAAATGAATATCTTGGTACCCTTCCATTTGCCAACATCTGTATTATGAGAGGGACGTGGCTCAAACCAATCTGACTTCTGGAGAAGAAACAAGGTTATTTTCTATAATGACAAAGATTAACCTTAAAACCGTCATTCTTCCTGCCTCCCAGTGATTCAGCACTGACAAAAACACTGAGGCTTTCTGGTTAAAGACGTCACAGCATGAGAGGCATGTTGAAAATTTGGAGAGGATACATGGAGAGTGAAAATAGAAAAACACACACACACAGTGTTTTTAGGAGGAAAAACTAAGGAAAGTAAGAAAGGCTGGTGTGGAAATGTTACGTGAAGCTATATAACAGCATAATTGTATTATGTAAAAGATAAGCTTGGAGCTAAGGTAGTAAAATCTAAAAAATTCTAGAAAGCAGAGAAACGAACTGCATTTTGTGCATGTATTAAGCTATGAGCTGATCTAGGGAATGGTTTCACTCTCATTATTCTACCAGTTCCCATCACGTCAATGCTTTTTTTTTAAAGATTTTATTTATTTACTCTAGAGAGAGATACAGAGACAGCACAAGCAGGAGGGGCAGAGGGAAATGGAGAGAGAAAATCTCAAGGAGACTCCACGCTGAGCACGGAGCCCAACTGCGGCTCAATCCCAGGACCCCTAGATCATGACCTGAGCCGAAACCAAGAGTTGGAGGTTTAACCGACTACACCCCCCAGGTGCCCCTCAACACTCTTTTATCTAGAACACTGACATGTACAACTTAAGAAAGCTGCTCCCCTTTTCTAATCAGATGGCTGTCCCAATCTCTTGGTATATAGAAAGTTCTAGCAGAAACTATAAAAATACATTCTTATTAGTAACAGTATCCTTTGTTGGTAGTCTCTGAATTTTTTATAAGAGTGAGAAATATAGCATGAACTTTCTGTCACACGGAGATATAAGATAAAAGTTTGAAACTGAAGTAAATCTTCAAAGTGTTATGAGTCACATTAAAAAAATTGCTTCAACAGACTTCTGCCACAACATATTGTTCCTTCTGTGTGAATAAGTTGGCAACAGAGAACACAGATGGCTCCTGTATGAATAATTTATTTCTAACAATTTAACTAGGAAATGAATTCCTCTTGACTTATAAATCAGAATGATGAACAACAAAGACATGGTCTACTATCCTTCCCCCAGTTAATTCTAGGGTTTTCTCCTCATCTTCTACCTTATCCATTTCCCTTTTCACATGTTCTGTTGCCTTACAAATTTTAAAGTTGCCTCAACCCAACGCTACCTTCTGGCAATTACCAGACAACTGGTACTTATGGTGTGATTTGGGGTTTGGGCTTTTGTTTTGGGTTCTGGCGGGACTGTTTTTGTTGCTGTTGTTCATATTGGGTTGGTTGGATGATTGGTTAGTTTTTTCAAATATAAAGCTGGACTATTTATCCAAAAACACCTTTTATGAACCAGGCAAATGAAATGTTCCTCATTATTCCCTTTTTTCTAAGTCAGAATTGTAAGAGCCAGATTCTCCAAAGATGTAAGCCTCTTCCTGACTACCAGACATCTTTGAAAATTACACACACTCTTTTAAGATACTAGGACACATTAATCAGAAGGGCCTTGCACAAAATCTGCCCTGTGTTAAAGGGACCAGTCTTCACACAGTCGGTCAGTCTAAGGATCCCACCTCTGCTTTTGGCTGGTGGTGCTCATCCTTTGAGCAAGCACTCCTTGAAACTCTGTTAGGAGCTCTGCCTTCCATGAGTTTCAAGAAATCCAAAACCAATTCCATAAATTGCCCCCATTGCAGCCACTGGCATGAACCCTTACAGTTCTTAATACACGTTAGCCTTAAGGCCAAAATGGATCCCTTCACTGCATTATATCTATTTTATTTTTTTAAAACCATATTTATTTTAGTGACTTTGTAACACTAATGTTTGAAATTGCCTGTTCAAATTATCCATTTGTCTTCCACAGCAGCCTATAGGGTGCACGGGAGCAGGGATCATGACTGTTGTGCTCGCTATTAGGATCCCAGAACAGTGACCTTCATAAAAGAAAATGCTCAGTAGATACATGCTGATAAAATGATCAATAGAGGAGGGAACGTGATGCAGCATAACTGTGCCTCAAATAAAGAAGAATAGATGCCCAATTATTTCCCCTTCTCCTTCCTCAGAGGCTTTTTTGTACTTCCAAATATACCTGTTGCTTTTTCTAGACCAAGATGGCCTCCCTAGCCTGAGGACTAGTATCTGGAGGAGACATGTACCACAAAACAATCCCCCCCACATAGATCCAATTACTCAACTTTGCCAATATTTCTTATATCCATTCCCTTCTGAATACTCTTCCATTCACTATCCTCATCATCTCTCACTAAGTTTATTAAAATAGTCTCCTAAGGTGACTTCCTACCAGAACTGACCCTCCCCTCATTCGTCCTCCACACAAGTGATCTGAAATGCACATCACACTATCCTTTCCCTAACTAAGCGCTTTTAAAATGTCCTTAACCCTCACAGGATAGCGTTCAAATTATTTTGTATTTGAACTTACTCTAAACTCTAGGTAGCTTATGTTGATGTCCAACACCTGGCCCTCATCCACCCCTTCCAGCCTCTGACTCCTCCTTCACCCTCAGGCAACACTGAATCATTCATCACTCATCACGTACACTTCGCTCTATCATATCTACCATATCTCCATATGTGCACTTTATGTTCCATCTGCTCAGATACCTCATTCCCCACTTTCTCATCCAAAAGCTCTTACTCAGACTTCAAGACTCAGCTCAGATGTTAGCTCCTCCAGAAAACCTTGCCTAAATTCCTTCCATACCCCACTCCCTGCTTCCAGACTGGCTGTATGCCTTTCTTCCCATGATACCCAGTGCATGATGATGTCATAATAAGTCTTACATTGTCTTGAATTCATATGTTTACATGTCTTCTATTAGACACAATGACTTCAAGAGCCACAACAGTGCCTTCTCTATTTATATCTTCAGTATCTAACAGACTGCCTGAATTATTATTTAACAAGTATTGACCAACAGGGTTTCACTTTAATCCTCCACCCCCCATCTCCTGTCCCTTAGAAAACAATAAATTCAAGCGCAGGGAGGTTGGCAGAATAGACCCAATTCACTCAGAATCCAGCCCCCCAATAAATACCCCTGAAAATGTTACTGAAATGGTGTCTAAAATGGACATCTGATGCTTTTGCAGGTCCAGAATTAATATCCCTTTTGTTAAGTAATAGCACCATGATTTCCTCCACTTTCAATTCATATGAATCAGACCCAGCCAATCAGCATACTCCATGTCTCTGACTACAACTGTTTCAGGTATGAATATGTGACACAAGCCAGACCAATAAGACCCAATCAAGAATTTTTGTAGAAACTTATCCTTCTAAGAGAAGTCCCTGTCTGAGAAAGGAGACAACACAGAGAAGAGCATTCCCCCCAACCAAGTGCTTGAGATCTCACTTTCTCTCTGATCCAACCATGCCTAAAGCCAGATCTATCCTACAGTTTGTCATTTCTATAAACCAATATATTCTCTTTTTCCCTGGAGTTGAGCTGTCTGTCACTCACTATAAGAATCTCTATACAGTGTCCAACTGAAATAGCCACTTGAGATATCAAAGTTCCAAAACCAGACCAATTTTGAATACAAAAAGTAATAAAAATAGTCACTAGTGAAGGTTAAAATTCTTCTATATGTCAAAATTAAGGGTTTTTTTTAAATCCCTGAATTTCTCTATAAAACACTTCAGTTGAGGTGCAAAAAAAAGACCATTAGATAAATTATTAAAAGCCGTTTTACATTGGACTCTCTCTAAAATAGACTAAATAAGAAATTGGCTGGTCTTTGGAAAACTCCAGCCCAATAATAACGTAATGTTATTATTTAAGTGTGTTTTGATAGGAAACAGACTAAACGTCTAGGGTCATTTTAAGGGTCATTTTGCAGAGCAAAAGCATCATACGCTAACCTGAGGAAAAACTGTTTGATGGCAGAGCTTTAAAGGTAATGCTACATGACGCTACAAAACTCCAAATACAAGGTGAAATCCTTCATGACGACAAAAATTAGAGGCGTCTTTGGTGGCAGGGTTTGTAGAGGCCACTGGTATAAGGTCTATCTCTGACCTCCATCCACAGATGGGCAGGGGTCTGGGCCGGAAGTTAAGGGGGCCTCTCACCCTCAGCTTAAGAAAAGGAACTGTTCCAAGGTTCTCATCTGCAGCAAGGGCAGCCATCCCTGGGGACCTAGGTGGCTCAGTCGTTAAGTGTCTGCCTTCAGCTAAGGGCATGATCACAGAGTCCTGGGATCGAGTCCCGCATCGGGCTCCCTGCTCCACTGGGAGCCTGCTTCTTCTTCTCCCACTCCCCCTGCGTGGGTTCCCTCTCTTGCTGGCTGTCTCTCTCTTCAAATAAATAAATAAAAATTTTTAAAAAGGGCAGCCATCCCCAACTGGAGAGTAACTCAGCTATTGAGGGAGCAGGCATGAGAGAGGTCCCTGGTGGAGGTGAGCCCTTGGGACATGAGAAAGTTCAGACCCAGAATCGGCTCTATGTGGTGACCATGCCATCCAACTTGGCACATAGGACTGGCACACTCCTCCCAAATGCAGTTCACACTGAGCAAAGCAGTTGAGTTGGTTTTGCTTAGAATGAAAGTTCTAGAATATTGGTCAACTGCAGAAAAATAAGAGATAATTTTTGTACACCAAGCCTATAGCACACATAGATTAAAGGAAGCAAGTAGGAAAAAAAAACTTATTATATTCATATAGTGCTCTTCAATTTATGGAGTGTTTTTTATATATTATTGTTATGTTTGATCATCACTTTACCTTACCACAAGCCTCTGAGATTGTGCAGTCCCGGTATTAATAATCTCACTTAACAGATGAGAAAACAGAATCCGGATAAAGTGATTTTCTCGAGATCATATTGCCAGCAAGTTGCACTACTACAATCCAGATTTGTACCCTCCTACCCCAAAAGTAGATACCCTCACCACGCCACACTGCTGCTCTGAAAAATACCCAGTGTCCACACAACTAAAAAGCATTTATTCTGACTCTATACAAATGCATCCCTTTCATCCAAGATATGCAGACATTATTACCATTTCAATTGCCACATAACCAAGGTTCCAAAATCAAAGAACACTGCAGGAATTTAAAATCAGAAAAAGTCACAAAGCATATTTTAGTTTGGAAAAAAGAATGCAGTAATAGAAGAACACAATTGTTTTCCTTCAGGACAAAAGCCAGGAGTCTGACTTAATAATACCCATTACGACGAGAGGAAATATTAAGCAAAAGTTAATAACTAGATCTTTTCCAAAAGGGGGTAAAAAGAAATGGGCTTCTGCTGTATCGGCAGGACATGTGTGACAAACTCAGATCATCATAGGGCTGGTGAAATGAGGGTAGATATTCTGAAAAGAATTATGAAAGCCCTTGCCTTGGTTCAAAAATTTATTCAAAAACATATTTTCTATGTCTAAGCTGATTCAAGAATTATTCTGCCAAAAAGTCTTTGGAACAGTCTAGATCAGGGCTTAGCAAACTACAGTCCATGGTCTGGCCACCTGTTCTTGGTAAATAAAGTTTTATGGGAAAAAGCCACACCTATTCACTTATGTATTGTCGACAGCGGCTTCTGCATTACCACAAGACTAACAATCATTATTATCTGGTCCTTTAGAAGAAAAGGCAAACGAGACCATTAGAGGAATGAAAGTGACCCAAACTGAATATTAGCTACCTCTCTTGAGGACTGACTAGTCAATTTCTGTTTCTCGGAGATTCCGTTTTGGACAACTTGAGTTTAAACTACCATAAGAAATTAAAGTTAAGATATATTATGCTGGAGTTCAGCGAGAAGTCCCAGCTGGGGTTAGACATGCAGTCTTCACTTTGCATGGATCCAATATGCATGAAAATCGGCCACCACCATTTAGCTAAATAACACCAGTCCCCCAGCAACAAGGTTCACATTTCAGTTACCAGGTGTATTAGGTGTGAGTGTTTGTAGAAAGTACAAATGTCACTGCTAACCCTTCTGTCCACAGATCATTCCTTAAAATAACAGATGTGCATCATGATGACTGACCAATCACGTCACTTCTTTTACAGTTTGTTGGTGATTGGTCACTGCACATCTGTCATTCTGTTTATGCCCAGTAAAGCGTGTAGTTGTGTTGCCTTCTTATCTCTCAGTGATAGAACATATGACTTTTCACAAATTGGACAATTAAAAAAGGGAATTGGCTAACAAAGATGAAATTGCACCAAAGACATGGAAAGTTAACAATGTAGGAAGTAAAATTCAGATTGAACTCCAGTGGAGTTCTTTTTTATATACATATATTTATTGATTGATTGATTGATTGACTGATTTGAGAGAGAGAGAGAGAGAGAGCATATGCACAAGCAGGGGGAGGGGCAGGGGGAGAGAGAGAAGCAGACTGAGCTGAGCGTGGAGCCCAACACAGGGCTCGATCTCATGACCCTGAGATCATGACCTGAGCTGAAATCAGGAGTCAGACACTCAACCAACTGACCCATACAGGCGCCCCTGAACTCCAGTGGAGTTCTGGAAGAAATAGCTAGTAGTGGGAATATTGACACCGCTACCATCTGAGAGACTCTAGATACGCGGCCAGAGGAACTTAGTGAAGCGGAACTTATCGACATAAGTGAGGAAAGTGGTTGTGAGGAAAAGGATAAAGATGTCTCAGAAGAAGTGATGCTGGCAAAAAACAACGTAAAGGAACTTTCGGAGACATTTTACAACATTGAAAGTGCAAAGAATAAAACGTTGCAAGCTGATCCAAACTCAGAAAGCAGTCCTACGATTTATGGAGGCATGAAAAAGATGTTCATTCTGTAAGGTAAGTTATACAAGGAGAAGAAGCAAGCAAGCACTGTTCAAACTGCTCTTGATCTATTTTTTACGAAGAAATAAAACACTAATTCTCAATATTTCTATAATTTTCAGTTACAGTGTATTAGATAATATTAAGCTTAATATTTTGCATTTCCTTATATATTTATAATCAGAAGTAAGAGTTTTTCATGTTTTAACAAAAAGTTTCAAAGACTGTGACTTGTCCCCTTGATGATGAAGATGGCTTTGCATGCTTTCAGTTGGCACAGTCATTTTTATGATCTAACACTCCCATGCACAGTGAAAACTGCTCAGGTATTCCATCATCTACATAAAAGTGGCATCTAAAACCATGAGACTATATGAGACCTACTTAGAAAAATGTCTTTTCACTGTAAGTTGTGACTCATTGAGTGGGTAGTGAAATCAAGTTAGTGGGTGTGAAGAGGATTTTTTATTAAAAAGAAAAGATTATACAGAAGAATATATCAAAATGTATTGTTTTGTGAGGACTTTGATTCAGTTGTGTGTGTGTGTGTGCACCCAGCAATGTTCTAAAATGTGGTTTTTTACTGCATAGGGATCAAAGTAAGTCTGAAAGTCACTGACCTAGGAAATGTATGCAGACAAAGAAGAGATCAAGGACAAAGTCTTAGAGTAGTCTAAGTATTTGAGTTTGGGAAGTGGAGAGGAAACTATAAAAAGGGTAGAGAAGAATCAGCCATTAGGGGGAGAGGACAACTACAAAACCACCAAGTTCTGGAAACCGAGTAAAAAGTGTCTATTTTTTAAGAAGAAAGGAATGACCAACGAAATCAACTGCTAATCCAGTTACTCTTATACCTAGCAACGTGGGCACTGATGATCTTGACAGTGATGGAGATAATAACCTTCAACGGAGGTGTAGGAACAAAAGCTTAATTGGAATTTATTCAAAACAGCAAGGACAGCAAAGGCTGACAGACAAAAGTTTTGGAATAAAACCGCACAGGACTGTTATTTAAAATTTGTGAGGAGCTTGACATCATAGTGAATAAATGTCAGCACACATATCACATATGTATAAACTATGTTCAACTTTATTATTATTTTTTGCCTTCCTTCTATACCTTTTATGAATCATAAACCTAAAAGGAAACATAAAAGGTTATAGTCTTTGTATTCCCAAAACTTTCAGGGATTGTTAATATTTTATATCATATTTATAATCATTTGCTATTATTAAACAACCCATAACATGTTCTGCTAATTTTCTGCTCATTGTAAGCACAGACTCAAGCCTTCATCCTCTCTTCTTTTGCTTCTCTGAATTGTTGTCCAGGGATGATTTCTTCTATAGCCTGAAAAGCATTAGCATCTCAATTCTCCCAGAAAGTCATACATGCAAAATCATGCTCCCTTTTCATTTCATTGAGTCTGTATAAATTATTGGAGGCTATAGTTGTCTCACCTTTTCCTACAGTTTCGACCACTTGCTCCAAAGATCTTTTGTTATCATGAACTCAATTATGAGGTGTCACTGCCAGTTTTCTTGCTGACACCAAATGGACAGAGCCCCCCATTCTTATTTCTAGCATCTCATCTTCCCCAAGAGCTTATGAAATACAATGTTCCATGCAACAGAAGCCAGGTGGGCACTGTGACCCCAGACTGGCGTTCGTGGGTTCCACTGAGTTTTTCAGGTGCTACAAGTAAGTAGCTCTAAGAAAGAGGGTACACAAAATATTTCATATCAGGTTGAGGCACATGCAATTGCCTTTTCTGTAGGCCAGGAATCACCAAACGTAGGCAGTTTCATGTGGTTAGGCCTAAAAGCTTTTCCTGCAAAACCTGTGTGTCCTCCATGGCTACTATTCAAACACTACTACATCTCTGTCTCCCTTTGATTCTCCAGCTGGCCACAGCTTCTCTAATATCAGTGTTCACACTGCAGATAGAAATGATAGACCGAGATGTAATCGTTTAGCCAACATTTGCTAGTTGCCTCCTATACAGGGCACAGGATCTGACGCTGAGAATTCAGTCAAAACTGACCCTCCAACCTGATCGTCTAGCAAGGAGCTGAATGTCAGACAAACAACCACACAAGTATTCATTTAATTAAAATTGAGATAGAAGTTATGAAATAATATGGATATAAGAGAAAGCATTTAAGTTAGTCTGGGAGGATAGGGAAGGTTTCCCTGAAACCACTGAAGCTGAGAACAGAAGGTTGAGTGGGAGTCAGGAAAATGAAGTTTTCTAGGGAGAGGAAAACAGCTTGTGTAAAGGCCCCAAGTCAGGAAGGAACTGGAAGCTTTCATGGGTCTTAATGAAATAGGGCCAATAGGACTGGCTCAAAATGATCAAGAAGGAAGGGGCTCAACATAAGCAGAACGAAAAAGCAACGCATTGCCAATTTATTCCCGAGCAGTGAAGCAATTACAGAGCTTCAAGCAAGGGTCTGACGCCATTCAGTTTGCATTTAAGAAGGATTACTAGGCGCCCTGGAGAGCAGGGACCCTCAGCCAAGTGTGGCTAGCACAGCAACCCCGCAGCTCTCTGTCTGGGAAATAAAGTTTTACTGGAATACCACAACTGTTTGTTTGCGTGCTGTCTCTGGCCACTTCCCCTTCAGTGGCAGACTGAATGGTTGAGACAGACACTGCATGGCCAACAAAGCTAGAAATATTTAAGATCGGGCCCTTTACAAACAAAAAAGTTTGCCGACCTCTGGTGTGGGGATAATGAACTGGAAGGACAGAGAAGGTAGTAAGAAGTCAGGAGACACTGTGGTGGCCTGAGCTGGAGATGCATTGGCTTGGACTAGGATAGTGGTGGGGGTCCTGGGAAGCATGCACCGATTGCAGAAAGATTAAGAAGTAGAGCTGGCCGGGCTTAGCAATGGCCCAGGAGAGGCAAAGGAGGCATCCAGAGTAACCCCCAAGTTTCCGGTAGGAGCAGCTAGTGGCATGGCGGTGCCACTTAGGCAATTAGGAAACAAAGAACAAACAGGGTTTAAGGGGGGCAGATCAGGAAAGGGCCTTGAACTATAGCCATAAATAAGAATACCGCATCTGGAACGTGGAAATGTGTGGTGAATCAGCCATCTGTGTCCAGCACCATGACTAGAATATGGCTCCGCACGGACGACAGGCACAAACAAATCTGCCTACTCCAATCAGCTTCCCATTTTTGAAGTACCTGCAGTGTCTGGGAGGTGTGTGTGTCTTCCCGGACCTTCTTCTCTGGCATCATCCTGATTGTCAGGGTTACACTGTCTGCCTTACATTGATTGTTTCTATCTTCTTTGGTGGGGGTGGTATGTCAACCGGACAGAAAGGTGGTGCTTTTTGTTTTGTTTTTCTATTGTATTCGTCTCTCTTACCTTTGTTACGTGTGTTCTCAAGTAGCCACTGCAATGGAGAGGAATGTCTACTTGACTCTATCAAGCCTTCAAAGCACTCCCTTCCCCTCAGATCTCTTCTCATATATGTAAACATTCTTATTATTCTCTGGGACCCTTATCACCCTTTCCCATAGTTTAGTGTTTTTGTGTTCAAACAGAAATCTAATCAGCTTTCACATATCTCTGCTCCAATTCCAAGTTCTTTAATACTTAACTCCAGTTACTGCTCTTGGATGGTATACAGAAAAAGCAGATTCTTGCCATTTCAGCTGTTTCAAACTTGTGAGGAAGCAGCATCTTGTGCTGAAAAAAGCTTGGTCTTTGTCAGAAAAACTCCCCCTATTAATAACTATGTGTTCTTACTTAATGGGGATATTAACATTTCTTCATAGAGAGCTATGGGAATTAAATATAGTGTTATGCATGGAAAGCACCTGGTCTAGCACCCTCAACATATTTTCTTCCCTCTCTCCCTGTCTCTTTCCCTCTCTGATACAGAAAGATAGTCAGTTCTGCTAGCCCTTTCCCCTTTTTTATAAGGGTGATTTCGTAGCACTGACACACCTTAACAATAGCCAGGCTGGTTTGGAACAGATATGAAAAAAATGCAGAAGCTAACCCAGGTGGCATAATGTAAGCACGAACAGTGGAAAACAGAGGTACCACATTAGGGCAAGGATGTCCCACCAGAAAAGGAAATGAGAAATATGGAGACAACTCAACACCACAACTCCTAAAGCTTAGTAGAAATATGACTCATAGCTCAACATAAGGACATCTAAGGTAAGGAAGCCAGGAGGCAGGGAAAAGGCAGGGCACACATTGGAAACACCAGGAATAGGGCTCAGGCTCCCTTCCAGGCTGAGCAGTCTCAGCAAGGAGCTGGAGTAGATTCTGAAGAGCCCTCTTTGGAACGACCACAAAGTCTCCACTCAGGTGAAGCAGGTTCATTCGGAAAAGTCCAGAAGATAGAGCTAATCATGGACAACCATGAAGGCCAGAGTTTTTTCTAGTCAGGCAAGGGGCTGCATTTGTAAAAACAAGATGGTGGCTCACTCAGCCTTAGCCGTGGTTCCAATCAGTCCTTGGTGTCCTCTGCACTGTGCCAGCATGCTTCAACCTTGGTGTCCAAATATGTAACTCAAATCATTTTATGATTGTTCTTTCTGCTTTTTCTCAGATATAACTTCCTCACTCTAAATTCCATTCTCTCTTAGTAGGCCTGGAAAGTATATATCCTTTTTTGTTTTAGTAACTTTTTTTTATATTTCTTCTGTGAGCCATATATTAGATATAAATAAAAATCACTTTCATATAGATCTATATTTTTTTTCAAACTTCAACATGGAGTGAAAATTATGTATTTTACTACCATCCAATTTCAACCATCAATCATACTGTGCAGAAAGTCCTTATCTTCCTTTGGGGATTTGTGCTAGAAATGATGAAGCTTGAATATTAATTGACAACACTTTTAGTCTGTTACCTTCAAAATGTCACTAAAATGGGATCCTGCAGAAATACATCTATAAACATCACTCTGAAATCCCACACAAGTACTTCAGTTTGTAATCAGGCCAAAAAAAATATTTTTAATGTTATTTTTGTCACATGTTGTTTTGCACTACTTTCAAAAATTTTTATGCAAACTCCCCAAAGTGACATTTTCCTCAGAGAACAAGGAGGTCTTGTAGTAAGTATGGCTAAGAGTATTTCTTCCAAAAATTGAGTCAACACATGCAATCAATTTGGCCACATATGGTTACTTGCAAGCAGTAATTTTTTTTTTAAATGAAAACTACCTCTAGGCTATGTGATTTCTGTAGCTATTAAAAACTGGTAGGAAAATAAAGAGACTAAATTCAATCCATTTTAAAAAGCACAGTAGCAAAAATAATAACATTATTTCTATTTTTCCTTGATATTGCCACTCAGCTTATAAACAATCAGATTCTCCAGGTATATAAAAATTACCTGCAGAATGACTCCCAGCACAGTCATGGCTAGCCTCATACCAGCTGAGGTTATGACTTTCTTAGGGATTAGATGTTAGGCATAAAATTTTTCTTACCTATCGATGAGTCATATACACAGCATGAAGAAACCACCCGAAAACACAAGCAGAGCATAAACAAGGACTTGTAATAACTCCTTCTGGTTTGTCTTGGTTGTTTATTTTTGCTCTTACATTATATATATGTATATTTGATTATTCTTATAAATTTGAAGTGTTATTAACATGACAGAAGCTGAATCATCTTTAAAATGTGTGTAAAAGACTCTTTAACTACAGGGAACAAACTGATGGTCACCAGAGGGGAGGTGGGCGGGGGAATGGGGGAAATAGGTGATGGGGGTGCAGGAGGGCACTTGCTGCGATGAGCACTGGGTCTCGTATGGAAGGGTTCAATCACGACATTGTACACCCGAAACTAATATTACACTGTGTGTTAACTAGAATTTAAATAAAAACTTTAAAAAAATAAAATAATAATAAAATGTGTGTAAAAGAACAAAAAATCTTCCCACCATACTTATTCTGGGAATTCTTCTGTACAGACTTGGATTTTTTTATTTTCAAATTTAGATTTTTAAAAGCATTAAAAATAGAAGTTGCAGGGAATTAGAAATTGTTAAATTAATGGTCCTCCAAGTCACAACCCCCTGAGCCCACACCCATGTGTAGTCCCCTCTGGCCTGCTGGTTATCCGGAACGTGCACAGACGGGTATAACTGAAGCCGTTTGAACCAGCCGGCTTCTAAGTAAACTACAGCAAACTAGCACAAGAACTGCCCAGCCGAGCGCAGCCCAAATTGCTGAGCCACAGATTTATGAAAAAAAACAAATGATTGTTTTTAAGCCACTGAAGGGCTTGAGGAGGGGTTGTTATGTAACAATAGATAATTGGTTAGGAGAAAGAATAAAGATTAGTGTTGTTAAAAGGCAAACTGAGGCACATTAAAAATTTTAAGGGTTCATTTGAGCAAAAATCAATCTGAATTGGGCAGTATCCAATCTATTGGATACAGACCAGTTCCAAGGAGCTGTACAAAATGACAGACTTTTATAGGCAGAACGGAGCAGGAGCAAAGAAGTTATACTAAACAAAAAAAAGAAAAGAAAAAAAAGCAGACTGGTAACTGCAAGGTGACTTTGCTTTAGAGGATGGCAGGGGTCTATCAAGCAGCTTACCTAACTAGTGCTGATCTGGTGATTCCTGATTGATTTAAGATTACAGTTCTGGGAGAGGTGAAACTGTAAATAAATCTTAGGTTTGCTGATGTGAGGCTTAGCATAAGTGACTCCATTTGGGGCCTGCTGTCTTGTTCTTAGCAGTGTAGTAGGCTGAAAAAGACTCCTTATCAGATATCCATGTCCTAATCCTGGAGCTTGTGAATGTTGCCTTAGATAGCAAAAATGAAATGTAATGATGTGATTACATTATGAATCTTGAGATGGGGAGATATGCTGGATTATCTGGGTAGGTCCTAAATGCAATCACACATGTCCTTATAAAAGGGAGCTCTCCCACACAGAAGAGGAGAACACAATTCTACTACAAGCCAAGGAATGGGAAGCTGGAAGAGGCCTGGAGGGAGCAGTGTTCCTGCCAACATCTTGATTTCAACCCAGCAATACTAATTTTGAAATTCTGGCCTCCAAAACCATATAGAATAAATTTCTGTTGTTCTAAACCACCAGGTTTGTGGTGATGTGTTACAGAACTCACAAGAAACTAATATAATGGATCATGCATGCAGAGAAGAAACCAGGCAGTCTTTATGTTGTGATGTCAAGGGAAAAACTACTGCCCATTATAGACAAGTCTTTTTTCTTCAAGCAGCAGGTCATGTTTGGGTATTTTCACATTGGAATATTTAAGTCTTGCCAAGGAATTTAAGAAAATACAGCATAGGAACGCCTAAGTGGCTCAGTAGGTTAAGTGTCTGACCTCAGGGTCATGAGTTCAAGGCTCTTGTTGGGCTCCATGCGGGGAGTGGAGCCTACTTAAAAAAAATATATATATATATATATGTATATATACATATATATATATAGCATAAAATGTATAATCTTAAGGAAAATTTAAGGAAAGTGCCAATTTCACTAGTAAGTAATAAAGAACATTATTTTTGTATTTGTAGAATGCAATACAAATTCACATGAATTTTTTTCAAAAAGAAAATTACATATAAAATAAACATCAAATGTGTAAGATATGGGTGCTTTGAACTACACCCTGACATTGCTGGAGGGTCTAAATCACTATTCTATTGCTAAAGGAAATTCCATGGAAAATATTGGGAAATATTATATCTACTTTTATTTCATCTGACTAGTAGTACAATGGGATATTTCTGATACAGTCTTATAGGAATAAAGCATCGTAGACAAGGAGTTCTAAACATACTGTAGAAGATAGGGTCTTCTTTAGACTCTAATATTCAGAAAGAAATAATCAAAAATTTTTGTAGATTCTTACCCAGTGCCCATATTATTTTTTCTTTTTTAATTTAGAAAGTATCCTCCACAAAATAACTAAGTAAATTATGCCATATCAATAAAATAAAGTATCATGCAACCATTAATATGTCCTCCAAATAAGTGTAGAAAATGGTTGAGAAAATGTTTATGATACAATATTTTAAAAAGGCAGAACAAAATTATATATGCATACACATACACGTAGAAAGCGACAAAAAGGGAGGTATGCCAAAGGATTGCTACAGCTAAACTATTTATACTTTTTTTGAAGCTTCCCAAATGTGTCTGTGTGTTCTTTTATGAACCATCTCAGATAGAAACAAAAAACTTTTACTACTTCCTACTTTTAAATGAATTTGAGGCAGCTTACACAATTTAACATTACATAAACTAGACCACTGAAATGGAAAATAAAACCAAGGCCAACAAAAGAAGTGTGCCTCAAACTTTCCTATGCATATTAATCACCTGGGGACCTTGTTTACACCCAGATCCTGTTTGATGACCTTGGTCTGAGACCCAAGGGGCCTGCATTTTGAGCAAGACCTATGTGTTTGTGATGCCATTGGTAGAAGGGGCATGGGCAGGCACCACACTTTAAGCAAAAAGGGAAGAAACAGGGAGCAGATGGCATGGAGCACCTGACATGACTTAATCACTAGAATTGGACTGGATTTAGCATCTTTCCCAGCTGTTTAAACACAATAAATCACTATACATAACAAAGGCTAACCTTAAACTGTAATCCAGTAAAAACAAATGCTCCAAGGACCTGGCCTTCAATTTTACTTTTTAAAAAATACAGAACAGAAAGGACGCCTGGGTGGCTCAGTCAGTTAAGCATCTGCCTTCAGCTCAGGTCATGATCCCAGAGTTCCCATATTGAGCTCCTTGTTCAGTGGGGAGTCTGCTTCTCCCTCTGCCTTCTGTTCCCCCTGCTTGTGCTCTCTCTCTCTCTCTCTGACAAATAAATAAATAAAATCATTTTTTAAAAATCTATTCCTTATAAATTAAAAAAAAAATACAGAACAGAAGCTTGCTTCATCCCTCTTCAAGAAACATTTATAGATTTACATAAGGTTTGGATGAACCACTAAAGATAGAGCCTTAAAAAATTGTAATGTTGAGGGGTGTCTGGGTGGCTCAGTCTGTTAAGTGTCTGCCTTTGGCTCAGGTCATGAACCCAGGGTCCTGGGATAGAGCCCTGTGCCAGGTTCCCTGCTCAGCGGGAAGTCATCTTCTCCCTCTCCCTCTGCCCTCCCCCTGCTCATGCTCTCTATCGCGCGCTGTCTCTCTCTCTGTGTCAAATAAATAAATAAAATCTTCAGAAAAAAATCCTAATGTTGAAAGACATTCCCCAAGAGAATTCTTTTGAGTGTGGAAAATTATCACCTATTTTGATTTGGCTGAAGACCCTAGATCAATGTTAGTGAGAGCCCTGAAATCCAAAATACAGAGAATAATACGGAAAAGTTTATTACTGAAGTCTTCAAGCAATTCTTTCAGGCACTGACAGATATTTAGATGTCTGCTTTTGTCTTAGAAAAGACATACATTCTGTCTTACAATGCATATCAATATTATACAAATCTATATTCACTGTTGTATGGAATCACTTAATCGTAGGTGTCACCTAAGCCAAAGCAGGTGTAACTATGGCATTATTGACCTTTGGGACCAAATCACTCTTTGTTATGACAGAGTGTCCCATGCATTACAGGATGTTTCGCAGCATTTATAGCCTCTATCCAAGAGATACCAGCAACACCTCTCCATGAGTTGTGACAACCAAAAATGTCTCCATACGTTGCCAAATGTTCCCTGAGGAGCAAAATCTCCCCCGTTGAGAACCACTAATCTAAAACGTCTACTTGGACTTTACTGGTAGTAAGTCACTTCTGGGAGAAATATTTTGTTTTTAAACAGATCTGACCTTCAACAATCTTTGTATGATTTGACTGTGCTGTCAATATATTAGTAACTCTGTCAGATTATTTTTTACTTCTTGCTCATCTTTATCCAATGAATAAATAGGCAGGTGGAGTTTTCTGTTTTCCCAAATAGGAAGTAGGCAAACCTTCCATCCTATCTTCTGTCTGTAGGTACATAAAGGGAATATTGATCCAAAATATTGCTTGAGCAGAGTCCCATAAATTCCTTAGACTCAAGAAATTAATTTAAGAATTAGAAGAAGTAGTAAAGAAGGACCTATAGTGTTTTTTAAAATAAGATAAAAATCTAGAGGCTTAAAAATCAGAGTAAAAACTCCTCACTTAAATACAAAGAACCAACAAATGTTGAAAGATAAATAATATAGAATTATAATCTCTATTATTATGAAAATTCATATCTATGTTATCTTTATGGTGAGCAACAGTGGAATTAAAAAGAGGTTTCTACTTTTTAAATTGTTACAGAAACCAAAAGTAAAGAAGATGGCATTCATTGGAGGATGCAAAATAGAAAGCAAATAGTAATAAACAACAAAAGCATAAAAATGATAGGATCAAACATAATAATTATGGCGATCAATATAAGTCTTTTATATTTACTGTGAAAAAGAAAAGAAGTGTAAGACATGATAAGAAAATAACTGATTCTACAGTTTCTGATAAATATACCTAAAATAAAATGACAGGGAAAGACTAAAAAAAACAGAAACAGAAAACCAGAATATGTACAACATATCAAGAAAGCCTAAAAATAAAAGAGAAGTAAACTAGTTATGTCAAGTTGACTTTAGCTTTTTTTTTAAAAGAAAGTAGTATTTTGAAAAGTTACAATACCTACTGAGTATGTAACTCTGAATAATGCATCAAGAAAAGCATATGCAACAAAAACCCTTGGAAACACAAGCAGAAAATAGTCAAAGCACAATTACATAAGAAATCAACACGCCTTCACCAGTTTACAGTAGTTCAAGTAGATAAAAAGAAGGATAGTGGAGATTTTTAAAAGACAGATAAAATCAACCAAAAAATATCCAACTCAATAATCTAGAAATGGGGAATTCACTTTCTAACGTACGCATTAAACATAATGGCTAATTACATAACTGGTCATAGAGAAATATTTGGTACATTTTGAAAACCAAAATTTTACAAATAAGACTATAGATCACATTCTTCAATAACCATGCAATGAAACTGGAAATTAATAAAAGTTTGAAAAGTGGCATACAATTTGAAATTATTAAACTCTTCCTTAAAAAATGAGATGAAAGAAAAAAATTAAAAATAAAAAAGTATTTATAAAATAACAATAATGAGGTTGCTAAATATCAAAACCTGTAGGATAGGTCTAACATATACTCAGAGACATTGTCATAGCTTTAATTTTTACTCACGTTTAAGTATTAAAATAAATGAACAAGACTATTTTTAAGTTGTATAAAGATGGGAAGACTTCTTTAAGAAGTAAAAAGTAATTTAAAAATAAATCAAGAATAATAAGAAAGAAAAACAATGAATTGAATACACAAATTCCAAAGCTCCTTATTTGTAGAGATAATAAAGATGGAATAGGCTAGCACTTCTCAAACTGGTGTTAAGGAAAAAAATCACTAACTGTGCCAAGAAAAAGTCCTCCTCTACACAAATAAGTTCTTTATTTTTAAGTTCTTTAAAACATGAAATAGACTTCACAAGTTTTCTTTTTTACTTTAAAACTTCTCAGATCTTTTCTTATGTTAATGTGTACTTTGAATCCTCAAGAAGGGTATTTAGTACAATTTCCCAAGCTCACTTGCCATTTTTTTAGTATTCCGAGAAGAGCTTTGCAAAATGCTGAACTAGACAAAACTCTAGCAAGTCTATTAAGGAAAAAAGTAGAAATAGATTAGAAACAAAAAAAAAAATGGAAATAATGTGTTAAATGGAATGCTATGAGCAATTACACATTAAAACAGGAGAACATGATTTAAGAAGCAGTCACTGTCAAGATACGCCTTCTCGTTTATATAACTTGTGCTTTAAATCAGGATGTAGTTTTAACTAAAATCATGAAATGGATGCAAATCTGGGCACAAAATATTAGCTTAAATCAAACTTTAAGTAAGCATTTTATAACTACAACACAAATTATCCTTTCCTGAGTACAGAGTTAGACTATGTGAAGGGAGACAAAGAAACTTCAAGGGTCCCTGTTGGAAAAGCAGGAAGGAAAGGGGGTGTGCTAGGCAAATGTGAGTTCTTTGGGCAAACCTGGAGAAGAACAAGAAATCCAGCACTCTGGGAACAAACGCTATCTCTGACAGTAAGACACAGAGGACCACCACTATAAGGTGCCAAGTCCAGAAGGTGGCATAGAGCAGAGGTAATTCACTGACCAACCGTACAAGGGACATCGAAATTAAGATTTAGTACATCCCCTGCCCACTGGAGGACACGTTGCTATAACCAGGCATGGAGGCCCTAAAAGTACACCTTTCAATACATCTGTTGTTTTCTGCCCTAAAGAAACCATTAGCTGACAGAGCACAGCAATAAAAAGTCTTCAAATCCGAGGAGGATTGTAAAATATGTTCTACTTTACTACTGCACACTCAATAAGTTTATGCCTTAAGAGAATGCTCAATTTGACCAGTCCAAGGCAGTTAAAGGGAAATAACTGTTAATCCGGCAGAGTGTTAAAGACTATAATTTTCCTGTATGATGCAGACCTAAATAGAGCCAGCCATTCCTTATTACATTAATAAATAGGGAGACCTCAATGAAATAATTTTCTCAAAAGAAATTATACCTCTAACTCCAAATCTGAGAAAAATTATATAATGTAAAAAAGTTCAGGCCAATCTCCTTCGTGAATGTAGATATTAACATCTAATACAAAATCAGAAAGTGGAAATACATTAAAAGAATAATCTGCCTCAATCTGTTTATTCCTAGTATCCCTTAAATAAGTATTCATTTCAAATCAAAATGACATTTGATAAAACTAATTAATTATTGCAAAGGCCTAATGTATCTTATCTGCAACTGCAGAAGCACCGTCATTTACATGCTCAAGTGTGCACACTGGCCTCCTAACACAGTGAGCAGAAGAGCCATTCATTGCCAAGAAAGGCAGAAGGGAAAGATGGCTATGGGTGTTATGGAACAATGTACTAGAAATTCTGCACTTTTAATACATGTGTGTAAATAAATTGGGACATACAAACTTTGACAAATAATGCAAATTTTGCATACAAATTATACAGTATACTCAGAAAAACTGAAAGGAATCAACTGAACAACCATTACAAATGAAAGCTCAACAATGACCAAAAGAAGACATAAATATATAGATATATGAAAAAATACATAGTCAATAGTTCTTTCACTTCGGAAATCACAAGTTACAAATAAAACAAAAGAGAATTCATCCACTGTAGCAAGAAAAATATTGTTTGTATAGTAATGACTCTAATGGGAAGTATATTACCAACATTAGTAAATCTGCTAGAATGTTCTGAAAAAAAGGTACAAAATATTTTCATTTTTCCCAGATTCATACTTTGATGGATTTTCAGTCAAAATAAAAGAGGATATTTTTGTTACATGAAAAAATTTCAGACCTCTTAGAAAACAAAAAATGATGAGAATAATGAAACAAAGAAAATCATTAAAGAGATGTGATCTGAGAATGAGGAGGAGGGTAGCACTAATCCTTTCAGATATTAAGAGATACCCATACATATAAAGCCATAAAAGTGAAAAATCTATGTATAAGCAGAAGAAGAGAAAAATAATTATGTGTGTATATGTATATATAGCTCCCTATATATAATAACCTATTATAAATAACCTATTATATCTCTTAATCACTGATAAAAATATTCTAAATCTGGAGTTAAAAAATATTATTCAGTGAAGGAGATTGGATCAACAGGATAGCAACCTGAAGAAAATAATGCTTAGGTATTCACCCACCACCATGCAATAGAGCGGGTGGGGGAGTTGGTTAGCTGGTTGGTTGGTTGGTTGGCTGGTTTTTGAAATGTTGCATACAGCAGTTGCTAACTAAAGGTTGGAATCGGAACCTCCTCTGAAATTTTTTCAATATACGGATGCCTAGGCACCACCCTTGGACAGGTGCAAGAGACATGCAGTCTAATGGACAATGGAATTAAGTAATGTGATGTGCAACACCCTTCCCTTATTAAGAAGCACTGACATAATGGGAAGAGTTGGAAGACGTACAGAACTGAGCTCAAATCCACTCCATTACTTATTAGGTATGTGACTTTAGGACACTTGATCCTCTGCTTCCCCAATTATAAAATGAGGATGATAATACCTATGTTCAAATGTTATTTTGAAGATTAAATTAAAATAGCTTATATAAAGTGTCTAGATTTCATAATTCGAGTTCATTTAAAAGCATACTGATATATAAGATTGTTTCTCTGAAAACCGTGTTTTTAAAAGTAAAACAAAATTTCATAGTACACTCAACTCTTTGCTCTTGGTTCTCAAAGAAAAGGGCAGATGCATCATCATGTAATCCACTTCCCAGTCTTTGACTTGATTCATTCCAACTTAAAATCCAATACTTACCCTTAAGTAGGTATGGTTAAAAACAAGGGCAAAACAATGAAAAGAATACAATGTATTACATTATTAACTGTTTCTAAAGAAGGAAAGTGAAGCTTCTAATATCTCTGATCCATGAAATCAAAGACATATTCCAACACCCAGGAGAAATGCTTCAGAGATCCAGAAGAGGGTTGTAAAAACCCACACTTATTTGACACCTTAAGTTGGAGACTGCTATAAGAAAATGGAATAGGTAGTTCTCAAATAAATTTAAGCACAGAAACTTGGGTCCTTTATGTAAAAACTATTTCCAAATCTAAATATTCAACAGTGTCAATCCTAAAACAATGGCAATGAATTTTTTTTTCAAATTCTCCCAATACCATTTCGTACCATCAGTTTTCTCTGCTACAGTCCCAACTTTCAAATTAATATTCTTTACTTTAAGCCTCAACATTGTTATTTCTCATTTTCTATATCCCATTCTTCTAAGGAGAAAAAAGAAAGAAAAGAAAAGAAAAGGAAGGGAAGGGAAGGGAAGGGAAGGGAAGGGAAGGGAAGGGAAGAAAGAAAGAAAGAAAGAAAGAAAGAAAGAAAGAAAGAAAAAGAAAGAAAGGGAGAGAGAGACAGAGTGTTTTGTATACTCTTTCAATTAGAAAATTATTTTGCTACCCTAGTAACCTATTAATATTCTTGGGAGAATTCTTTCTTACATCAAAAATGTGAAAGGAACAGATTTAATACAAATCCAACTCTTTTATGCAAAACAAAATACTTGTTATAATTTTGGTCACAATCTCTAAATAAACAAAACTCCTGTCCTAATAGAATAACGCATTTCACATTTCTATTATCCTGACACAAATACACTCTTACTTAATATTCTGTTTCTGTACCAATCATCCTTTCTTGTAATACTAGCAAAGAGTTTTAGTTTTTCCCCAAAACCTCAAACTACAGATGGATAATTTTACAGTCTTTGTGATTTTTAGCACAATCACCGCTCACTGAATACTTCCTGTCACCATCTGCCTCTTTTAAGGCCAAATAGGACATTTCTTGGCTTGTTTATTTTTCTCCACAGTCTGTTGTCTGGCATTTTTCTCACCACCTTCTGGCCTTCTGTATTTTTGGATAGCTGCTCCAATCTGATTGACTCTGTTCTCTTTCCACTGTTGTGTTTCCTGATTTTTCCAATGGGCCTGGAATGTCAATCAGTGGGCTAAGTTCTCATTCACACAAAATCTGTTTGCCTCCCTGCTGGCTGATGATATCTGTGTTTTAAACCAACTCATTTATTAAATCCTTGAACCTGCTATTCTTCATGACAACCTACATTGGTGTCATCTGTCTTAAAGTAGATGCTTTAGAGGATGAGAAATTCTCATAGCCCCTCAGAATTCATTTCCAATGTGAGTGTAAGTAGTAACAGTGGCACGTGAATTTGATCCTTGAAGTCCTTCATAACGTACGCCTGCTGAAATGTTCCTTGCACATGACCAAACCAAAATATGCCAGACTTTGTTAATACTAACAAAAAATGATTTACTTCTCTCATCCACTATTGATTATTTACTAAAGACCCAACATGTTCCAGGCACAGTTTTACAGTTATACTGACATGATCTACTTAAATTCATGTTTCTATAGCTCTCTCTGGATTAAAATCATGGTTCTAAGGGAAATGCAATTGTTACCATCGAAAAAGACAAAACCAATGACGAGAAACATTTACTGCCAATAAATATTTGTTTATGAATGATCGAATAAATGAAAGCTGCAGGTCTACTGTTTCACAACTCTAAAGTTACTGAATCCCCTTGAACTTGTTTCCTTATCTATAAAGTGCAAGTACAATTTCCACTTCATCAGATTGTTGTATTACAGGAGATAATCCATATGAAGTTCTGGCCTATAGATATTGCTCAATAATGGCTCTGTCTCTAAATCAGATATTACCCAATGATATCAAAGGAATCATATTTCACTTAGTCCAAATATTTTTATAGGGCTGCTACATCTGATTTTTAGGAAATTCATTCATTAAAAAAAAATGTCCAAACTAAGGAGAATTGGACAGTTTCCCAATTTCCATAACCATCAACACCACACCTGCTACTGATTCTTCACCTCCTACTCCATTCCACATTAGTTTCTAGTTTGAGACAATGGCCCTATTATGCTGAGATAAGTCAGACAGAAAGACAAATACCATATGATCTCACTCATACGTAGAATCTAAAACAAACAAACCAATCAAACTCATAGATACAGAGCACAGATTGGTAGTTGCCAGAGGCAGGGGCAAAATAGGTCAAGGGGGTCAAAGGCACAAACTTCCAGTTATCAAGTAAATAACTCACGGGGATGTGATGTACGGCATGGTGACTATAGTTAATAATACTGTCGTGTATATTTGAAAGTTGCTAAGAGAGTAAATCTTAAAAGTCCTCATCAGAAGAAAAAGAATTTTGTGACTATGTGTGATGAGGATGTTAATTAGACTTACTACCGTGATCATTCTGCAATAAACACAGATATCAAATCATCATATTGTACACCTGAAATCAATAGAATGTTCTATGGCAATTAGATCTCAATTTAAAAAAAAAAAGATAAAGGAAAAGAAAATGGTCTTTTCTCTCTACCTCTTAAATTCAATGGTCCATTTTGCATTTTTTGTAAGGAAGCCCACCAGTTTTCTAAATAAAACCCAACCCCCATCCTGCAAGGCTACAGTAAGTTCCGGAAGCATCCCATATAGTGAAGGGAAGGGAAATGTCAGGGAACTGACTCTTTATCTCTGAGATCTCGAAAATTCATTCGCTGACTCATTCAAAAATATCTGTTGAGTGCCACTGTTGCCAAGCACTGTGCTGAGGATACCGTGCTGAAAGAGACCATCTGAGACAAAGTTCCCACCTCACTGAGTTTTGGCCCTAACAGGACATACAGGCAAAACAGGGCAAGTAGGAGTCATGTGTCAGGTTGCCAGAGCATCCGGAGAAAACCAACCCAGGCCAGACCGGGAGAATGTGGGGGATGTCATCACACAGACACTGAAACCTAGTGAAAGAGATAGACAACCAGACAGTGAGGGAGAAGGGCAGCCTCAGCAGCGGAAAGGCATATGCAAAGCCTAGCGTGGAGCAGAGTTTTGGGGCTCTGGAGATCAAGCAAGTTACATGGAGGGACCCAGATTGTCTACTATATCTTCTCCCCTTGCTGGTTTCCATTCTGTTACCTAAAAGCCTCCAGCTCCCTTATGATAAGTACTTCATCCTGCATTCACTATGTTATTGGAAATTTGAAACAGTATTTTGTGTCCCTACTTGGGGCAAATCATGAGCAAGAGCCACACCACAGAGCGGGCCACGCAGTGGCAGTGGAGCGGAGGACAGCGCCCAGAGCAGCAGGTGGATGGAGATGAGCAGAGTCAGGGCCAGCAGCTGGGCTGCATCCTCCCCAAGCACCTTCCCCCCTCCGGAGCTGGGCATGGAAGGTGCGGCTCAGCCTGATTAAGGAGGCCAAATACTTTCCTTACACCTTCCTTACCTAAAGGCACTAATATGGTCTCCTTGTAAGTGAGGAGTGAGCTGTCTCAGGAGCGTGGATGGTGGCTGAACTGCCGGGAGAGTACAGATGCGAACATCCCTTACCTTTTCCAGTACCTACATTTCCCAAAGAACATTAATGCCGTACCTAGAACTGGAAAAGCAAAGCCAAGTTCAAAATCTTTAGTTTGCATTTAGTGTTCACCTTTGGTGGGTCTAAATCCTAAACAGAACTAAACAAGCAACCGAAAAGATCGCCCTCCTTTGAAGAGTGTCTGTAACAGTGTAACAATGCTTGGTTCATCGTCCAGTTCTTACTCTCTCCAGTGCTTACCTACAAAGCAGAGGCAGGTCTCTATGTGACAAAGATAACATGTAGTAGGTCACTAACTAAATGTTTTTGTGTTCACTTTGATCTATACATTCTACATAATTGAAAATACACCCTTTCAATTTGTAAAATAATGAGGTGATGGCAGGGTACGAGAGAGCACCACAGAAAATAGACGTTCACCAATAAGCCCGTACTCAGGGCAAAATTTAAATATTAGTTCATTGTTAATTATCCCAAAACATACTTCCTTAGAAAGTAATACTGAGAAAATATTAAGGATTGCGGTGACTGTTACCCTGAATAATGCTTCTTTCATTTGGCTGTATTTAATCCACGTGATAAAAGAATTTATTAACATTACCCTCCAGGTAGCAGTGGCTGTAAAAGATAATTCAACTCCGTGCCTACACAACAGCTCCCCAGAGAACAAAAGAATCCTACAAAGTAACATAGGAGGGAACACAGTCAGGTCTGCTGCCTCCCACACTGGGAGAAGTAGATTAGCTCCTTGCTATGGAATCCTGTAAGAACCCTTCTTTGAAGTCTTCTCCTCAAATCAGAAGGTCAGTGACCCACAGATAGTTCCACGATTGGCACCGTTGACATCTTCACTCATTGCCTGTTTATGATTTGTGAGTCGAAGGGCTAAGAATGAAATAAAGACTCCATGCCAACATCTCATTCAACATCTTCATTTGGAATTCATTTACAATAATTAGGTGGTTATAGGAAAACTCAGTCTTCTAGTGTTGATTATATTTTGTTTAAAAAAAAAATTGGCTTCTGCTTTCCCAATCTGGCACTTTGCACTCACTAGAGTTCATTTCAAAATGCAAATATTATCCTAAGCAAATAACCAGCTATCCCCTCCCTCATGTGAGGTGGTACTTTTCAAGCTCAATTTTATTTCTGGATGCAGTCTTCTGAATGACTTTATGTGTCTGTGTATTTTTGTCCAACATTTCTTTGGACAAACTGTGTAAACCAGTTGATTTTGTAATGACGGAGCCAGGTAGCCTACAAGGGAACACTGTTCATTCAGGACGTTAACATACACACACACAATTTATGTAAGAAAATGTTCTGAGCTTCCTGACTGCATCACTGTTTTCATTTTTCTTACACAAAAACTATTCTTAGAAGCATAACAAATTTTGTTTTTCAAGGAAGAACATCTGGCTTTAAGTTGCATTGAATACACGGAGATGGATTATTTAAACTCACCCTTCTCTAAAGCATATCAGCCTGTTCATCGTAAGATTCTTAAAAAATTATAGCTTTGCTTGCATTTGTCACTAAAAAAAGCTTTCTTTGGAATAAAACAGATTTTATCCAAACATGCAGAACTATTTTCAAGATACATTCATCTGGTCAATTTGATAGATTAAAACTCTCTCCAAGTAGTAATCCCTCAAGTTATTTTAGGAAAACTACTAAAACAATAAAAGCTTAAAATGTGAATTACACAAGCTTTAAATATTCTAAATCCTTCATGGATTTTATTCTGCTATTATATTGCAGGAAAAATATATAAATATCTCGAAAAAAATAACAAAGCTAAGACATTTTTTTTCTCAGCATGCCATAAGCAAGCTCAGGAAATGTCTCAAACTGAACATTCCACTTGTCCATATTAAAAATAGAATATTTCTCCAAATGCTATTAATAATTTAACTTAGAATAGAATCATAAATATGCATGAATGGAAGATCACTTGCTCTCTCCCCCTGCTCAAAAAGACCTTGGACTATATTTTTCCATAAAGATGAACAGCTTGACAATTTTCAGGTATCTCGAGGCACATCTATGCTGGAAGCTCTGAGGAAGACAAAGGAAAGGCTTCAGTGGTATCTTCCCTGATCCCTTGAGCTGTGGGGCTGCCCCTACTCTGTGATCCCACAGCACTCTGCCCATGCCTAACCCACAGCATGTGCCATAATAACCAGTGGACAGGTCAGTCTCCCACACAAAAGTTCCCAAGCTATTTTAGTGATCTTGCTTTCTATTTGAGAGGTTCAGTAACTGGTTTAAAGTCTCAAAAGTAGCAAGCGAGAAACCTAGAATTCAATTAAGAGCTACGCAATCCCAAAGACCCTCACTCTCCATCGTACTACACTTTTGCTCAACACCTAGCATCGTACCTGCCAAGCTGGTGTTCAGAAGATGTCTGCTAATTGGTTAAGCGCATTAACGCATCACATTCCATGTTAGAACTATCTGAACAAGATCCCCATCCCACGTCACCCCACCCTCCACGTGGGCCCCACCATCATGGAGTTTCCAGGCCAGGGAAGGAAGTGATGAGCATACAGGCACATCATGGAGAGGTGGCATCTTGGTGGACATTGATAAAGAAATAGGATGTAGCCACTTTAAAAAGCAAGGCCGAGTAAGAGGAAGGAAGGGAAGATAAAATGTTTGAGGCACAGGAAACAGCATTCGGTAAGGTGGAAGGGGGAGGAAAGAGAATGTCTTGTCAAAATAAGCGAAGTTCAGCCACCCCGTATGGAGGTTCCTCAGAAAGTTAAAAATAGAGCTACCCAATGACCCTGCAATTGCACTACTGGGTGTTTACCCCAAAGATACAAATGCAGTTATCCAAAGGGGCACCTGCACCCCAGTGTTTATAGCAGCAATGTTCACAATAGCCAAATCATGGAAAGAGCCCAGATGTCCGTCAGATGAATGGATAAAGAAGATGTGGTGTATATATATACTATGGAATATTATGCAGCCATCAAAAAAATGAAATCTTGCCACTTGCAATGATGTGGATGGAACTAGAGGGTATTATGCTAAGTGAAATAAGTCAATCAGAGAAAGACAATTATCATATGATCTCATTGATATGTGGAATCTGAGAAACAAGGCAGAGGATCATAGGGGAAGAGAGGAAAAAATGAAACAAGAAGAAACCAGAGAGGGAGACAAACCATAAGAGACTCTTAATCTCAGGAAACAAACAGGGTTGCTGGAGTGGAGAGGGGTGGGGGGGTGGGGTGGCTGTGTGATGGACACTGGGGAGGGTATGTGTTGTGTTGAGTGCTGTGTATTGTGTAAGTTTGATGAATCACAGACCTGTACCCCTGAAACAAGTAATACATTATATGTTAATGATTTAAAAAATGAAAAAAAAAAAATAAGCGAAGTTCAGCAGGGCTAGAGCTGGAGCAGGAGAAGAGAGTGGCAAGTGAGGAAGCTGCAGAGGTAAGCAGGGACCCGTCAAGAAGTCTCCCCAGGAATGCATCATAAACGTCAGAGCTGCTAAGAAACTAGATCTTCATTTTAAAAAAGAGAAAGAAATGACAATTACATGACGTGGTAGCTAACGATACCAGGGTAACCCTACTGCAGTAGATAAATGTACCAAATCAACCCGTTGTACACCCCAAACCTATGCAATGTCATGTATCAGTTACAGCCCAACTGTAAAAATGAGAGAGAGAGAGAGAGAGAGCATGCCGAAAGGTTTGGGTTTGATCCTAAGAGTATAAGTGTATCACTGGACGGTTTTAAGCAAAGGAGCAACATCGAGTTTGTGTTTGAGAAAAATCATTCTGCTACAATCGGGAGGAAGGGGAAAGGAGGGATGAGACTGAGGAGAGGCTGGGGAGCCAAAGAGAAGGCAGGCATTAATCAAGGCAAGAGATGAAGAAGATCCTACCACTTCTTCCTGGCGTACAACTTTCAATAAGTCATTTTAAAGTTTTTTTGAGTTTTGCATTTTTTAAGCATGAAGAAAAACACTGCCTGCCTCACAGGGTTGTGTTTAAGATTAAGTGCTGTGACAGAGCTGATGGCATGGGATGGGACAGTGTGGTGGTGGAGAACACAGGCTCTGGAAGAAGAGGCTGTGGGTTTCATCCTGAGTCCTCTACTTCCTAACTGAAACTTGGGGCAAGTCATGTAAGCTGTCTGTGACTCAGTTTCCTAACACATAAAAGAGATAATATTGGAACCTGACTCATAGAGTTTGTGGAGAGGATTTCATGGAGCAATGCCTATTTTATTTAATGTCTTATCTCCAGCATCTAGAATTATGCCTCGTAAGTAGAAAATGCTTACGAATATTAGTAATTATTTGAAAAGTATAAAGGACTATGTCATTGTCAGGTGTCCCCATAACTGTAAATTATAATTGCCTAAAATTTTCCCACCACCAAACAAACTATATTTTTAAAACTTCGCAGTCTCTCTGTGAACCACACATTTGTTCTTTTTTTTATTTATTTTTTATTTTTTTTAAAGATTTTATTTTATTTATTTGACAGAGACAGCCAGTGAGAGAGGGAACAGAGCAGGGGGAGTGGGAGAGGAAGAAGCAGGCTCTCAGCAGAGGAGCCTGATGTGGGGCTCGATCCCAGAACGCTGGGATCACGCCCTGAGCCAAAGGCAGACGCTTAACAACTACACCACCCAGGCGCTCCAACACACATTTGTTCTTTTAGACATAAAAGTTAGTTTACATTCTTCTCTTTTGTTTATTTCTTACATTTTCCATAATGTGTTTTACTCTTTCAAACAAAACTTCTTCTGTTGAATGAGTTTGGAAACCCTAACTTTCAGGCTGGCAAGCGCCCAAGTGCGCTCTAAGATCCTGAACCCCACTCTGCACATAGACAGATGCTATTCCACAGGAAAAGCTGTCCCTTGGGTGGAGGTTCAACACCTTTAAAAGCCATATTACTAGCTCAGCCACGGGATCTGCAAAGCAGCCACTTGCTGTCCCAAAAGTAACAAATTATTACAAAAAAGATGGTTCCCTTGTGTTCAGAAACAGCTTCCATATTTCAAGAGATGATTTCATCCTCATGGACTTAAGAGACACTCGGGCCCCACTCTCTCCCTGCCACACTGCTCTTCTCCCCACTTCTGGTAAAGAAAGATCTGCTCCTCAAATCATCAGCAACAGGTGTAGAGTTTCAACCGGCAGCACGAGAATCCACGGAATGATTTACCACATACTGTAATGAGTGCACACTCTTCACTTTGAATAATCATTGCATTAATCCTTTGATCAGATAAACAGAATATGTTTGCCGTGTAGCCTACACTCTTCAAGTATCTAGACACCCATGAGAAAATCACTGTAGGCACATCACAAAGTTTCCACTGTGTATTATAAAGAACTAGAATTCAAGTGGCCAAAAGAGAAGAAAGCTGGTTTCCATCTTCATTCAACAGAGAATGAGGAGGGGAAGTGATTCACTGATCAAGGCTGTGCTTGGCCAATGATGTAGCAAGTATATGGCACTGATTTACCAACTGTGCAGAATGTCAAGTATCCCCCACCCGATGGACTGTGAGTTCCACAGAATGAGATAAACCAAGGAAAAGAAGGAACCAAGGGAAGTCGGAAGGGAAGGAGTGGAAAGAAGAACAGGACAGAGAGGGGAAGGAAAAGAGCGAGGGGGAAAGGCAGCAAAGAAAGGGAAGGATGAAAGAAAAAAGTTGTCCAAAAAAATCCATTTTTAAAATAACAAGAACTGATAGCACGTCTCTTATGCTACGAAAAGAAAAGGAAAGGAAAGGAAAGGAAAGGAAAGGAAAGNNAAGGAAAGGAAAGGAAAGGAAAGGAAAGAAAAGAAAAGAAAAGAAAAGAAAAGAAAAGAAAAGAAAAGAAAAACCTCCTTTTCCAATAGCGTCTTTTTGTTTTAATAACTTCTTTCCATAGAGGAGATAAAGGGGGGGAATATTCCCTCTAGAGAGGAGAAAGAGACCAACTCTCAGAAACAATGAGCTAGATTTTGATCTTAAATAATACTGGGATCAAGATCCCATATGATAATATTGAAAGAATCACTTCCCTATTCCTTGAAGATGGGAAAGACGATATAATGTCCTACATTCACCATTCTCTCTGGTCCTGGATTCTTCTACTAGTGCCGCCAGGAAAGGACCTTTGACATCCCCCAAAACCAGGCTTTCTGCGGAACTGTTGGCCTTTAGCCCCAGATCCTACAGCATCCGCAGAAACCCCAACCATACGCCTACACAGGCACACACACACTCACACACACACAAGACATGGCAGCACCATCAATGAAAAGAAAATTAATTCTGAGCAAGATTTTCCCATTCTCTAAACTAATGCCACGTTTTCTGCTGGGCCTTTAAAACACCTTCTAAGAAATTATTTCACTTTCCCTTATGAGAAAGGAACAAATGTAAAGACAAATATGGTCCCCTCCTTTTTTTTCCTTTTTTTTTTTTTCTTTTTTTTTTAGTAACTGCATGTATAAAGCCTCTGCCTCTTAAATCGAGTAGTACTGAGATTCTATTTCAGCACCCTCTGGGATGACAAGATTCCAAATGTGCAATAAAAATAAATGTCCATTAATAGCTGGGTCTTTAGCAGCCGAGACAGTCACTGGTCCCTTTCATTTACTCACCAGCTCGGGTGTGATTTCTACTTGGGGCACAGCTGTGAACAGTTCCATCAATAGTCAGCCCGCATCAGAAAGGGGTCAGTTCATAGCACTAGGTTTCAATGATTACTCTCTTTGATCCTTTATAAACTGAAGTTGTTCTTCTGGGTGAATTGTTCATACTGTTCAAATTGACACATTAAGGTCTCTGATTTTTTTTAATTAATTTAAAAGCCTTGTATAGTCGACAGACAAAACTACTTCAGGAAGAGGGGCAACTGGTACACAATCCTGAGATTATGTATATCCCATTAATACTGCACTATTATATTATTACATTAATTCAGCAATACGAAGGTTACTGAGTGAGCATACACCCTAAATAGACTATAGCATAAAACAATTCAATAAAGACCGGCCTATCCCTGTTCACTGCAGGAGAAGATCACCACAGTATTTCATAGCTTCTTAGAAAAGCATTGTTACACTGCTATTTTTGAGATTTTTTCTTTATGATTTTTATTTATTCATTTGACAGAGAGAGAGAGAGAACACAATCGGGGAGCAGCAGGCAGACGGAGAGGGACAAGCAAACTCCCACTGAGCAGGGAGTCCGACGTGGGGCTTGATCTCCAGGACCCTGGGATCATGACCTGAGCTGAAGGCAGATGCTGAACCGACTGAGTCACCCACGTACCCCCATTTTTTAAGATTTTATTTGAGAGATAAAAAGTGAGAGAGAGAGAGAGAGAGAGAGAAAGCACAAGCTGGGGGGGAGGGGCAGAGGGAGAAGCAGGCTCCTTGCTGAGCAGAGAGCCTAATGCGGGGCTTGATCCCAGGACCCTGGGATTCCGACCTGAGCCGAAGGCAGACGATTCACCGACTGAGCCACACAGGCGCCCTGAGATTTTCTTTATCAAGATTTCATTTGATGGGCATAAAGGAAGGCATGTGACGTGATGAGCACTGGGTGTTATTTGCAACTGATGAATTACTGAACACTACATCTGAAACTAATGATGTACTATATGTTAGCTAATTGAATTAAAAAAAAAAAGATTTCATTTGTACGTTGAAAGACTCAGAACCAAAGAGAATCGTCAAATTAAGTTTACTTTTACTCTGTCATACAGATGGCATCAAGTCACCAAAACTGACCATGGGATACAAGAGCGCCTAGGAGGTTTCCAATCATCCTCGGCCACCATACTTTCCAGTATTCAGTTTCATAATCTGGCTGCTTCCTGTACTTCTCCAGAACCACCACCCCTTCCATGAGCTCACTTACATGTACTGAGCCACTCTAGGCATGTTTGTGACAAAACGAACATCAGAAGAAGGGTCAGTTGCTGCTCTGTGATTTCACCAGTTGGAGGTAAAAGCTTGAGATAAACATAAATGAATCCATTCCCATAATGTCTCCTGCAGAAACTTGTTCTAACCCTCTGATCAGAATTGATGGGGGATTTTGTCTCTGTGTACTCTTAGCCCTTTGTAACTATTATTGACTTTATATTATTCTCTCGAGTCTCCTTCCACCCTAATAGCCCTTTGAGGATCAGAAATCACACATACCTGGGGGAATGATGAGAGTGTATTACAATGGCTCCCAACAGCATCAGCATCCCTGGAAAGTTGTTAGAAATGCAAATTTTTAGGCCTCACATCATACCTATTGAGTCAGAAACTCTAGGGATGAGCCCCAGCAACCTATGTTTTAACAAGTCCTCCAGGTGATTCTGATGCAGGCTCAAGTTTGAGAGCCTCTGGTATATTTGAATCACTATGGGTTTTGGAAGCACATAATCTAAGTTTGTTTGTTTGTTTGTTTGTTTAATTCCTGCGGTATCATTGATGACATGAAGTAAGTGATTTGACATCTCTGAGTGGCCCCACCTCATCTATGAAATGGAAAGAATATTAAATAATGCCTGACAAATAACATCTGTCTTTATATCTACACTTCCGTCTTTGTATTTTGTAACATCGACCTCGGGTATCTAGTCAACACTGAAAATACTTTGTCCTTCACATTTATTTACTTAATTGAAGCAAATGAACTGAATGAAATGAGAAGAAAAGGCACAGCCATTGGGAACCAAACCATAACGTGCCTGCAAGCAACACCATTGATAGATACAGGTAATGGGTGAGGAGGAAAGTCATTTAAAACGCTACCGGGGAGGGGCGCCTGGGTGGCTCAGTTGGTTAAGCATGTGACTCTTGATTTCAGTTCAGGTCATGATCTCAGGGTCATCAGTCAGAGCCCATGCCCAGCTCCATGCCAGGCATGGAGCCTGCTTAAGATTCTCTCCCTCTCCCTCTGCCCCTCCCCCACCAAGCTCGGGTGTGCATGCATGTGCTCTCTTGTTCTCTCTCTCTTTCTCAAAAAAAAAGATTGCCTATGGCTGGTGGGGAAATGTGGGGAGGAAATTGGGAAATGGAGAGTGACTTGATGATGGAGTTTCTTTTTCGGGGAATGAAATTGTTCTATAATTGAAAGTGATGGTGGCTGTGCCGCCCCATGAATATACTAAAACCCACGGAATTTTATCCTTTAACTGTGTGAATTGTTTGGTGTGTGAAGTCTATCTCAATAGATCTCTAATAAAAACAATAAACAGCAAGGACTTTCAGCCATTAAAAGAGGCAAGTTTTAGGACAGAGCTTGACAGCAGTGTAACTCTAAAATCTCAAGAATAAACTGTGAAGTCAGTTCAATTATATTCTCCTTGTTATAATGTATCAAAAGAAATACAAAGAAAAGACAAAAATAATATTAAAAATATGAATTGTAAGATTTCTTCTTTTTATATTACTAGTAAGCCAGAAAACACATATCGGTGGCATATGTGGTAACTTACATTTTAACAGTGAAATCACTGTCACATTTAATAGTGGTGGCAGGATTTTAGAGCTGAGGCTTCAGTGATTGTCCATTTCAGATCCCAAACTTTACAAAAGTAGACTTCTCTCACGTTTTTCATTCCATTTCACACTTCTTCCCCACCACTGTGCAAACATTATTTAATTCAATTCTAATAAACTCTCTTCTGGAACATAGGTTTCATGATCCCAAGAATGTAGTTGTTTGATTGTTTGTTTATTTTGGGGAGAGAGAGAGAGTGGGAATGAGGGGAGGAACAGAGGGAGAATCTCCAGCAGACCCCTCTCTGAGCATGGAGCCCAATGCGGAGCTGGATCCCACAACCCTGAGGTCATGACCCAAGCCAAAACCAACCTTTGGACACCCAACCGAGACACCCGGGTGCCCCTAAATTTTTTTTATCTTAAATTTCTTACACTGTCCTTTTCTCATACTTAGTTGACTTGAACATTTGTTGCATGGTTTCCTTTGTAATATAAATGCAACATAAACCGTCCACAATTCAAATTTTTCCTTTTAATACCTTGTCTGGACAGTTAGGCAGAGCTATGAAGGAATCAAGTAGCCACCTAAATACTCTTCATAATCACCATTAACGTAGTTTTTTCCAAGAGCTGACTTTTTAAATCTGAGCTCAATTTGGGCTATCAGTTCAGAACCAAATATTTCCCAGTGTTTGGTTCTTTCAAATCCCGAAAGGGGGAGAAAAAGTCTGCCATTTTTACATTCCAGATTTCAAAGCAATAATTATTGAGAAAGAAGAAAGAAAGAAAGAAAGAAAGAAAGAAAGAAAGAAAGAAAGAAAGAGAGAGAAAAGGGGGAAATTTACAAATGTTTTTAAAGACTTGGGTATTTTTTCCTTTCCACTTTCAACTTGCCAAATTTCTCGGGTCCTCATACTGACTCTTTCCTCTTCAGAGAGAGTAATTTTCCTGTGACACATTTGAAAGTTTATATTTTAATTCACACGGTGTCATGCAACAGGCAAGAATCACCTGAAGTACAAACATCCTCCCAGAGTGAGCTATGCATCACGCACAGACTGTATCTATAAGAATAATAACCCTATCACAAATGGGACCAGGCCTTTACAAAATTCATTCAACGCTCTGAAGAGGTAAGTTAACATCTAAGTAAATACTGAGTCAATCAGGCTGAAAATGTTTGCCATCATGATTATTGGCACATTTTCCTTCTCCATCACAAAGAGATTGGCTTAAAACAATAGTGATATCTTGATCTATAAAAAAAATTACTCAGTTTTTATTAAACATATCTTGTGAATGAAAATAAAGTTGCAGTCTTCTGAAGAAGAACTAACAGGAAAAAACAATCTGTAGATGTATCACCTTTCCTTACCTCTCTTTTCTTCCTCAAATTATCCTACTCTTACTTCAACAGCCTCCTGGCCAGACTCCCTACCCCATCCCCACTTTTAAGACATCTGGCTTAATATTAAAATAACTAATTTTACGAACACACCACTTGTCATAGATTCACCCTTAGCTTAAAAGTTTCCAGAAGCCCTTGTTACCGTCATCACATCTAAACTCCTCTGTCCAGCTTTCAGGGTCTCCCATATTGAGGTACCACCCAATTGTTTAAAGAATATTTTGTGTGCCCTCCTTAATATCCAAACATGGGCCTTCCTCTGCTCAAACAGGTGTTCCACATCAAAACAGGAAATATGGAGAAGAATAAGGTTTGGGGAATAAAAATACTTATGAAACACACATCGTGTGCCATGAACCATATAGAGTACTTCACATGTGCTATCTCATTTTACACCCACATAAATCCTGTGTGATAGGTTTTCTGATTTTACAGAATGAAAATTGAGCCACAGAGAAATTAAAGATCTTCTTCAAGTTCTCTAAACTGCTAAATGGCAGAGCCAGCAACCCTCCAGGGTCTTACATCAAGTTCTTGCCCATATGTTAAGTTTTCATTACAGTGAAGGTGTTCACGAGGCAGATGGACATGCAAACCTAAAATCCAAGGGAAGAGACTAGAGCTATGCTTTGTGGGCATTGGCTTATAGTTAGCTGCACCTATTTCTGTGAATGAGCTTGTCCAAGGAGAAGGTGTGTAATGCAAAGAGAAGAAACCAATAACAGAAGTCTGGGCAATGCCACCACTTAAAGGGTAGACAGAGTCTCAAAAAAGACTGAGAAGATACAAGGAGAACCAGGAGACTTAGCCAGCACAAGTCAAAGAAGATTTGCAAGTCACAATAAACGAGGTGATCAACTGTATGATGCAAAAATAAATAAATAAGGTCGAGTACGATAAAGATTGAAAGCTGCTCAGTGGAATTGGTGGTTAAGAGCCAGGGTGACTCAAAAAAAAAAAAAAAAAAAAGAGCCAGGGTGACTCAGAACTTCCATTGAAACCAGGACAGTTTTGAGAGTGAAGGGGGGCTCTAGTAACAAATACCCAAGGAGCACAGAATATGGCCCCATTTTGCACCAGGACACAAGGTCACCCTATGAGGAGATCACTAGTGTCCTTCACGAGAACAGTTTCAACAGCATGACGCCAAGGAAGCCACATTGCTGTGAATCTGGAATAAGTGTGATAAAGAGGTAGAAAGAGATTAATCTTTCCAGATGCTTGGTTTGATGGATGAATAAGAAAAGGATAGTGTTTGAGGGGAATCAATCCTCCACTTACTCCTTCTTCTAAGTTCTACTGAACCTGACCCCACCTGTCACAGTGATTTCCAGCCAGTTCAGGAAGCAAGTGACTTTTCCTGAGACCTCTGTTTCATCAACTACCACAGCCCATGGCATTGCCCTCTACCTCCGGCCCCTGAAACTCTCTTCCCATGATTTCCATGGCACTGAATTTCATCGATGGTCTCTATTTCTCTGACTACTCCTCTGCTCTATCTACCTCCTCTAATCTTAAAAATGTTGATATATCTACTAAGGCTCTGCCCTGGGACACCTTCTTTTCTCTGTCTATTCTCTCTCCCTCAGTGGTCCCATCCACAATCACCACTTTCACCTTCACCAGTCTTGTAGATGATTCTGAAAACTCTTCCTCTCCTCAAGCTCTCCCCTGAAATATAGGTCCTCATTTCAAACTAACGACCATACATCTCTCTCCTGGTGGTTGATCCACCACACCTCACTAAACCTGTCAAAAGCACACGTTACCTTTTTCTTAAATTAGCAGCTCATATATTTCTACTCAAGGACACATAATACGACGAAAGCCTGTCTGTTAAGATTTTGCTTCTTTCCCACGTGCAGTAAGCGCTGAACACAAAGTCTGATGTTGTTATTCTCGGAACATCAATTACCTTGGAACCCATTCTTAGAGAGCTTGGAGTGATAATTTCAATGAGTGGTACTGCTCTTCTTCTAGAATCCTCTCGTCATTGCCACTTGCTAGGATCCAGGCCTATCAGGACCACTTCTCTCACAGAGACATCTTGGTATTGTTACTGAATATATCTTCCTCCTTCCTTTAATTTCAAATTTCACTTTGCATTTCTCTTAAGGTATCTGCCATATTCTGTCTTGATTATCATATATATGCATCTTAGCCCCTCCTATTATATTAGGAAGCTTCTTAAAAAGAGGGTATGTCTCTTTCTTTTTTTTATTTTTCCAGTTTTTTAATTTGAATTCAATTAGCCAACATATAGTACATCATTAGTTTCAGATATAGAGTTCAGTAATTAATCAGTTGCACATAACACTCAGTGCATATCACATCATGTACCCTCCTTAATGTCCATCATCCAGTTACACTATCCCCCCACCCACTGCCCCTCTAGCAATGCTCAGTTTGTTTCCTATAGTTAAGAGTCTCTCATGGTTTGTCTTCCTCTCTGATTTCTTCCCATTCAGTTTTCCCTCCCTTCCCCTATGATCTTCTGTGCTATTTCTTATATTCCACCTATGAGTGAGACCATATGATGATTATCTTTCTCCTATTGACTTATTTCATTCAGCATAATACCCTCCAGTTCCATCCACGTTGATATAAATGCTAAGATTTCATCCTTTTTGACAGCTGAGTAATATTTCATTATACATATGTGCCACATCTTCTTTATTCATTCATCTGTTGATGGACACCTGGGCTTCCTCCACAGTTTGGCTATTGTAGACATTGCTGGTATAAACATTGGGGAGCAGTGCCCCTTCAGATCACTACATTTGTATCTTTGGGGTAAATACCTGGTAGTGTAATTCCTGGCTTGTAGGGTAGCTCTATTTTTAACTTCTTGAGTTAACTTCTTGAGGAACCTAATAATCCTAAAATTTGTATGGAACCAGAAGAGACCCCAATAGCCAGAGGAATGTTGAAAAAGAAAGCCAAAGTTGGTGGCATCACAATGCCAGACTTCAAGCTCTATTACAAAGCTGTAATCATCAAGACAGCATGGTACTGGCACAAACACAGACACATACATCAGTGGAACAGAAAAGAGAACCCAGAAATGGACCCTCAACTCCACAGTCAACTAATCTTTGACAAAGCAGGAAAGAATATCCAATGAGGGGGAAAAAAAGACAGTCTCTTCAGAAGCAAATGGTGTTGGGAAAATTGGACAGCCACATGTAGAAGACTGAAAAACAATGAAACTAGACCACTTTCTTACACCATACACAAAGAAAAACTCAAAATGGATGAAAGTCTTAAATGTGAGACAGGAATCCATCAAAATCCTAGAGAAGAACACAGGCAGCAACCTCTGTGACCTCGGCTGCAGCAACTTCTTGCAAGACACGTCTCCAAAGGCAAGGGAAACAAAGGCAAAAATGAACTACTGGGACCTCATCAAGATAAAAAGCTTTTGCACAGAAAAGGAAACGGTCAACAAAACTAAGAGGTATGTCTCTTAATATATACACAACAGATATTTACTATTTAGAATGGATAGTTACCATTTAGATAACACATGCATTTGCCATCTTTTCACTATGTACTTGAAAATCCATTATTTTTATCACTTTCAAATATAAAAGGAAAACTGACAACTATTTATGTTCTAATGTTAAACATCTCCAGTAATCATTATTTTTACAAAATAGCTTTAACATGTGGCTTATGGAGATACAATGTGAGAGAACAGTTTATCAAGTGGGTTCATTTTTAGGCACATCGAGATTAATATGATCATGTTAAAGGTGTATATTTAGGTAATTAAATTTGTGTAATATAAGCAAGCTCAAAAGTAAAGTCTTTAATTCTTAGTGTCAAAGCCTAGAATTATGAATTAATAAAATTGGCTATAATAGGCAGTGATTTGAAGTGGAACTTCTTAGTCACCGATTAGTTGAAAGAGCCAATTCCTGCAAAACCTATTTTTAAACACCTCAGTGTACGTCACCCAGTATTCTTTGTCTCTCAAAGCTGTACCTTTAAATACGGCTTAATGCCAGATGGTCTCCTCAATAAAAAACAGCAGGAGGCAACATATTAATGTTACTCAACAAACAAGTCTGCAGACACTCAACCAATGAAATTAGTCTTCAGTGGCTAAGCCATTCTGTCACCATGGCAACACCTACTTCAGAAAAAAATACTGAATTTTCCAATGAAATGAGCTACGCATCTTAAAACTCCAGTATGATTCGAGCTACAATGATCAGCTTAGCTAGAGTAACTGGCTAGGTCTTTCGAGTCACCTCACACCAGGTCTACCTATGAAAAGTCATTTGCCCTTCTATTTTAAAATATTTATCTATACTCAGTTTCTAACTCTCTTGATTTCCTAAACATACTCCATTTAAAGGTGTGTGTATATGTGTGTGTGCATACACTTGTATGCTGACAGTCCTAAATAAAATGAGAAGTGTTAATGTCTTAGAAAACTTACACTGGTACATACTCTTATGAGTCTGTTATTTTTTGTCTGACTAAAGAGATTAATCCAGATTAATCAAGAAAAAAACAGAATGATATTCTTAAATGAATGATTAAAATTACAGTTAAATCTTATTTTTAATATAGCTCCATTTTTAAGTTGAAATGATAATTTGCCCCAAGGAAGATGATCTTGTTTTACCTGATGAAAATGCAGAGAAACTAATGTTTGGAAATATATTGTAAAATCAAGATATGATGGTGGGGTAGCAAGGAGACTTTGGAAGCAAAGAGAGAGCATGTTTAAGAACATGGTACAGGGGTGCCTGGGTGGCTCAGTAGGTTAAGTGTCTGCCTTTGGCTCAGGTTATGATCCTGGGGTCCTGGGATCGAGCCCCACATCGGGCTCCCTGCTCAGCGAAGAGTCTGCTGCTCTCTCTCCCTCTGCCGCTCCCCCTGTTTGTGCTCTTTCTCTCTCTCTCTCTCTCTCTCAAATAAATAAAATCTTAAATAATAATAGTAATATGGCAGCAGCTTCCACTCAAATCATATAATAAGAAGGAGAATTTCTGAGTCCATAGTCTCTCATGCTTCATTTCCCCTTCTGATTACCCCCCCTTTCTTTATCCCCTTCTTCCCCTACATATCTTCCTAGTTCTTATGTTCCATAGATAAGAGAAACCATATGATAATTATCTTTCTCTGCTTGACTTATTTCACTTAGCATTATCTCTTCCAGTGCCGTCCATGTTGCAGCAAATGTTGAGAAATCGTTCTTTCTGATAGCTGAGTAATATTCCATTGTATATATGGACCACAGCTTCTTAATCCAGTCATCTGTTGAAGGGCATCTCAGCTCCTTCCACGATGTAGCTATTGTGGACAATGCTGCTACGAACACTGGGGTGCATAAGGCCCTTCTCTTCACTCCGTCTGTCTCTGAGAAACAAACTGAGGGCTTCAGAGGGGAGGGGGGTGGGGGAATGGGATAGGCTAGTGATGAGTGGTGGGGAGGGCACGTATTGCATGGTGCACTGGGTGTTATACGCAACTAATGAATCATTGAACTTTACATCAAAAACCAGGGATGTACTGTATGGTGACTAACATAAGATAATAAAAAATATTAAAAAAAAGAAGAAGGAGAATTTCTTAAAAAGGAAAGAGAGAGAGGCAAGAAGAGAGGAAATGGTCTCAGAAGAAGGGAAGGGGATAAAGCAAACAGGTCTTAATGTACTGATTTTGTATATTTATTTAACAATGTAGCTATATATCCATGTATATTCTAATCTTGATTTTGCCACTCACAAGCCTGTGATGTTAAATGTTACCTCTCTGCATCTGTTTCCAAATTTGTAGAATGGGGATAATAATAGTACCAATCCCATAGGGGTTCAGGATTAAATGAGTTAAGCCTCTAAACAGTGTTTGGCACTTACTAAGCATTATATAAGTATGAGCAAAAATATAAAATAAATTCCTATTATTTTCACAACATTTCAATATTTTTGCTTATGTTTTCTATTTCACTCTACCTTATTTACACTGTTCAGGGCTTTTTGTTTTCAACTTTGCTCCCCTTTCTTCTTTTACTTTAAATGTTATGTTTCAGTCTGACATCATCTTTTTAATCCTCTTTACTATCTTCTTATCTGACATATCGAACATTTGATGCCTCACTTTCTCAGAGCAACCTCAAAGCCAGGCTGTAGCTCAGCCAACCTCAAAGCTTCTAAGCTACCGCAGCGAGACCCCAGCCCGTAAACCATGATGAGTCTGACTCCAGCCGTTCACCTGAGCGATTCCTCGGCCCAGTTACAGATGACTCCAGAAACTAATGCAGAAATGGGATATAAATATATCTCCCAGGAACCAAAACCTCAGTACAAAGAACACATTTGATTAACTAAAACGTATTTTTTCATGAAAACTATGCTCAATTTAAAATTTCAACATACAGAAACACATAAACACACACACACACTTTTTTTTTTTTTCCTTTGAAGAGAGGAGAAAAGAGAGGGGAATAGAACATTGGTAGGGGGGTAATTCCTTTTCATGAGGAAAAAAATGCTCTTCTTCTTTTGAGGAGGAAAAAAGTTGCAACGTTAGAATAACTGACTGGATAAAAAGTCAATCTAGTGTTTATTTACTTAAGCCAAGGAGGGACTCTTCTTTATATTAGAATTAGCCCGGTCCCTGGGCCATACGTGCAAGACTGGGTTGTCACAAGCCTTTCACTATAAATTTTTTTAGTCATTCGACCACTGAAGTACTTCTGTCATCAGCAGGCCTTGTGCTCGGTTAGCATTCTCTGACAAAAACATTTCCCAAGAGTCTGTACAACTCTCCATGTGAAATAACATGTAAACCCTTTGAGCTACATAGAATACACAGCATTTATGATTTCAAGTTTCATCCCGGTTGTCTATCCAGCTTCTAAGCAAAGTATATCCTTAACAGAAAGTAAGAAACAAGATGAAATTTAGTGCACACTCTTCATTCTAATCCATTTTTACAGGAGAACCTGGAAAATGACCCTAAAAAGTCACTTTTTTATTCGTTTGGCAAAGAAATAGCTGCTAACAAAACTGTCCGAGCCAATCAGGACCAGTATTATTGACTGACCCTTGACACACAGAGAACTGTCTCCCGTCCCTTCTTCTTGGCCTTGCACCCACCGGGCTCTGGACTCCCACTCTTATCGACACCCAATGACCATGCACAGATCAAATGGGGAATTACAGCAGATCTGAATAATTCAGACCAAATACTTTCACCTGAAACAATATGATAATCAGAAGGAAAGTATTTCACCCTGAATTAACTACAAAATTATCTTAAGTCTTTTCATTGTATTATTAGCCCTATTCCTGTTCATGAGAACACATGATGTCACTCAAACATGGTCCTAAAGATTCTGGTATTGTTGCTGTTTGTCCAAATGCTGCCTGTAAATTACCAACAGAATCTATCATCTAATCATCTTGGTAGGATCTCACAAACGGCAAAAGACAAAACAAAAAAAGTTTCACCCATATGTATTACATAAATATGCTTAACTTCTTACAATAATGCATACCGTTATTTTCTGTACAATAATTTAAGGGGGTACTTTTTTCCAGGTATATTTCCCATAGTTCCTATGAATATTTATTCTTTTAATATAGCTTATTTATTAGATATGCAATAAAATATCAATAATTCTTCCACCCCTGTAATGTTTTATAAAACACTCACAAATATTGAAATAAAGTTCTTTAAGAAACTCTGTGCTGGGGGCGCCTGGGTGGCACAGCGGTTAAGCGTCTGCCTTCAGCTCAGGGCGTGATCCCGGCGTTCTGGGATCGAGCCCCACATCGGGCTCCTCTGCTGGGAGCCTGCTTCTTCCTCTCCCACTCCCCCTGCTTGTGTTCCCTCTCTCGCTGGCTGTCTCTCTCTCTGTCAAATAAATAAATAAAATCTTTTTTAAAAAAAAAAGAAAGAAACTCTGTGCTGACTGTTTATTTGAAAAAATTCTCAAAAAATATGTACTCCTTTTTAGCACAAGTAACTTTTTTCACATTAAAATTTAATGTAGACACATGAACAGGCTGACACAGTACTATTTTTGAAAGGAAACCTCACCAAATATCAGTTATTTATATTCCGTACCCCTAACGTCCAACAACACATGATTCATTCTGCACACGGAGCACAAAGCTTGAGGTGGCTTAGGAACCACAATACCCTCACAAAGGCCCTCCCCCAATGTTTACAGTCTCCCAGGACTAGGATTCCAATTTGGAATATACAACTCAGGGATCTTAAGACTTTACTGTAAATGGGCAGTGAGACGGGAGGTGTCTGTATTACATTCCAAAAAAAATTGCCTTTATGTATATTTTTTTAAAGATTTTGTTTATTTATTTATTTGACAGAGAGACAGCCAGCGAGAGAGGGAACACAAGCAGGGGAAGTGGGAGAGGAAGAAGCAGGCTTGCAGCAGAGCAGGCAGCCTGATGCGGGGCTCAATCCCAGGACCTTGGGATCACTCCCTGAGCAGAAGGCATACGCTTAACAACTAAGCCACCCAGGTGCCCCGCCCTTATGTATTTTAGTGCATATCTGACCTTTGTTAACAATTTCTCGTAAGTGTATTTTACTGTATATGCAACTGTCCATCCTTGGACAACTTCTGGTTTGGCCAGCGCTCATCTTGTATCTCGTCTCATCTCCCAAAGTAATCTCCTCCACCAAGCATCACAGAGCATAGTAGATTCGGCTGACTTCCCCATCCAACACTTCTGTCATTCCCAAAGTTTCTCTTAAGCCACCAGCCATTAAGTCTTTCTCTCCCTTTCCCACTGTCCACACAGTCTCTGAAAACGTGCCTCTCCTTTTTATTCAATTAGCCCACTCCTCAGCACTGAAGGCCCAGCCCTTCAAAGAGTTCATTAGAGCAGTCTTCCAACAAAAGCCTATTTCTTCCTAGAGAGTGGATTCTACTGCCCCCCCCAAAAAACATTGTCTACATATACTTAGAGTATGTTAAAGTGATTTATTTCAATCCTTTCCCGATTTTGCCACTTAACACACCCTCTGGCCACCCCAAGCCCTGGCCATCCACCTGCAGCACACCCATACCCATTTATAGCACACAGGGCAGGAAACTCTGTTCTAAGGAACTGAAAGCACTGATAAGCTACATTCCTGCAAACTCCCTCCCAGACTTAGTCCATGCAGGTAGCTCGTGTCCCTCAATGGCCACATAAGAAATAGTTACATTGATTCCCCTTTCCGCATACATTGTTATGGGAAATACTCTAAAAAGAAAGCCCAACTGTCTATCAGGAAATGGGTTCTAGGCCTCCTAGGCTACAAAAGCTTGGGGAGGTGGTTTAATCTCTCTCTGGAGCAAAGTGTAATCATCTACAAAATGAGAGTGTTCCTTCCAGAATGGAAAAAAAAAATTATATGATTCCGCTTCACAGTTCTATGTAACACTAATAAAGATTGGGTCTAACATTAGGAGCAATTTAAAATAATTTTACTCTAATCAAAAACCTATAATTTGAGAAATTAGTTAAATAGTAAATATTTCTGCATAGTGAATTTCTCTCCCAAAAGCATCCAACAAATTACATGATCATTATTCAAATGTTACACAAATGCATCTGGATGAAAGTTCTGGAACGTCTGCCAGTGCATGGAGAAAAGCTATGGGTTGAATCTCTTTCAATATCAAACTACATCATTTTTTTGGTGTTGCTTTTATTTTGTTGTTAAGGAGTTTTTGAAATGTATAGTCAAATATAATTGAGCTAGATCTAACTGCAGGAAATCAGCCTGACAAAGTCAAAATTGCACGGGGCGCCTGGGTGGCTCAGTCGTTAAGCGTCTGCCTTCGACTCGGGTCGTGATCCTAGGGTCCTGGAATCGAGCCCCACATTGGGCTCCCTGCTCAGTGGGAAGCCGGCTTCTCCCTCTCCCACTCCCCCAGCTTGTGTTCCCTGTCTCACTGTCTCTCCATCTGTCAAATGAATAAATAAAATCTTTCTTAAAAAAATCAAAATTAGTTGACATCTTTTTACTCCATTAACTTTTAGACAGTGTCCAGTAATAGCTACCTAGAGGTGAAAAAATATAGGTAATCAATTGTTGCTTATTACAATATAATATATATTATATGCTTACTATAATTATATAATATCTAATATAACCATATCATTTTACATGCCTAATTTATGTATAAATATTATATATAATGTATATATAAATGTATACATACTATGTTACATATTATGTGTTATATTATATACATATACATATGTGTATATATTATATACATATACATCCCATATACATATACATACATATACATATACATATATACATATACATTATGTTATAATACAGAAGGTTAGCATCAGCTCCATCCCAAATAGTTTTAACATCCTGAAGAAGGAAATTCCACAGGACAACACCCTGAACATTATATTCTCTCCAACAAGGTGAAAATTTCACATGTTAATGGCATGTAATTATCTGTCACAACGGTTATTGAAGGTTTATATATCACCCCTAACAGGGGCACTGAAGAAAAAGACCCAGGAATAATCTTATACTGGCATATATCTTCTACTTTCCAGATGTGATTCACTTTAAGACCTGCTCAAATCCCCCTCCGTCTGAAAGCCCTTCATGATTGCTCTCTCAACTCTTTGTAGCATTTGAGTCCATACCTTCACATTAAGTACTTGGTAAAATACTGTTGTTTCTTGCTCCCTCTTGTAAGAATCTCTTCAATTTGTAGAATGTCAGTCATAGAGCAAGTACCTGGTTATTATCGTTAACTAGGTCCATTAGAGATACAAATACAATAAAATACAGTAATAAAAGATGCACATCATTTACTGTCCTCTACTACCCAGAGTTTGACTTCCAAATGAGAAGTGGCTTAAAAGCACTTCTATCGGGTATTTCTAATTTGCCTAGTGAATCAATGCCTTTAGTTGTCCAATTAGGGTGATTTATACCTGCAAGTTGTTAGTAGGGCCTTTTTGATAATAAAGTTCTTATTACCTTGGTCTGGGAACTGAGATCATGGAAAATGTGGTATGGTCTACAACGGAGAGCTGCCTTGGGCTCTTGGAAATGTTGGCAGAGGTATAAATGCTTTGCTTATGCTACTGTCTTTACAGAATCCATAAATACATTAGCTCTAGTCTATGAATTCTGGGGGAAATAACCAGCCAGTCTCACCTTTCTGTACATTCATTTAGGAAACACACTCTCATTCATTCTCCCTCCCTGTACACACAGGTCATTGAATGATAGCAATCAGTGGCTTAGCTTTATGTTAAAATAACAACAGCACCAATGATAAGAGTTTTAAAACTACTCAGGAAAAAATACTTAATGTTTCTGAAAGTTACATGTAACTTTTTAAGATACTGTTTGTGCAAACTGAAGTAGGAGTCAGAGAAGGAGAAATGTTTATTAGAACGGTATCAAGTACCCCCAACTCCCTTCTATCCAGCAATCTGAATCGACAATAAAAAAGCATACCCAGAAGTCTAAAAGTAATGGGGGAAAAGGTCTCAGAAATAATAAAAATAACTGACACATAGTTCACGTTGTTTACTGTTCGTGCCAAGCTTAGAGCTGTCCTCAATTTAGGCACAGGAGTAAAATTATTATACTCTTTTAATGAAGGTTCTCCAGTTCAGTCCACAGTGACCTGTGGAGAGAAAATCAGTTGTTCAAATGGATTTGATAGGTACAGTAAAATTGTGTATCACTCACACATATGAAAACACGAAACTTTTTTAATCCCAGACACGACAGCGGACAGTGGAACGCTGGAATCAACCCAATACCAGGTAAGTGTATTGGGGAGACTCTTCCAAGCAACACTCAGCCCACAGGTGGTTCTAATTTGGAGAAAGTTAATTTAGGGAGCGCTTCTAGAATCCGTAACACAGAGAAGGAAGCATCTTATCAGACACTGTGCACATGCTCAACACCTCCAGGCCTCCTGCAGCTCCTGAATTTGGAAGCAAAAATTCTTTCAGGGGACTGAGCTCTGAGCCACGACATGCAGAAACTGAGGCTAATGCAAGCTTCCTGATGCCCTAGAGAGTGACTTATGTGAATAGAAAAGATTTAGAATTTAGTTTTTAAAATTCAACATTCAACTTAGTAGAAGTACAAATTATAAATTCAAAATTCTACTTATTCCATAAGCATTTAAGTTCAGTTTACAAATCATATTGATTGTATTTACAAATCCAGCAGATTCTATAATCTTACCTTAAAGGGAAATTTGGTCACCTCATTAAATTGTCCTAAAAAATGCAAACTGTAAAAATAAACGTACTATATTCAATTTCCTTTTTAAGTCCCTGTTCTACTGACTGACAAACATTCCTAACTTCTTAAATAATGTGGTAAATCTAATACATTAAATGTACATGGTCATTCTTTCTTTTAATTTTATTTAAACTAAACAAAACACAACAAAACAGTTCATCCATTTCTCCCACCCCTTGCCCCATACATGGTGATTCTTAAGTTCCCTCAGTGTTCTAATACAGCTTACAAACTTGTTAAATTTCAGCTTCAAAATCATAATTGACACATTTTCCTATTGGAATTACAAGGTTAATCTAGACATCAGAATCTACCAGATTTTATTAAATATTTTAAGTTTTCAAAGCACTTAAAACCCCAATAATATATAAATTATTTATACATTTTCTTAGGGTGTGAGATTCTTATTCCAAAGGGTAACAGCTATGTCAAGCCACACAGTTTTGAGGTTACCTTCCCAAAGAAATGTAAGTAATGTTGGGGGATACCAGCTCAGATGACTGAAGTTCTGGTCAAATGTGACATTCAAAGCTGCAGATATTTGGGGCAATTTTTCTCACCACCTGACTGCCACGTTGAACCACTGTAATAATTTCTATTTTGTGAACTGCAGAACTTAAAGAAGAGAGCAACGATGACTTACCCACATCCCTAGCTTTATAACCCATCTTCATCTAATTTTCAAGACAAATTGGAGTTGGTAATTCCCTCCCAGATGATTATACCACTAATTTGACTTTGTATCTCCTTGACTCTTAAAATAATTAAGTAATTTCCATCCTGTTTCAGAGATAGTTTCCTTCTTTTTATTATCACCCTGTTTGACAGGACCAAAGAGCTCTTACAAATACTGAAATAATATTCGATCGCATGCTAAATACCACTTGTGGCTTTGTTTGATCTTTTGGTCAAAACTTCCATGGTCATCCTCCCAATGACTATGAGCCCTTTGCAGGCAGCACTTTGGTTCTGATACAAGAAAGCAGCCAGAATGATGTGGCTCAACACAACATGGACCAGCATATTACTAAGAAGCAAATCAGGAGGAAACACAAAGTCAAGGCTCTATATAGAAAGGACCAGAACAAGAAACAAGACCAGACTAGAGTGCAGCATTAACTTCAGATCCAGCCTGTGATCAGATGCAAATCCCAGGCACTGTGGATACAGCAGTAAACCTGGCAGAGATGTCCTCAAGGTCATAGAGAAGGCAGAATTGTACGTTGCTATAACATTTGCCCTGTGGTGGAAAGCAGGATGTACTTCCATGGCCACAGTCAATGGTGTGGCAAAGAGTATAAAACTGTATCTAATATGTGTGTTATTCATTCTGAAGTATTCATTCATCCATCATTTTCAACACTGCATTGAGAACCTACTACGGACCCAACACACACCAAACAGTCCCCACTGAAAGGTGCAGTCACTATCCTGGGTCCAGAAGAAGACAGACAAGTTAGGAAACCTCTCTTTTAAAAAGGGGAGGACACATCACTTTATAATTTGGCCACTTTGAAAATTAAGCACTGACATGATACGATGAGTCCTAAATTTAATGAAACTATGATTTTCATTAGATGTTGGATTTGTTCATTGATATTTTAGTGACATTTTCATAGTGTTTACATGCCAGATAACTTTATAAAATTTAATTTATAAATGGTTAGATGTCATCACAACGTTCTAACAGTTTTAGTATATTTGTCAAATAAATTAAGAAATTAGCAAGAAGGCTTGTCCTCAAGAGAAGGAAAACTTAGCACAAGCAATGATTCACATTATTAACTTGTGACTGAATATACAACTATATTTTTGAGGCTTCATTTTACAACTCTGATTTTTGTCATTAATGAAATAAAGAATGCTAAGGACATCACAGCCAGGAAAATTTGGCTTTTCTGTATAGGTGATCATAGTCTGTCCCTGTTTGATAAACAAAGGCAGGATAGACTTAACCCAAATGTGCTTACTAAAGACTCAGACTGTTCCTTCTGCAGCCCCATTACACTGCTTAAAAATAACCCCCTTGAGGGGTGTCTGGCTGGCTCAATCCATAGAGCATGTGACTCTTGATCTCAAAAAATAAACTCCTCCTGTCCTTTTTATAGTGTAACTATTCTTAATATATTTGCTAAGTCTTTCCTCATGCATAAATAACAGCAATTAACGTGCATTTTTACAGGGCATTAATTAAGATCACTTGTGGCAAGTTCTTAAAAAAAACAAATTTACTTTTTTAATTTTTCTTTTAAATGCTCTTTTTTTCCAACAATAGGCAGACTTTTCTGCATCTTGAAGTTCCCAAAAAGATAAATATTCTCCAATTCCTCACCTGTAGCAGGTATGGGAAATTGGCTCATTTGGACCAAACTGGAGGTTGTTTACAAAGCGATGGGGAGCTAGGGAATAAATGTGTGGCCGTAAATGAGCCTGTACACATCCCTGCGTGTTTATAACCCAAAGTTAACAGACAAAAGCCTCTCAAGTGTTATTCAGATGACTACTCTATTTAAATATGCACCGAAGAATGGAAGGGGAGAAAATGTGGGACCACATTAACCGGTGAGGTTCTCCAAACCTATCTCAGAGGTGATCTAGTTAGAATCCTCATAAAAGTAAAGGCAAATTTGACCAACTATTTAAAACCCTGGTGGAATATCTGATCAGATTTAGAGAAAGCAACAATAACTCAAGAAAACTTCCTGAAAGAAGAAAGCTTTTGAGAGAAGTCTTTTCAAGATTTTATTTTTAAGTAATCTCTACCCCCAAACCTGGGGCTCAAACTCAACCATTGCAAGCTCTACCAACTGAGCCAGTGAGGCACCCAAGACTTTTTTTTAATAAGCCATTTAGATAAAAGAGAAGACTCTTTATTTCCTGATAGTAGCTATGGGTAGGAGCAAAAACAAGGAAAATGAAGGCTATTTTACAGATGTAACTGAAATCTATAAATAGAAATAAGTCAATTTGAAAGTTAAAATAATTTAAAGTGATTGCTGCATTCATGATTATCTTGCCATCATCTAGACAAAACCTATATGTCTATATAGTATTTTAGTCTATTTATCTATATAGTATCATTCACTACACATCCATATAATATTCACATGAGAATTATTTATCTATATTTTGTATTGCTTTAGAATTCTCCAAAGACTAAATTCGACTCTTGAGAAAATACAATAAGCAGGCTTCTCTTTGGGTGAGCACCGAAAGGTCCTACTGACTGTAGAGCTAGTGCAGTTTCCCAAAAGTCCATTAACTTAATTCCTATAAAGCTGATTATGGGAAGAATCTGGCTTAACATTTACTGAGTTCCCACAATGAATGAGACTGGTTTCTTCTAGTAAACTTAAAAAAAAAAAAAAAAGGATCTATGCTGAACAATGTCACAGTCTGAGACAAACGAAACTATTTCAATAAGACTGTTCGTACTTTAAAACATCCCACACTAAATACACCAAAAAAAGGACAGAAGACATTTTATTTTGCAAATGTCTAACATTTCCAGTCGTGTCCCCTACGGAGACTGTTTTGACGCGTGCTACATCAAGAACAGAATAGGGAACTCTTGGACCCTTGCATCTCTATGCATCACACATTTTACACAGAATAAAGTAACATGCCCACTGGTTACACAGCATGTAAATTAAGTTCAACATGTGTGAAAGAGTGAAACCGGGCGCTCCTGGATGGCTCATTTGGTTAAGTGTCCGACTCTTGGTTTCGGCTCAGGTCATGAGTTCAGGGTCGTGGGATCAAGCCCCCCCCCACCCCACCCCCCCAGTCAGTCAGGCTCTGTGCTCAGCAGGGAGTCTGCTTCTCTCTCCCTTTCTCCCTCTGCCCCTTGCCCCACTTGTGCTCGCGCTCTCTCTCTCTCAAATAAATCTTTTCTTTTAAGTAAATCCAAGTCAAGAAACTAAATAACTCATTTCAAGATATGCGAAGACACTGCCTAAAAAGAGTGACGGGCAGAGAAAATAAAATAGCATATACATAGTGGATACTCTGTAAATATTCTCTAAATTAAATTAAATATATTAGCTACACTGACAAAAGCCTACATTCTCTTTTCATCTTGGAAAGTTGCCTTCATCTTGGAATGTAACACAGCAATTCTTTATAATGGTTATGAGAAAAGGCCACTTTTAAAACGACCCCTTGGCTAGAGAAAGAAAAAACGGTTTCAGAATTTTGATCAGGGAGGTGACAGTCCAACATTTATACTGAGCTTTTCCTACCCTGAACTCATGGTCAAGCTGATGACATGTGCAAGCTGTTGAGCTGAGCTCTAGAAACAAAATATCTCTTGAGGGGAAAAAATGGACAGCGGCAGTGAATAGCAGCTGTGTAGTAAAGTGAAGACTTTCTGGTTTTGAATAATTTAATGTAGTGAGAGAAACTGGGTAGTCCAATCAGACAGCACCACTCTGGGCGGTGAACAGCTGAGTGCTTGCCTGCAAATGCACATACATGAGATCATTGTTGTTTTCCCCAATTCCCTGAACGCACATAAACACAGCAAGGGATTCTTTTAGGAACCCGGATTTAAGTTAAAGGTTGTATTTAGTCTCATTTTTTAAAATGAGTGCTCTGCTTCCATTTTTTAAATAATCAGTCTTCGTTTGAATGCAAATGTCTTAAAAATGAGAGGTATTATTATTGTTATTATTATAATAGAACTGATGCTCAGCAGTGACTTTATAGTGAACAGATTTCTATTAAAAAACACAAAATACTTACTGGCAGTGGAGAATTTTTGCAGAGTTTATCATTATAACTCATTCATTTCTCATTTAAGAGTCAGCTCTGTAACAGTCTACGTGAGCCACCTATCCTTCAGGGATGACTATTTGAAGACATTTAAAGATGTAGGTAACCATTTGAAAATAATAAAAGGCACGGGTGACACAACAGGATCTTCTCTGAAGCCACATTTTATTAGAAAGAGCTGGCTGCTGGATTGCCTACAAAGCACCATATCCTGAATTTTGAAAGAAAGAGGAACATTCAGAGGAATGGACTGACAGCAATTTCAGTAATTAACAAGAGGGGAAGGAAAGAGTAAATTTAAACGTATTTCAAATTTGAGCTCTTTTGACCCATCAGCTGGCTTTCAGATAAACTACCTTCCCTATGGCATTTTCAGGGGCATGATTTGAATGCCATTTCATGAGGGAAGGGAAAATTAAAACGTGGGCTGTATGCCTTCTAGGTTCAAAAGAGCACACAGTTCTTAGGACACAACTCTAAAGGACTCATACAGATGTTTTAAAGGTCAAAAATTTTACTAAGTACATTTTTTACTGGTTATCTTTAGAACTTTTATTAAATGCTTAAGAAGCCACCTAATTTTCTAAAATGTCTCAAGAGGAAGAGTCCAGTTATAGCAGACAACAAACACAGCAGGCCATCACGGACATGTGGGAGGATTTCTTTCCGTTATGCAAAACAACTGCATGCATCACAATAAAACAGAAGTATATACATAAGAAAAGCACCAGTTCTATCCTTTCTTATTATCATACTTCCGGTATGCTCACAGGCATAAAATTAACATTGGCCTTCAATGCAGCTTTGTTTTGTGATGCACATTTTTGGCCTGTTTGAGAAATTTCATTTATTCCACAAACATTCCCTGAGTGGCCATAATGTCCTACACAGAGTACTAAACACTTGGGATAAATACCATCCGTGACCACAAAAAGCTCACAGTCTACTGGGGAGCACTTAGACCAGGACATTGGGAAAGACCACGAGAGAGGTAACAATAATTGTCGACACATGTTGAACTACTACTTCATTTAATCATCACATTATTGTCATTTCATAGGTGACGAATTGAGGACTTACAGAGCAGTTAAATTCACCCAAGAGCAATTAATTAAAAATAGGAAAGGACAGGGTTTGAACCAAAGCCCCCTGACATCGATGCACATAGCAGAAACCTTTATGTGCTAGTTCTTCAAAGAACTATGGAAAACCAAGAAAAGGGAGTTAAGAAAATTAGGGAGGGGTGAGGAAGGAGCTTTTAAAGAGCTTTCACTCACACCGTCGCTGTAGAAGAATGAAGGAGTCAGGACCTGAGCGGTTTCCTTATACATTTTTTGGAAAAATAAGTTAGTATGCCAAAGTAAATCTTGGAATTGCCCTGGATTTATTTAGCTCCGTGAAGAAACAACCGTAAAGACGTTCTCAAACACCGATGAACACGTTCACTGTTCCCACTGAAGGAAGCAAATTAAGATGTAAAACTGAAGAGAAGCAGAAACACCTCACATTCTAAAAATCGAGAAAAGGCAAACATTTGTGAACAAGAAACAGTGGTAAAAGAGAAAAAGTCCTTCGGGGCTGTCCATCAGCACAGGTAAGCATCCACAGCTCTCATGGGACCACACAGCCAAGGAGACCCGCTCCAAGTAGGCAAAGCCAATGGAGAACATTTTCCAGGTCGACTGAGGGTGCAGAAAATTTTTTAACAAATTAGCCCATCTTCTTAATAACTAGATGCGAGCAACTTCATGAAATTATTTTCTGTACACTATACTGCTTTGGCCTCATCGCAACCCTGTGAGGTATGAGTTTTTAAGTATTTCTATTTTATAGCTAAGAAAAGCAGGTAAACAAGTTAAAAGCATAAAGCAACTTACCAATGAAGGAACTGGAATGCACTTGTTACTTTCATCTTTCCTACCAAAATGATCTGTCCTGTGCCTGATTGCCTCAGGACCATGTTCTCAATTCAATAAGCATATCTTAAGATTTTACACAAATCACTATGCTAGCTGTTTATGGAGGGGATGGAAACCACATGCTCTCCACCCCTGAGGAACTCCTTGTATGAATCTCTGCTATAGAATTGCCCAATTAATCCTGCATAATATGTTAATGAATGACAATATGCTAATGCTCTGTTTCTCAAACTAAGGAAATACTAGTTCCAAAATAAGTTCCTTGAAAAAAAGGGGGGGGCGGTTCCATGGGGAAAAAAGATTGGAAAATACTGTATAGTATATATCTAACTTGTAGATTTAAAATATAGGTTTGCTTATTTAAGGCTCTGATAAGGTGTGCAATAAACAAACCTATTTATTTTTGCTTACCTAATATTTCTCAAGCCAAGCTGAACTAATGTTCCTTGAATATACTTTGGGAAAGTCTGCGTTATATGTCACCCCTTATAGGGGTTATTTTTGTATTTGTCAAAAATATCTTTCCCAAAAGAAGTGACTGCAAAGGTAGGGATTTCACCCCCATGCTATGCCAATAAAGGAGATGCTGACAGATGATTCCTTTGCCATCCCTTAAATCGGTTTCCATAGAAAGCTGGTACTTTGCCTGAGCACAGGATATAATGTTAGAGGCCAGTCCAATTTTCTGTCTTCCATACGCCAATCACAAGTCAATCAAATACACAATTTCTGGCAAGAGCTGCAATGAGTCACTCAGGTCTAAAAATAACTCTTGACCATATGTGGTACACATCTAGATCCTTCTCCAGAATCTAACATCTATGTTCACCAACTGTAAGGTGCTACTCAGTTATAAGCATTTCCCACTAATATATAACATACTAATCTGGTATGAAAAAGGTCATACAAAACAATCAAAATCCCCACTTTTTTTATTTGTATAGAAATTTTGCCAACATTAAATGTTCCATCACAATATTTGGCAAATACATACTGGCATTCATACACTTTAAACTTTAACAGATTTTGAAAGGAATAGGTCCAAAATAATCATTCCAGCCTTTGAAAGAGAAAAATCTATGCTCTAAAGAATGTTTCTAAGATAGCATTTTAGCTATAAATCAGATTTGTTTCCCAAGAACAATCTTAAACTACATGTTTTAAATAAACTAATCTTAACTCCCATTTAATTCTGGGAGGAGTGGTCTGGGAAAACAGATTCCATTGTTTAGACATAAATTAATATAGGTTTCTTTTATGAGTATCGCAACGATGGATATGCATTCCTAGGAGAGCGTGTGTTTGCGTTTGAGAACTTGAGGCCCTAGGCGCAGAAATATTTTAAAAGTATAAGATATAAGCAAACCAGGAAGAAAAATAAGGAACAGGATGAGGCCTGGCAGGTGTCATGAGTAAGAGAACACATCTGAGCATCTAGAATCAGCCGAAAGCCCAGTTTGACACAGACTCAATATTAGCCCAGCCCTCATCCTACTCCTGCATCTGGGGTTCAGACTCACGGAGTGTGAGGAGATGAGACCAGTTCCAAGACCACTTGCTGTTCTTCTGAGGTTGGCCGCTACCCACAACCCTCCTCCAATCCAGCTTTGCAGGTCACCAAGTCATACAAAATAATAACAGACCCAGCTTTCAGCGAGTCAAGAATCAAATTGATTCCTACGGTGCCAGGACAGAAGAGGCACGGATATTCCTTGCCGATCAATTCAAAATGGAATCTTCTTTCCCTTTGGGTAAATTCAAATGTAGACTATCTGACGGAATGAATCATTTTCAGTAGAAAAGTTTCAGCTCAGGCCACAGCCTAGTACCACGAAAGTATGATGATCACTTCTTCCTGCTCAGGAAGAGAGCTGGCGGTGTGAATGAACACCTTCCATCCCTAACCTGCTAATTTAACCAAGTAAACCTCTCACTTGCCGGTTCTACCACAGGGAAAGCTTTGTGTAGAGATGTTTTGTTTTGGGAGAGCTCTTCTATTATAATAACTAAATCCTTAGGCATTAGCTCTTTCTTTTTAAAGTTCAGAAAAAAGAGTTTTTTATGAAGATTTTGTTTATTTGTTTATTTGAGAGGCAGTGCAAGAGTGAGAGAGCACATCATAGAGGGTGGGGAGAGCAGAGGGAGAGGGAGAAGCAGGCTCCTCCCTGAGCAGGGGGCCCCATGCGGGGCTCGATCCCAGGACCCTGGAACCGCGACCTAAGCCGAAGGCAGATGCTTAATCCACTGAGTCAACCAGGTGCCCCCCAAAAAAGAACTTTTGATTAGGAAAACTAACAAACTTGACACCTCTCTCTTACTGGAAGGTAAAATGAATATGGGTTAGTTGATCCAAGTTTTAATCAAGTAAATGCTTTTGTTAAGCCAAATATTATTTCCTAGTAGCTTAATCAGAAATTTTATTTCAAACAAACAAAAAACAGATACTTACAAGTGAAAAATAGTTAAGACACTGCCCTTAGAGCAGGGGCCTCTGTTAAAACACACATCTGTACAAGCTCTACTGGCACCGGTAAATTCCACTGCATGTTTCCTGCCTTCTTGTCATCCAATCTTCAGTGACCTAATGTCCCCAGTGTCCTTTCTCCAGTCCTCCCACACTGTTCTTACAGCCTTCATACTGTCCTTCCAACTCCTACTTCTCAATTCCCCAGAGGGCAAGGACTAGCTTGTGTATCACTGCACAGCCCATCGAACTTGGCCCACCTAGAGTGTGGGGTGCTCAAAAAAACATTAACTCATCTATTGCTACCTCAGAATAAGGGTGGATATTCCTTTTTCATTTCTTAAAATATTTTACTGTAGAAGGAATTTGAAAATCATTTAAGAATGGTGAATACTCTCCAACGTCCTAAAAAGTTAATTCATACAGTACTATCAAACTTACATACTAATCAGAACTCTCTGTTCGCTAGTGTTAGAAATAAGACAGCAGGCCCACGGTGGAGTCACTGGTGCTAAGCCCCACATCACCAAACTGAGACTTAACTTACCTGCAGTTTTATCTGTCCCAGAAATGGAATCTTAAACCAGTCAATTAGGAATCACCTGATCAGCACTCGTTAGGGATTCTGCCTGATAGACCCCTGCATCGCCTAAAGGAAAGTAACCTCACGATAACCAACCTGCTTTTTTGCCTAGTATTAACTTCCTTGTTCCCACTCCCTTCTGCCTATTAAAGTCTTTCATTTTTTTACAGCTCCTCGGAGCTCCTTTCTACCTGCTAGATTGGATGCTGAACCATTCATGAATCAGTGAATAGAGCCAAGAAGATCTTTAAAATTTAGTCAGTTGAATTTTGTTTGTTAACACTAGTTCACTGAAATTTCTAACTTACTTAATCTCCTCTTATAAAGTGGTGGAGAGAAAAATCACCCTTGTGACTTTTTAGTGTTGGTTCATAACAGTTTATTTCTACCTTTAAAAATACAATGGACAGGGGTGCCTGGCTGGCTCGGTAGGTTAAGTGTCTGCCTTAGGCTCAGGTCATGAGCCCAGGGACCTGGAATCAAGCCCCATATAGGGCTCCCTGCTCAGCAGGGAGTCTGCTTCTCCCTCTCCCTCTGCCCCTCTGCTCATGCTTTCTCTGGTTCTCTTTCAAGCAAATAAGTAAAATCTTTAAAAATAAATAAATAATAAATTAATTAATTAATTAATTAATTTTTAAAAATCCAATGGATAGGGGCACCTGGCTGGCTCAGTCAGTGGAGCATGCAACCCCTGAACTTGGGGGTCATGAGTTCAAGCCCCATAGTGGGTATGGAGCCTACTTAAAAATAATGATAAAAAAATTAAAAAAACAATGGATAGACATTTGTATTTTGTTATTAAGTAACCATGAACTTAAAGTTCCCTTCATTTAACAAGAAACTATAAAGCACATAATGCAAAACATTCGAGTTCACTTCTGTAAGATGAATTAAATCTGGGGGGGGTGTCTTTATGAGGAATAAAACATTTTATTTTAAAACACTGTTTTATTCAGCTAATGACTGATTTCGTTTTCTCCGTAATGTGTATTGAGTGCCTGCGGTGTGCCTGATTCAGGCTGGGTGCTGGAGGCACAGTTCCCCCTCACAGAGTTTGCAATCTAAAAGAGAAATCTGCAAATCTTGAAAGACTGTACATTCCAGGTATCGAAGTAAAAGAACTATTGTTTTCATCTTCAAAAGCACACTGCAGCCTAACAGTAACACCTCTTTAGAGTTGTATTTAACTTGAAACAAAACAACATAAAAGTTAACATTCGCTTCCCTATAATCTTGAAGAGACAGTGTAACACGTTCTGAGGCGCCATCTCTAATAGTAGAATAACAGAAGGTTCTAGGTAAGCAGACAGTAGGAGAATCACGAACATTTAGGTGAGCTTTATCTGTGCCTATGATGCCATGGCTTTGGTTATTTGAAATAACTGAAATGGACTTGTCACATTTCTAATTCGTCTTTATGTTCAGAGAACGGTATGAAACTAATCTTCAAACTTTCTAAGTCTACATGCTGAGACCTGCTAGACCTCACTACATAAAATGTTTTCTAGGATCTCATTTTAGGGTTTTGACAGCAAGCTTATACAAACCTTTCCCCTCATATTAGTTGAAGGTAAGAAAAGTTTCCTGTTTGAAGATTTATTATTGATCAACCATATGCTCTGCCTTTGAAGATCAAAGTGTCTCTATTACTCACTTATTTTAATATTCTTCAGTTTGATTCCTAAATATCATTACAAAACTATTCTGGCCCTGCATTGAGAATTTTTAGCCTTCTCTGTCATTAAAATATATATATATA
>NW_024423453.1:52212773-52237245 GCF_017311325.1 Ursus maritimus | reverse complement strand
TCAAGCATCCTATGCTAATGTTATTAGCCCAGATTATTTTAACAGTACGTTTACTAAAACCAGGCCTTATATCATTTGAAGAGTTACATCATTTCCAAAGAGCAGAAGCATAGTGAAAAAAGCCCCAAGCACATTTTTAAATCCATTTATTAATACCAAATGAATCACATTTAACGTAAATAAAACGTGCCTTGACATACTCAGAAGGAAGATGCGTACGACGGCTATATGGCGACATCAGTTGAAATAAAAACCTGGTCACGAACTACTCATCTCAACTGGCTAAAGCAGAGAAATTGGGATATTCCTTTTTTCCTTAGGCCGTATGCAGTTTCAGAATGGAAATACCAGTCAGAGGCTACTTTTCCACCCTGGAAGGAAGACCTATGCGTCTGCACCCACCACCACCCAGTGTTGCCCGTATCTTTCACCCTCCTGGAGCGCCCACAGAGGCGCGCATACCTAATACGCACGTACAAGTAGGGATGGGTATGCAGAGCCTGCAGGACCCAATAAGCTCGTCCTCTGGAAATGAGGAAACAAATGAGAAAGGACTCTTTCTCGTTTCCTCTAAGTCCCTGACTTCTGCACCTTATCTTTCTACTCTTGGCTGCAAGGAAGGTCGACCTCCTCTCTGAGGACTCTCAATCATTCCCTCCGGTCTTTGATAAAGCGAAGTGAGACTGACCGCCGGATTTTGCTTGCGTGCGGATTTGCGTACTTCGCGCTCCTACCTCCACCCCTCCCGCCCCCCCCCGGGCCCAAGCTCACTATGGGGTGAACTAAGGGCTGCGGGTGGGCTCAAGGCTTGGGGGGGGGGGGGTGGCAGGAAGGACCGCAGAGATGGGGAACCCGGCAACCCGCAACGCTCTAGGTCAGGTTCATGTCCATCTCCATTCCTCCCTCCACTTGTCACCTTCCACCCCAGGCGCCCTTTCCCAAAAATCACCCCTGGGCCCACCTCTTTCCCTCCTGCCCCCACCGCCAGCGGTCCAAGCCTCCGCGGCCCTCCGAGACGCCCCCAGAGATGGCAGGGTGCAGCGCCCTTACCAGGCTCGTGGACACCGGGGTTGTCGGACAGCTCGATGACCAGGAGCTCCCGGCCCTCGAAGCTGCGCCCCACCGTGTAGATCCTGCTGATGGCGGTGCACTGCAGCCACACGGACACCAGCGCCTCGCGCAGCTCGGGGTAACGGTGGTACTCGAAGGAGATGCCGTCCTCCTGCTGCAGCCGCCGGCGCCGCCTCATGCCCGCCGCGGGCGCCCCGGGCTCCTGGGCTCCGGCGCCCAGCAGCCACCCGCAGGCGGCCAGCGCCCCGCACAGCGCCAGCAGCGCCCGGCCTCCTCGCGCGGCCATCGCCCCGCGCCGCCGCCGCCCGTGCCTCCCTGCGCCCGCGGCCTCTTTTGTCTGGACTCCGGGACTCTGCCGGCCGGCGCTGCGGCGGGCGCCAAGTTCCGCAGCAGCCTCCGCACGCCTCACCTTCCCGGGCCGACTGAGCGCCGGCGCGCGCGGGGGCCACCCAGAGGAGAGGGGCGAAGCGGCGGCTGGGCGGGCCGCACTACTGGCCGCCGAGCCCAGGGGAGCTGCAGGAGAAACCACTGCGAGGAGGGGGCCGGCGCGCGCCGGCGGGAGTCGGCGGGGATGGGGAGGGCGGCTTGCGTGCTTGGCTCGGAACCGCGTCCACAGCCAAATGGCGCCGGGGACGACGCAGGTGAAGTGACAGCTACGGGCAGCGTTTGGGAACGTTATTGTCATTGACAGACCCAAGACATTGCGTGTGGAAAAATACTCTTGGATTGCTGGGGGAGCCTTTTAAAGTAACATCTGTTCTAAGCCGACCAGGGTTTCCATCTTGGATGCACCAATAATTAGAGAATATTCCAGAAAAAAAAGGGGGGGGGAGGAAGGATTGGCAGCCACTTACCCTTTCCCTATGACGTATCTTTAATGACGGTATTGATAGTCCAAACACAAACCCAAAAGTTGGGTTTGCATTTATTGCAAGGTCCGGATGGAAAACAGAATATTGTGCACTTTGATTTAGAGGTTTAAGAGAATAAAAATGCATTCTATCATTTTGCAGATAGTGTCTTTAATTGTATTAAACACACATTCCTGGATTCTTTCAGGGGGAAAAAAACGATAAGGCTGTCATTTGGCAGTGCCTGTGCCAACCCCCTTCTGTAGCAACCCTTGGAAAAACAAAGTACAACACTGGGTGTGCACTGGACAATGGATTTAGTTTGAATTATGATTAAATCTTTCAGGAGCAGTTTATCTGGGTAGTTCTGGCTTAGAGTTTCTTAATAGATGGTAACCAGAATGTTGGCCAGGACTGCAGTCATCTGAATGCTTGATTGGGGCTGATTTTTTTCAAGAACAAATTCAAAAATAAAAAGATTAAATCCTGTGATAGAAAGAAAACTCCAATCATGAGGGATAATGCCTTCATAACCCTCCTAAAGTTATTGTAAAAATATATAATCACTTAGAGCTTTAAATGCCCAGCCTTTAGACAAAATTTCTATTCCTGGAGCAATTCTGAAACATGTTATTCTGAAGAGGTTGCCATTTGGATTTAAGAACAGTGCAAATCTAAATAAATAAATAATCCATCGAGTACTCCAATCAAGCAAAAAGATTGGACACCATGAGGGTAATTTTCCGTGTTAGACTTTTTTTCTTTTTTTTTCTTTTAAGATTTTATTTATTTATTTAACAGAGGGAGAGACAGCCAACTAGAGAGGGAACACAAGCGGGGGAGTGGGAGTGGGAGAGAAAGAAGCAGGCTCCCAGCGGAGGAGCCTGATGCGGGGCTTGATCCCAGAACTCCGAGATCATGCCCTGAGCTGAAGGCAGACGCCCCGAGACTTTTTTTTTCCTTAACTTGCTCTTTCTCCACCTGTCTAACAAGGCATCACACTGAATAAACATTTTCTCCCAGAAAATGACATTTAAATGAGTTTATTGGATCAAAAGAAAAATGTTTCTGGAAAAACAGGTTCCACACCCCTCTGCCTACATTTCCTACAGCATCTTTTCTGGATTTTTGGGGGGGGCAGGAAGCTGCCACTAGGAAGACACGCCACTCAGTTAGATTTGAAGCCAGCCACGTTCCTTGTCAATGTAGCAGAGCTAAGAATGTTATATGTTCCACTATGACCCGTCTGTGTTTGATTACATAGTCCAGAAGAATAAAACCAGAGTTATAATTACATTTCTAAAATCATGCCCAAAAGAGCAACCTTAGAAACCCAGAAAAAGAAGACAGAGTAGCTAAAACCAGTAACTTCAGAAGTGGGAAGTTAAGATTTTCATGTTAGCAATTTAAGGTAACCACACGAATTTGCGGCTAGGTGGGGCATATGGACTAGTGACTACACACATGAGCAACATAATAGCGATTGAAGTCTTGTGCTGCCCTTTAGCTGGCTATCTCTTTAAACAACGGGGGTGCTTTCTATTTTTTCCCAAATTTCAATTTTATGGGTCGCTTTTGCTTTTTTTTTAAGTGGATGGAATTTTAATAGCTATGTAGAGTCACTTAAGGGGGAATCTCTTTGCATCTTAGAAGTTTGTTTCCTTTAAGTATAAAACAAAAGGTTTTGACTGGATTACTCATTTGGGTGCAGTAGAATCATGCCGCGAGTTTGTAAAATGTGCAGCTTCCCAAGCCCCCATCACCGCGGGAGTTCTGAGCTGTGTTCCCTGTATTAGTGAGGCTCCAGGTTTTAACAGGAGCACCAGGTATTTCTGATTTTGCTGTTTGACTGACAACCGCACTTTGAGAAAGACTGTCCTACATGTTTTCCAAGGCCTTTTTCAGATCTGAAATGCTGTGATTCTTGGGGCACCCGGCTGGCTTAGTACGTTGAGCGTCTGCCTTCGGCTCAGGTCATGATACTGAGGATCAAGTCCCATATGGGGAATCCCTGCTCAGCAGGGAGTCTGCTTCTCCCTCTGCCCCCCGCCCCCCATGCTCTCACTCTCTCCCTCTTTCAAATGGGTGAAATCTTTAAAATAAAACAGAATAAAATAAAATTAAAAATACTATGATTCTGGAAGGGTTGTTTTGTTTTGTTTTGTTTTTGTTTTTTTAGAAAAAAAAATCCCTGCTCATCTGATAGATGTTAAAGCTCCTTGCCTATTTGGGAGCATACCGCAAACACCAAGGAATCAGTTCAAAGGCATTAAAACTTGGTCTTTGAACTTCTGGGCTATTTTAGGTGTAGGTCACTCCCGCTGGAGTGTGTATTACTTGTTTGTGGCTTCATAGACAGTTATATAGAAGGTTACATACTCATCCTCACTGCTAGACAGAAAATCTTGCATGCTAAGTCTCTAATGTGTTTGACGTTGTGTAGCCAGAGTTCAGTCTAGTATGCAACTTACATTTAAAATTGTGTATGTGCGAGAGAGAGAGAGAGAGAGATCCTTTTTCATGTCACTTGTGAACATCTGTATGGGCATACTTAAACTACCCAAGCCTCCATTTCCTGCATCACTTCTACATCACTTCATGCCACTTCCATGTGTGGTTGTGTCAAATGGATAAACGCAAGAGTAATAAAAAGTTGAAAGCTTTGGATGCACTTGAATTTTTAAAGTGGAATTAGACGTGGATGAGGAAACAGGGAAGGGCTGAGGAAAACTTATAAAAATCTCTAAAACTTCTACTCTTAGATTTGTCCCCACACCTGTTACTTTACCATAAAGAACCTGACACTGTTACCGCCATAACAGTAGGAAAAGCATTATCCTGTAAAGGCCTTGTTCCTAAAACAACCAAGAACCAGCCAATGGGTGAGCATATGCTTATATGCTAAATTTAAATAGACTATTTAAATTGTGCTTGTACGCTTCATTTTTTTATGATTTTCCTCTTCCACTGATTATTTTTCCCCATTAACCAAGGCACTAAATGTTCCAGTTGCATTAGGTAAGAAGGTAGATGTGTACCAGAGCAGACGGGTCACAACCAAATGCATTCTTCAATCAGTACTGACAGTACTCCCTCTACAACTATCACCACCTAAATATCGAATTACCGACTCAAATTGAACGTAGTCCAAAGGGTTTATCAGTGTTTTTCTACAGCTCTATCTTGTACTATATCCTAGAGGCCACCCCAGAATTACCGACCTCGCAGCAGCATTGTCCAAAAACGTAATGTGAACCATGTGTGTAATTTTAAATGTTCTAATAGCCATGTTTTTAAAAAGCAAAAAGGAACAGGTGAAATTAATTTTAATAATAAATTTTGCTTAACCCAATATACCCTAAATATTATCATCTCAGCTTGCAATCAATTTAGAATCTATTAATGAAATATTTTTCCATACCAAGTCTTCGAAATCAGTGTGGTTTACATCATAGCACTTCAGTGCAATTCAAACTAGCCGTATTTAAAATGCTCAATAGCCACTCGTGGTTAGTGACAACTGTATTGGACAGCTGACAGATCTTACATTCCAATCTTCTAAAATTATTCCTTGTGATTTATCTTCATGGTTAATCCTGTGGTCCCAACACTCACTGGTTATTTCTTTGCCTGGACTACGGCAACATCCTTCCCAGGATAGGACTCTTCTCCACCGCTGGTTAATCCAAGTTTTTAAATCTCGCTGCCAAAACCACCTGCTTCATCATTCACCTTAATTACACTATCTACCATCCTGTCAATGTCCATCACTCAGTGGATCAAAACCAAAGCTGACATCCCCTTTGTGAAAATTAGTAAAAGGGAACCTTGCTTAGGATGGAGTCAGGAGGCCAGCAGAGGGAGCTCGCAGCCCTACCGCTCCTGGCCCATTGCAGACGCAATAGGAAGAGAGAGACCCTGCCGGAAGATACTACCTTGTATCCCAGCAGAGGGAAGGAAGGTTTCTTCCTCCCCTGGCAACAGCCCAGCCAATGAGAGACAGTTACAGCTCAGGCAATGAAAAGCCACTACACTACCAGCTCCTGGTTTACTCCAATGAACTTTCAGTTTATAACAGCCTCTCCCAACACCTCCCCTGCCTCTCCATAAAAGAGCATTCCTCTCTTTACTTCTCCAGACTTACCTATGGCTTTGCCCTAGCTTGCTTGTCCTGGATTAAAATTCGGTGCTATTCCTGAATACGCCCCTCTTTTGCTGGTGAAACAATTAGCAGCTTTATTTTTAAGGTTAACACCTTCCTCAGAGAGTTTTATTGGAGAGCCCTGGGAAATCTTAACTTCTTGTATCTCCTGCTGCTTCTTTCACTAGGTCATTTTATCTCCCAACCTATTACTTTGAATTCCTGCACCACCATCCCCCAAACTACAACTATACACACACACACACACACACACACACACACACACACACACCATCCTTACCTCCTACTCTGTCTTCCCTCCCCCCATGGCCAACCCTATCCCCTAAACCTATTTCCGTCCTCCTCTCCTCCACCAGGCAGTCCCCCTCTCCTATTCTTTCAGGTCCTCTTTCTCTCCTTGCATTTCCCCTCTGCGCCATTCTCACCTATCCTCTTTTTTAAAAAACTGAAATTCCGACTTGAGTTCACTTTCCCCAGCTAACACCCAAACACCTGAACTTTGTCACATCTCATTCACTCTTTCACTCAATTCTACTCTGGAGGTTCTATGCATCTAATAAGACTCAACATTCATTGACCTTTCCTGGGCTTCCACAGGGCCCCACACTCGGCTTAGTGTTCTCCTGCTTCACGGGCTCTGGGTAGTCTCACCCATGCTCACGGTTTTAGTTATCACCTCCCTGCTCCCAAGATCCAGAGTCCCATATCCATTCCCCCCACTCAGAGATAGAGTCCGCCTTCCTTGCGTGTTTGTCTCCACAGCCTACCACAGCGGAGCCACAATCATAGGTCAATATGATTGCATGTGAATGAAGGCATTAGTACCTTCCTAACTATGGCACTCAGACCTCTCCCCTTGTTTGCAATGTTCTGCTTACTCAATAAGCTCCTGGATTCCCGCCTTCTCCTTCAGGAGCCTTTCCTCAGTGTGACCCAACCACCACAGCCTTCTCTTCACTCAGCAACCATAGTTTCCAAGTCGCTTGCATAAAACATAAGTCATTTGCCAATTTTCTCATTTGATCTGTGTACTTATTCAATGTAGTTTCTATTTCTCTCTCCATTATTATTGTCTGTATTATAATTTCAATTCTACCACACTACAAATACAATATTCAGGAAAGAAAAGTGGGTTTTCTATTAGGTTCTTACCTTTGGAAACCAAACTGCTGGAATGAAAATCAGATTGCCAATTCCCATTGCCAAAGAATGACTGGTTTTCCCCTCAGCTGCTGGAAGTTGACCAGTACAAACAATGCAGAATAACTTGATGATACGGGATGCTAACACTTTATGGTGCTCAGGAATGCGAACTATTACAGAGACGGACGAACAAGTACGGGAATCTTTCACCATAAACAACAACCAGGCCTTATCTATTGGGTTACTTTTCAATCCATCATATTTCTTGCACCTTTTTAAATCTCAAGTGTCCAAAAAAGAAAGCGGTTCACCTCTTTGTTTCATACAACTTACAAGACATTGGGGCGAAACAGTCTCTTATTTAGTGAAAGCTGCTCACTTCTTCACAGGACTACAGAATATCTCCTGCCCAACATTTTGGAAGCCTCTCTGCTACTAGATGGACTGACCAAGATGCTAATTCAGTCAAAATTAATGAGGTTAATCACGTACACAGAGAGCAAAACAAACTAGCCTCTCATTCATGACCAGACTACGCCCTTAATTTCAGAGAAGTTTTGTGACAACAAACCCAGCTCCACTGAAGCCTGGGTCAGATGGCTGTAGGTGGGTGAGTGGTCAGTCATAGTGTTATTAGCAAAAAAGAAAAAAAATATACAGCACATTCATCAAGTGGGCACTCAACCAATATTCACCAACAGCGATGGCTTCCATAGAGTACCATGATGTAATTATTGCTGTTACGCACCTCAGTTCTGACCGATTATGGTCTTTGAAGTTAAGTCAGGATTCTCCTACACCCTGAACACAACACTTGTATTGACCCTTTTGTTGAAAAGTAACCCGTATGTGGAGTCAGTCCGAGTTACTGAAGAAGGGGGCTTGGTTTGCTCCCCACGTGGTGGCCCGATTTACTCCGGGGGTCTGCATCCTCAGATAGGTAGCTCAGGAGAGGATGGATCATTCCACTGGGTAGATGAAGGGCCTGGAGGCATGGAGTGGTCACTTCCCAGCAGAGTCCCATCGGTGGCTGAGCCTAGGTCTTGGGGCCAGGTTTGCCTTCTCGCAAGTGACTTCACAGCTTGTCTCTTTTGGTGGGAATCCTGTGGTCAAAAGAATAGAGTTCAGATGAGAACTTAGCTCAGATTTGTGTAGGCAAAGCGTGGGGAGTATATCATGGAGAGAGAGAGAAATAGTGAAAGAGAGAACAAAAGCAGAGGAAGAAGAGGAGTGGGGGAAAGGGAATAAGAAAGAATAAGAAGACAGAGGAAGAGGGTCAGCTGGGTGGCTCAGTCAGTTAAGCCTCGGACTCTTGATTTCAGCTCAGGTCTTGATCTCAGGGTCATGAGTTCGAGCTTCACATTGGGCTCCGTGCTGGATGTGGAGTCTACTTTAAAAAGAGAGAGAGAAGGGAAGAAAAAGCAAAAGCAAGGTGGTTGAAAATCCAGTACTATCTCTATTCAAGGGCCTCAGAAACTTTATAAACTTCATCTACTTTAGTAGGAAAAGTGTAGGAAATTTACCTTCCTTATGGATGATTAATCCTAATTCAAATTGAGGAATCTTTGTAACTAATGCAAGACACGCAGTAGCCTAACAAAAACAAAAGCATAACATTTATAAGGCATTTCAATGATTACAAAATGTTTCTCCTGCGTTTTCCAGCTAGATTCTCACGATGACCTCATTTTATTATCCACATTTCACAGATAAGCCACTTGAAGTCATGGAGAATAAATTCAAAAGCAGGGATACGCAAGATCAAAGAGAAATGTTATTAACTCAAAGTTATATTTTAGAATCGCCCCTTCATTTAATTTTTTGGACCTGAGCTGATTCTCTTTCAGGAAAATGTATCATAAATCCAAAGTCTCAGCATGTTCCTGGGAGCCAAGAACGAATTGAATTTCTGTGTTTTCCTCCCGTCTATGAAAAAATTATTATTTCTGTGCCTTTAACAATAATAAAATGTGGTGTTCTTGAGACTTAAATTAAAATGACATACTCTGCTCTTTAAAATAAAAGATACCATGAGGCACCTGGGTGGTTCAGACAGTTAAGCGTCTGCCTTTGGCTCAGGTCATGATCTCTGGGTCCTGAGATGGAGCCCCACACTGGGCTCCCTGCTCAGCCGGGAGCCTGCTTCTCCCTCTCCCTGTCCTCCCTGCTCGAGCTCTCTCTCTCTCTCCGTCAAATAAATTTTAAAAAATCTTTTTTAAAAATACCAAAAATGAAATAAAAAAGATAATATAATAACTTGCTTATAAAATGTTATAGTAAGCCCTAGTAGCTAAGGGAAGGTATTGCTTTTTAGCCTCTAATTTTTCCACTAATATCATACATAGAAAAAAATCAAAAGTGCATTTTCTCTTATATACCCATGTTTGGGAATGAAATTACCAAAATGAAAATCAAGTGCCATGCTCTCATGAGACAAATGTCACAAAAGGTGATTGGTTTTCTCTTTAACTGTAAGATGTTGGCCATCTTATACATTTTTTAATGTTTTTTTATTATATTATGTTAGTCACCATACAGTACATCCCCGGTTTCCGATGTAAAGTTCGATGATTCATTAGTTGCGTATAACACCCAGTGCACCATGCAATACATGCCCTCCTTACTACCCATCACCGGTCTATCCCATTCCCCCACCCCTCTCCCCTCTGAAGCCCTCAGTTTGTTTCTCATAGTCCATAGTCTCTCATGTTTCATTCCCCCTTATGATTACCCCCCCTTTCTTTATCCCTTTCTTCCCCTACCGATCTTCCTAGTTCTTATGCATTTTTAAAATTTATAAGTTAATAAATCTTGTAAATAAATAAGGTATTTAATTCTGGATCAAGTTAAGGTGCTCAGGAATCTCCAGTGGTAACTCTAAGCATTGCCCAGATGCCCACAGCAGTGCACGACTCTTTCATTATAATTGATAATCATTTCTACTTGGATCTTTAATACTCTGGTCAAAGTGTGGTCCCCACACCCCTTCCCGACACACAACCACCCACCCGCCCACCCACCCCACCCCACACACACACAAAACCCCTGTGTTTCTCCCAGTGTATTTCACCTCAGAAATGGCCTCATTTTCAGGGCGCCTGGGTATTGCAGTCAGTTAGGCATCCAACTCTTGGTTTCGGCTCAGGTTGTGATCTCAGGGTGGTGAGATCCAGCCCCACATCAGGCTCCACATTGAGCATGGAGTCTGCTTGGGATTCTCCCTCTCCCTCCACCCCACTCACACCCTTGATATCTCTCTCAAATCAATAAATAAAGACATTTTTTCTATTTGTTCAATAAAATTCCAGTTGACAGCCTCGATCTTCCCTTTTTCCCCATGCTCCACATCAACAATTTCCATCAATTCTATCCGATATATAGATATATATAGATATATAGATATATATGTATAGATACATCAGATGATAGATAGATGATAGATAGATAGATAGATAGATAGATAGATAGATAGATAGATAGACAGATAGATGGCATCCCCCCCTTCTTGCCATGACCACTGCCACCACCCTAATCTCAGTCGCTAACTTATCTCACATCAACAATTGCGATTGCCTCCTGATTCCCCTGTTTCTGTACCTGCCCACCCCAAATTTATTGTTCATACTGTAGTCCATTTTCAAAATGTAAATCAGATTATATCACCCTCCTGCTAAAACTTCCCAGGAGCTTTCCAATGTACTTGGGATAAATTCCCAACTCCTTACCGCGACTTTCCTAGTCCGCAGAATCTATCTCCCGCCTACCTCACCCATCTCCTCCAGAGCCACTCCCTTAGGACCTCTATGCGCAGTGGGCACTCCCGGGGACCATCCGTCATAGCTTCTTGTCCACTGCCTTCAACACATTCATCACCAAATGCTGTTTCTTTACTTATGTTCTTTTTTCTCTCCTAGAGAAGATGAGCACTGTGAGGGTAAGTTCCTACCACCAGAGTCTAACCTATAAAGAGGTTTAATAAATATTTTTTGAAAACAATGAGATATATGTCCACAAGAACTTTACGCCTTTTAAACTTCAGTGATTTTAAGGAAATAACCAATCTACCTCTAAAAGAAGAATATCATCCCTAATAGACTTAATATCTACAATCTTTTTTTAAAGAATTTATTTATTGATTTGAGGTGGGGAGGGGAGAGAGAGCATGAGCAGGGGGAGGGGCAGAGGGAGAGTGAGAGGCAGACTCCCCGCTGAGCTGGGAGCCCCACGCAGAGGTCCATCCGAGGACCCTGGGATCATAACCTGAGCCAAAGGGAGACGCTTAACTGCCCGAGCCACCCAGGCGCCCCAATATCTACAATCTCTAAACTAAGCACTATGCGAATTATTGGCTGGAACCTTCCCCCTTGTACCACATTTTACAAATAAGAAGACTAAATTTAGAGATGTTAAATAATTAGTACAAGTTTATATAAACAAGAAGTGATGAAGTCAGGCTGATGGAGAAAGAGAGCATCATTTCCAAGGCATGGGCTTTCAATTCATTCATTCATTCATTCATTCATTCAACAAACTTTTATTTAGAACCCACTCTATGTCAGGTACTTGGTAGTTACTTGGTGGGTTGTGGTCAGTGAGGAATGTAAACAGATTAACATGTAGTCCCTGCCAGAGAAGAGCTCAGAGCTCACTCTCCAGTGTGGAGAGAAAAGCCTGCTTTGTCCAGCGATATACGTGTTCTCTCGCTAGAAACAATCAGAGTTTATTTCAATTAGGAGGTAGCAGAATTGAAATCTAGATAAAACATGTCCTGTTAAGAACTGACTTGTTGAGTATTTTTAACACCTTGAAAATAATATACAATAAAAATTCCAATAACTAATTAATTCACAGATTCAGAACACACCACACCCCAGCTGCTTAGGAACCCACGTGTGGCAGGAAGTGTTACCAAACACATTGAGTCATTAAGCCTTCCTAGTTGGGTGAAACAATTAATTTCAGCTGCCACATTGCTCAAAATTGCTTCATGAAGGATTCTCTCAAGTTTCAATGTGTTATTTTTTCTGTCTGGTTCCTTGCCTCAGCAAATGAATATGTTGACTCCTTGACTTTGTTTAAATTTTACTTAACACTTGCAGAAACCCCAGCAGTCCAACCACTGTCCCCTCTTTTAATCTACTCTTGCTGGGGAGCAGTTTCTTGTCTCCTTATCGTGTTCAGGCTGTCTCCCGACACCTCTGGTGTTCCATCCACTACTTCAGTGACCAGTCCCAGGATGTCTATGACTAACCCACCCTTGGCTGGACAGCCAGCCGGGGCCGGAACAACAGCACCATGTAGAGAAGGGGCTCAAGTGGTCCCTTGAACTGATGGGATTATGTAGGAGAGGAAATAGAGGGCAAGTGAGAATGAGTCACACGCAGGTGCTCTGATGGAAAATAAGCCATAGGCCCCCTTGGCCATTCTTTCTTGTCTCTTGGGCACGCCTCAGAGCAAGGCAAGCTCCCTTGTCTAAAGTGCTTCAAAAACAAACTCCAAAGCACATCGTGAGCTAGCGTTGTTCTCCATCTTCACTCACCATCGCCCCCATCGCTTCTATCCTTCTCTCGGTTATGTGGAATATTCCACACTCTCTGACCACCAGATCACAGGGCATGTTGTTTGCTTTACTTGGATTGTTCTCTGCTTTCTGCCCCCACTCCATTTCTGGGTAACTTCTGTTGTCATTCAGGTCTCAGATTAAACATCCTGTGGGGGAACCTTCCCTAAGAGCCTCCGTCAGGCAGGGAAGGCCCCATGTCTATGTGATCCCAAAGTTCCCTGTGCCTCTCTCCCTTCTCAGAACTTAATAACTAATTCTTTAATTGGCCATAATTTTGTGAAGGCAGGAATCATGTCTCTGTTGACTTCTAGTGCCTTCTAGTGTCTTCTAGGGCCTAGCAGAGTTTGCTACAAAACTGAAACTAAACAAATATTTATTGACTGGATCAATACATAAATTCTCAAAGAGATCAAGCTCTGCTTCTCCGTTGACATCTGATACTCCACCATCTAAGTTGAGCCTCAACATCCAAAAATAACTTGCTCAAAATCTATATCCTTTAATCTGCGACTGTTTCCATAATTACAGGAAACAGCTCGCGGTTATGAATGTATAAAGATCTGAGGGAAGTATTGTCCTGAGCTTGAGGAAGAATCCATCACCACTGCCTACTTCTGCCAGTTCACGTGGAACCTGGACTATAACTCTACTGACTTTGAAGTCCTGAGTAGCTGAATTAGTCAGGACTCGCTTTGTTGAAACCAAAATAAACTGAATTCAAAATGGCATAAGTAAATAGGAAGGATGGTAGGAAGGGAGGGCAGAGGAAGGTGGGGAGGGAGGAAGGAGGAAAACTAATTCACAAAATAGAGCTCGCCTCTTTCCCAACTTCTTCCAAGGACTCCTCCAGCACCAGGAAGCCCCATCGAGCTATCCATCCACCTGTGGGTCCCTTTCTTGCCACACCCCTCTGTGCTAGCTTCGCTCTCTCCAGCGAGAAGGACTTCCGCAGGGATTTCTGCAGACACGGTCAGCACTCTCTGTCAGTGCCCATACATAAACACCCGAAGAAAGATGATGGATCAGCCTGCGACTTGGGTCACGTGCCTATTCTCAGGCTAACCACTGGAGATAAGCAAATGGGGCGTTATGGTAAGTTACACCTACAATTTTTTTATCTAAAAAGCCTGTAACAAGTAATGCCCCTAACAGGGTATCTATAAAGACTAGAAACACAGGTAGAGATACATTATGTCATGCAAAACATATTCGATCTGTAATAAAAATAAATTATTATTGTCTGTGTTTTGGGGCTTTATAGACTATAGAGCTGTGCCTTTAAATAATGTTCATGATCTAAGTTAAGGTCAAGATCTTCTTGTGACTTTTTTCTAGCTCGACCCTTGTTTCTGGAAGACTTTCCCCAACCATCCCTTGGCCAGAATCGGATGGGAATCATTGCCAAGTTCTCAGTCTGGGACTCTTCAGACTGTAAACAATTAAAGCAGCAGAGCCGGCGTGGTGCCATGTGAAAAGGGAGTATTTTTTAGTAGAAGTCTCAGAATAGTGACGTCTCGGAGTATTTTGCCATCTCATGACTTGTGCTCACTACACTGAATTAGTACTTTAGAAAGCCATTCTTTTCTCAGTTCTCACGGTCTCGTGCGAGAAATTCTTGCTAAGGGACACCTGGGTGGCTCAGTCAGTTAAGCGTCTGCCTTCAGCTCAGGTCGTGATGTCAGGGTCCTGGGATCAAGTCCTGCATTGGGCTCCTTGCTCAAAAGGAGCCTGCTTCTCCCTCTGCCCCTCCCCCCGCCTGTGCACATGCTCTCTCGCTCTCAAATAAACAAAATCTTTTTTAAAAAAGAAATTATTGCTAACATATAAGCTAAGGGATGGCTGTAGACGATTCTCGGACTACACGATAAAAATAAACCGCAAGACCTAAGAAGATCATTTGCTTTGGTAAAACAAAATTGTCTGGGGCAATAGCCACCTGGATATCTAGTTCCAGAATGATTTTACATTTTCAATCCAGCATAGCATTCCTCACAGCAGTGAAATCACTTCATTTTAGAGGTCTTGTAAGAGATGCTGCAAAATAGAACATGATTCATTTGGACAAAAATAAGAAAAACTGATAAAATGGCTGATAAATATAATTTTCATGTAAAACTTCCAATCGAGTTGAAAACAAAATTTTTAAGTTTTTGTTCTTAATAAATCTGCTAAGTTAGAGTGAACTAATAACTATTTGAATTTTAAATATGCATTTGGTATTTCTATCGATTCAGTTTAATTTATTGAATATATCTACCCTCCACATTTAATAGAAAGATATTTGTTAAAGCTGTGTATATCCATTGGTATAAATAGGGGAAAATAATAGCTTCCAATGAAAAGGATAAGTATTAGTTCCAAATTGTCCATTTCCTTCATAGCTCATTTGAAAACTATTAGTCAATTAATTCAGAAAATCAAGGCTCAGTTGTCTTCTTTAATTTTCAGCTTTTTGTTGCTGTTGTTTCTATTTTGTGTTGGGCAATTTGCTTTTTTTTTTTCCCCCAACCTGAGCTAAATGTGTTTAATCCTTAAAACCTTGTAAAGCAAGCATTAATACTGCCATTTTACAGACAAGGAAACAGACACTCCAGCAACCTGTCCAAGATCCCAGGGAAACAGCCAGAGTCTGACTTCAAGCTAAGGTCGGCACAGCTCCTCCATCCGTTGCTCAGGCTTCATGCCTTCCAGCAAAATAGTGTCGCCCGCTGGCAAGGGAGCTACTGCTGGACGGTGAGTTGGCTCCGTCGTGGTCTCAGCTCGAAGCTTTTTCTCGTGGCTATCTAGTACAGAAAAGAGATTCGAGTCTAGGTAGATGATCAAATTAAACAATTTTTAAGGTGACTGAATCACACAGAAGCATTCTTTTTTAATAAAATACTTAACAAAGCCCTGGGTGTGTCCCTGAATCCCTGGAGGGCACTTCCAGGAAGTCGGGTCAGATGAACCCCATAGGTTTTAGCAGCTGAGTATGATCCTTGGACAGACGTCCAGGTGCTGAGTTTAGCGCCCTATTTTATGGGGAGAAAAGGAGTTGGTATTTGGGGGTGCTGGCATATCTTTGCCTTCCTAATTCTTCTCATCTGATAGAAAAGTTGTCTCAGCAAATGAGAAGAAAAGTGGATTCAGGGGGCACCTTGGTGGCTCAGTCGGTTAAGCGTCTGCCTTCAGCTTAGGTCATGATCTTGGAGTCTTGGGATTGAGCCCCACATCAGGGTCCCTGCTCAGCCGGGAGCCCGCTTCCTCCTTTCTGTCTGCCTGCTGCTCCCCCTGCTTGTGCTCTCTCTCTGTCAAATCAATCAATCTTTTAACAAAAAGAAGAAGAAAAGGAAAAGTGGATTCAGTAGGAGATGGAAGAGAAGTAACACCAAGTTCAGTGTGTGGTGATTTCCCACGGATCCAAGCATCACCCTGCTTAGCACACATTCTGGGGCTCCATAAAACCCTGAAATGAATGACACCCATGGAATTCTCTAGATCATTCATTCTTTTGCTCATTCATTTATCTTTTATTCTGGATGACTTCACGTAGTATGCTGGGATTTTTTATTGAAGAATAATTGACATGCAATATTGTATTAGTATCAGGTATACAACATAGTGATTACATATTTATATACATTGTGAAATGGTCACCACAGTAAGCCTGTGGTGCCGCAGAAAGTTTTTACAATATTATTGATTATGATCTATGCTGTACCCTTGTACATCCCTTGTCTTATTTACTTCATAACTGGGAGATTGTACCTCTTAATCCTTCACCTATTTCATCTTTCCCCCACTTTCCCTGTCTCTGGCAACCACCAGTTTATTCTCTATATTTATGAGTCTATTTCCATGCTGGTTTGTTTGTTTTTCAGATTCCACAAATAAGTGAGATCATACAGTATTTGTCTGACTTATTTCACTTAGCATTATACCTTCAAGGTCCAGCCATGTTGTTGCAAATGGCAAGATTTCATTCTTTTTTGTGGCTGAGTAATATTCCATTGCGCGCGCACGTGCGCGCACGCACACACACACACGCACCCCACATCCTCTTTATCTATTGGTGGATACTTAGGTTGTTTCTATATCTTAGCTCTTGTAAATAATGCTGCTATAAGCATAAGTGTGCATATGTCAGTTTGAATTAGTGTTTCCATTGTCTTCAGATAAATACCTAGAAGCAAAATTGCTGGATTGTATGGTAGTTCTGTTTTTAATGTGTTGAGGAATTTTTATAGTGCTTTCCATGGTGGCTACACCAGCGTATGAGGGTTCTCTTTTCTCCACGTCCTCCAACACTTGTTATTTCTTTTCTTTTCTTATTTAAAGATTTATTTATTTATTTTAGAGAGAGAGTGCATGAGCAGGGGGAGTGGCAGAGGGAGAAGGAGAGAAATCCTCAGACTCCTCACTAAGCATGGAGCCTGACACAGGGCTCAATCCCAGGACCCTGAGATCAGGACCTGAGCGGAAATCAAGAGTCAGATGCTTAACCAGCTGAGCCACCCAAGTGCCCCTCTTTTTTGTAATAATGGCCATTCTGACATACGTGAGGTGGTATCTCATTGTGGCTTTGATTTGCATTTCCCTGATGGTTAGTGATGTTTAGCATCTTTCCATGTGCCTGTTGGCCATCTGTATGTCTTCTTTGGAAAGTTGTCTATTCAGGTCCTCTGCCCATGTTTTAATTGGACTATTTGGTTTTTTGATGTTGAGTTGTAGGAGTTTTCCATACGATTTGAATGTTAACCCCTCATTGCATATATCATTTGAGAATATCTTCTCCCATTCATTAGATTGCCTTTTCATTTTCTTGATGATTTCCTTTGTTGTGCAAAAGCTTTTTACTTTGCTATAGTCCCATTTGCTTATTTTTGTTTTTGTTTCCCTTGCAGGGGATGGCGTGCATGTTCAGAAAAAAGTTACTTCACAGTTGAATTCTACCAAATATTTAAAGAATAGCTAATACCTATCTTTCTCAAACTTTTCCAAAAAAATTAAAGAGAAGGAAAAGCTTACAAACCCATTTTACATGGCCAGCATTACCCTGATACCAAAACCAAATAAGGATGCAACAAAAAAAGAAAATTACAGGCCAATATACCCGATGAATATACATGAGAAAATCCTCAATAGAATATTAGCAAACTGAATCCAACCATACATTAAAAGGACTATATACCACAAGCAGGTGGGATTTATTCCAGGGATGCAAGGATGGTTCAACATCTGCAAATCAATCAACTTAATACATCACATTAACAAAATAAAAGATAAAACAATCCCTGGTCTCAATAGATGCAGATAAAGCATTGGACAAAGTCAACATCCATTCATGATGAAAACTCACAACAAAGTAGGTATAGAGGGAATATACCTCAACAAAATAAAGGTCATATATTAAAATCCTACAGCTAACATCGTACTCAACTATGAAAGACCTGTACCCTGAAAATTATAAGACACCAATGAAAGAAACTGAAAAAGATACAAATAAATGGGAAGGTATTCTGTGTTCGTGAATTAGAAGAATTAATATTCTTAAAATGTCCATATTACCTAGGTCAATCTACAGATTCAGCGCAATACCTGTCAAAATTTCAATGTTATCCTTTAAAGAGCTAGAACAAATTCTAAAATTTGTATGGAACTACAAAAGATCCTGAATAGCCAAAGCAATCTTGAGAAAGAAGAACAAAGCTAGAGGCATCAATCTCCCTGATTTCAAACTACACTTCAAAGCGATAGTGGTCAAAACATTGTGGTATTGATATCAAAACAGACACACAGATCAATGGAACAGAATTGAGAACCAAGAAATAAACCCACACATACATGGACAGTTAATATATGACCAAGGAGCCAAGAACAGACAACAGAGAAAGGACAGTCTTTTCAATAATGGCAATTGGAAAACTGGACAGCCACATGCAAAAGGATGAAACTAGATCACTACTCCATACCACACATTAAAATTAAATACTTAAGAAATTAAAATAAAAAAATAGATTAAAGACTTGAATGTAATACCTGAAACCATAAAATTCCTAGCAGAAAACATAGGCTGTAAGCTCCTTGATATCAGTCTCAGCAACAACTTTGTGGATCTGACTCCAGAGGCAAGGAAAACAAATGCCAAAATAAGCAAATGGGACTACAGCAAACTAAAAAGCTTCTGTACAGCACAGGAAACCCATTATCAAAACAAAAAGGCAACCTACTGAATGGGAGAAGATATTTGTTTTTTTTGTTTGTTTGTTGTTGTTTTTTAAAGATTTTATTTATTTATGTGACAGAGAGACAGCCAGCGAGAGAGGGAACATAACAGGGGAGAGGGAGAGGAAGAAGCAGGCTCCCAGCCGAGGAGCCCGATGTGGGGCTCGATCCCAGAACGCCAGGATCACGCCCTGAGCCGAAGGCAGACGCTTAACGACTGTGCTACCCAGGCGCCCCCAGGAGAAGATATTTGTAAACCTTATATCCTATAAGGGGTTATTATCCAAAATATGTAAGAAACTGATACAACTCAACAACAACAACAACAAAAATAAATACTCTGATTTAAAAAAATGGGCAGAGATGGGGCGCCTGGGTGGCTCAGTCAGTTAAGCATCTGCCTTCGGCTCAGGTCATGATCCCAGGGTCTTGGGATCGAGCCCTGCATCAAGCTCCTTACTCATTAGGGAGCCTGCTTCTTCCTCTCCCTCTGCCTGCTGCTACCCCTGCTTGTGCTCTCTCTCTCTCTTTGTCAAATAAATAAATAAATAAATAATAAATAAATACAATCTTTAAATAAAAATAAATACATACAAACATACATACCTATATACCTAAAATTAAAAATGGGCAGAGGACCTGAATGAACATCTCTCAAAGGAAGACATACAGTTGGCCAACAGACACATGAAAAGATGTTCAACATCACTAATCAGAGAAATGCAAATCAAGACCACAATGAGATATCTCCTAACACCTGTTAGAATGGCTGTTATCAAAAGGATAAGAAATAACAGGTGTTGGAGAAGATGCAGAGAAAAGGGAACCTTCATGCACCCTTGTAAATTGGTGTAGCCACTATGGCAAAAAATATGGAGATTCTTCAAAAAAATTAAGACTAGAACTACCATATGACCCAGCTATTCCAATTCTGGGTATTTATCTGAAGACTATGAAAACATTATTTCAGAAAGACGTATGTGCTCCTACATTCATTCCAGCATTATTTACAGTGGCTAGGACATAGAAACAACCTAAGCCTCCATCAATAGATGAATGGGTAAAGATGTCATGGTATAATTATACAGTGGAATATAACTCAGCCACGAGAGAGAGAGAGAGGGGGGGAGGGAGGGAGAGAGATCTTGCCATTTGCAATAATATGGATGGACCTTGAGGGTATAAAGCTAAGTGAAATAGATCAGACAGAGAATGACAAATACCATATGATTTCACTTATATGTGGAATAAAGAAAACAAAATAAAACAAAAACAAACTTACAGATATAAAGAACAGACTGGTGGTTACCAAGAAGGGAAGGGAGTCAGGGAGTGGATGAAATGGGTGAAGGGGGTTGGTTGTATGGTGATGGGTGGTAACTAGACTTGTGGTGGGGATCACTATGTAGTAGTGTATTCAACAGATGTTGAATCATAAAAACATACACCTGAAACTTATATAATAAAAACACAACAGCGACAACAAAACTAACAACAACTAAAACTAATAACTAACTAACTTACATTTCTGAGATAAATGCCATCTGATAATGTATAAATAATCCTTCTTTACATCATACTGGACTTGGTTTGCTAGGATTTTCTTATGGATTTTCACATCTACACTCATAAGGGATATTGCTCTGTAGCTTTTCTTTATTGAGATTATTGTCTAGTTTTGGTATCCAGGTAATACCAGTTTCACAGAACACATTTTACTGAATTTTAAACACTGCTCTTCTTTCTCTCTCACTCAGGCTATCAGGTCACCGTCAAGTGTTTTCACTCTCTCAAAAACTTTATATACCTACAGGTATTCCTGATATTGGTCAATAATGATTGATTAAATATTCATCCACTTAATACATATTTACAATGAATCATTTTTTAGAAGAGTTTTGTCAGCCTATTCCGGCTTCAGTCCAAAATAGTCATATTTTAACCTTATCTAGCATTCCTAGGAACACCCAGACTCTGTGTAAGAACTGGGAAGGCGACTCTGGATAAGATAACCACTATGACAACCCCTGAGTTTAGGTCTGTTGGGAGGCACAGACCAGCACATTGCCCTTTGCATCCAGTGTGCTAAGTTCCATGATAGGTGAAGTCAACGGTCAACAGTATTATGGGAGTACTTCGGAGAAGTATGTTCATCTGACCTGAAGAGAAGAGGTTAGACAATGTTCACCACAAATGATGTCTAATCTGAGACCTGAGAGAGTGGTTTATTCTCTTGGAGAAAATGAGTGGACATTGAGCAGAAGAGGCTTGGGTATCCCCAGATACTGAGGATGTCGTGGGTGAGGTGGGTGTGAGGCTGAGAACAGAGGGATTCTGTGAATCCCTTACTGACCCCAGGGCTCCAAAGGCCCTGTCCACACTTGATTCCCAGAACGAATCTGGGCATCAGGGTATATTCTTCCCCAGACAGAGACTGGAACAGTCTTCTCTGGAGAAACTGAACCCAACCTACAGAAGAAGACAAAGTCTGCAATGACTCCTTGCTGCCTGATTATCTAAAAAGGTTTCGCAATCACATTTGCCAATTCTTTCCCTGCTCAGGAACTTGGAAATCTCAAAGTGCATTTAAAGCTATTAGGCGCTTGATGAACTATGTCCTCCTCTCTCCTGGGATTCAGTTCTCTCTCAGCAGGGCAATCTTGCTTCCTTTCCCAGCGACAGATTGTGTTCCCTTGACGTGGAAGTGTAAGGGCCAAGTAGTTCAGACGGCGACCCTGTGTGCTAACAGTCCATCATCTACTCCTGAGCAGCGACCTTGTTCTTCTTACTCTCTCCTTCTTCTATTCCCAGCAGATGAACGATTTTATAGCAAAAGAAACCTCACTGAATCTTCGTGGAATATAAGATGTTTCACTCAGATCTGCCAAAAGGCTAAACCAAATTTTAAATGTTATTAGGTGGCCACAGTCTTTTGTCAAGTTCAACAGACATGCAAGCCCTCCGAACCTATCTAGCTGCATACTCCGTAAGAATCCACATTAATGACGTCAGACTCTAAGCTGCCAAAGCGTGAAAGTGCAGCCAGACCTCAGAGGACCCAGGCAGCCCCGACGCAGGTTTCTAACCTCCGGCGTGTACTTCAAGAACCCCTCTCCGCCTCTGCTCTCCCCACCATTTGCTGTTATTAAGACTTTCCGAACTGATTGTTGCAATGGCAGCACCATCGCTAAATCCTACGTTAAGATGCTGTTACAGGCTCTCCCTTTTTAAATCGGTAGAGGTTTCTTCAACTATCCCGTACGAGGCATCACATCAGATGCACAAAGGATGCAGGGGAAAATACAGAGAAGAGGAAAATCCCAGCTCTGCAGGCAGCTTAGCCACTCCTGACCTGCATGCCTTGGACCCTATTAATGCCCCTCACTGAGCCTCTGTTTCAGGCTGAGAGATTAGCGTGAGCAACGGCGCAGAGGGGAAGCACGTGGTACAAAATAGGTATCTTTGGCTAAAAAGAGGTAGCAGTACCCGGTAGCGTGTGCCACGCAGTGACAGGAGTGTCGCAGAAGCCAGAGCGGGGATAGCGGTGAGAGATGCGGTCACCTGAAGCGCGAACAAGACCTTCGGGGGAATAAGAAGGTGGGGGTGGTGGGGCGAAGCTTGAGCCGGCTCCTTAAAAATAGGGAATGTAGGGAATTTTTAACAGAATAGCCAGCATTCGTTGCACACGGCAGCACATATTCACATGGAGCATCTTAATCCTCGCAAAACTCCTATGAATTAAGATTAGCCTCATTTCATAGGTAAGGAAATGGGTTTCGAGGAAGAGGCAGGGAAAAGGCTTTCTAGCAAGTGCATCGGTTACCTGGAGGGAAGGAGTGAGAGCTGCTGGCACGGCATCCATGGCTTTGTCTCTCCTGTTACCGTCCCGCAGTGCTGGTTTCAGTCTCCCATGAGCAAGCAGCTCCGTGGTTATCCTGTGCCCTTCTTCTCTGCCACCGGCGCTTTCCTTTTCGTACTCAGTGAGCAAGCATTTGTCCCCTGAGTTTCGTGATTTTCTTGGTAGGTTGAAGGTAATTTCATATATTGGATTTTAGCCTCCCACATCCCCTTCCTTTTGACACATGGAACTCGACAGTCCTCTAAGTACACATCCTAAAGACATTTCACATGGTTCTCCCGTGATTTTAGGTAAGAATGTCAGCATTGGACAGTCACCTGCCATTCATGGGACCAAAGGCACGTCACTCTTCAGAATACTGGCAAAGATTATAACCTTTTGGATGAATGGATTAGGAGCTAAATCCTGAGATGAACATAAAACCCTCTGACCACCCGCTCCTGGATGGTTTAGTCGTTCTCCAACAAGGGGGGATAGGGGACTTGAATATGGATTTCATAGCCCAAGGCTTTATGTGAGGAGAATTGGGAGCTGCGAGACAGGGGCAGTTCTCGTGACATATTGCAAACCCAGGCTTTTCTAAAGGTCTAAATGTCTTTAGCCAGAATATGTAGAAGAGTAAAATACTAGTTAATTGTGACATTACAGATCTATACTCTGCTGTTTATTTTAGCTACCATATTAACCTTAAGCTTTCAAATTTCCACTTCAGTGAAGTCCAATAATCCAAGAAACAGAATACTTTGCAATTTTCTAGAGTAGAATCAGAGCTATGTGTTGTATTTGTACTCTAGTCTTCATGTTTTATTTTTGTCAAGTACAAATAGAAAAGAGAAGCTTAATCCAAATAATTTTAAAAGAGGTCTGGCCAGTAAATCATATTAAAATTTGTTTGTACTAAAGTGTTGTGTATGAACCTTACTTTCTGGATAGCTACTGGTTTAGAACTTTCTTCTCAGAAGACTGCACATAATGAGGGGGAAAATTCGGAAACCTATTCTGTGAGATTTTTCTAGAAGATGCAAGTATCCAGTGTTGTGAACATAGTAGCTGCAAGCATGGCTTCAGTCAAAAGGCTAGCACTGGGATCTTGAGTAACTTAACCACTCAGACAAATCCCTCACATATAAATGGACAAAATGGCATTTGCCTCAGACATTTAAATGAGATCATGCATTAAAAGCTAATAGGAGGGGCACCTGGGTGGCTCAGGTGGTTAAGCGGCTGCCTTTGGCTCAGGTCATGATCCCAGGGTTCTGGGATGGAGTCCTGTATCAGGCTCCTTGCTCAGCAGGGAGCCTGCATCTCCCTCTGCCTGCTGCTCCCCCTGCTTGTGGGCTTTCTGTCAAATAAATAAAATCTTAAAATAAATAAAATAAAATAAAATAAAATAAAATAAAATAAAATAAAATAAAATCTCATGGGAGTGCGGTGCCTGGGTGGCTCAGTCAAATATCCAACTCTTGATTTCAGTTCAGGTCATGATCTCAGGGTCCTGAGATTGAGCCCCACCATCAGGCTCCATGCTCAGCAGGAAGTCTGCTTTTCTCCTGATCCCTCCCCCTGATAGCCAGCGTTCTCTCTATAATAAATAAATCTTAAAAAAAAAAAAAAAAAAA
>NW_024423453.1:52197957-52212763 GCF_017311325.1 Ursus maritimus | reverse complement strand
AAAAAAAAAAAAAAAAAAAGCTCACAGCAGAATACAGGGTATACAGTAAGTGCTCAGTAAGTTAACTAGTGTGAAAAGAATGAATTAGGCATTCAAGTTGTTTAGCACCATTCCCAACAGTAGAGGTCACCCTGCCCCCAAATACTGAAAGTCACCTTTTACTAATTCAGGTGTCTGTGCAGTCCATGAATATTAGAGAACAAAAGGTAGAAAATAAGTTTCTATAGGTTATCTTATAATTGAACAACACGATTTTAAGCACAGCCCCCAAATTGGTTTGAGAATAAAGAGCTAACATATTAAACCCACACCCACGCAAGTAGGGAAAGACAGAAGGGAGAATAGAAAGGTCGTATGGACTAGGTACGAGTTAGAAAACATGATCTAGCAGAAGACTCTGTTTAATTTTCGGAATCCTTATTTGAATCTCTTTACTGTGTTTTCAAAAGAAGGAAAAGAAACTTACCAGAAAATGGCTCCATGTTATAAATAACAATTTGGTACTATCATATAGTAAGTTAGAATTATCAACTCTTTATTTGAATTAGAATCTAGATACCAGATTTAAATCAGCCTTAAAAAGTTGAACTATGCTCTTCCATCTGTACAGAAAGCATACATCTTTTAACCAGAGAAAAGAGCTGTCTCAACACTAGGTCAATGGAATTCCCCACAATCACAGCCTGATAGATAGATGTTAAAACTGCCCCAAAATTTTGGCAAATGAAGCACTTTAAAAAAAGTAGAATTATTCCTTTTATTACAAAACTTAATAATTAAATGATTTCTGTACTTTTCCTTACAAGAATAAAACAACTGATGTTCAAAATTGGAAACTGGATAATCAGACCAAAAAAAATCACATTTATTTCAATAGTTCAAAGTGCAAATACAGCAAGTCAGTTCACGTTTCAAGATACAGTTTTAAGTATAATGAAAACTTGATATACAAAAATGAAAGGGTAAATAGCAGAAATAAAGCTCAATTTTTTTAAAAAATTCAAGTAACCTGAAAACCTTCAGACTAAAATATTCCACTTACAACAATTCAGAAATGCTTTAATTCATAGATACCGGTAGTACAGTGCAATCCCAAAGGACTTCTCAAAGAAAGCATCAGCCCAAGCCGTTCGGCTCAGGACAAGAGTGGACGTTCTCGGTGCTGGCTGTTCCTGATTCGGCAGCCTCACTCACACTGTCATTTGATATGGTTCAACCCACGATACTTTGATATTTAGGCAAATTCTAAAAAATGTTTAAAGTTCAATATGAGGCCAACACCCTACTAAGAGGTTCTGAAATGGCCACTATAGATTTAAAAGATTTTAAAGACCAATTTCAACTTCAGGCCTATGGGGTGGGGAGAGACCTAGATTAATACTTCTTCCATTACTTAAAACCTTTCCGTAAGGTTAGCAACATGGCCTTTACAAGTTCCTCATGAAAATCGTACTTAAATACATATTTACTCATTTCTACACATACAGGACTTTTATGTAAAGTAGAAAAAGTTCCCACCAGGAAGATAATTAAAGGTTGTTAACGTTCTTTGTATCACTCAGCAGCCAAGACACAGGTTTATTTCTGCTCCGCAGAAGCAATGTTAGCCACTTGCTTCAATTCAGGAAAGTGTATCTTCAGGAAGGTTTAGATGAGATACTTATTCAGTCTTTTTCTCAATCTTCTTCATCTTTTCACAGTAGGCAGTAAATTGAGAGTCTGTTCCAAAAATCCTATCCCACCACGTAAATGTTGAAGCATAGTTTCCGATGAAGTTCATGTGGTGGAAATCATGATGCCGAGAGCCGGCATAGAAAGGGATCAGATTTAAAGGGTTGAGAGGAATATCATAACCACTGAAATAAAAATGATAAAGATTATTAAGGAAATAAATATACGTCAGATAACTGACATTTGCATTGGCAGTAATATGCCTATTAACTAATTCAAATAACATTCCACGTTACCTAAGTCACTTTGTTTCTGACAGGTTTACACAAGACAAAAACTCACAGAAAAACAGCACATATTCTAGAAACCATTTTAAGAAATTGAAATAAAAACATTGAAAGAACTACGAAACTTAATTATTATACAAAGGGGATGAAAAGTGGGGAGTTATAGTAATGAATCTTTAGACAAAGATTTTCAAGAATTATTTTTCTTTTCTGTTTTAAAGGAGCTTTCTCAACACTGTTTGTAATGCCTGTAACAGTATATGTCCTTTAGGAAAAGTCAAATGAGTATCGAGCACTAAGAAGGTTAAACCTAAAAATCGCTAGGTAGCAACTCTTTTAGAGGATCCTTTATTTCCAGCAACACATCTAGAATCTGATAGCCACAACCGTACAGCCCGGAACCCCCCACCTCCTCCCTTCCTCAGGAAGCTGAGAGGGCAGGAGGGAGAAGACAACCGTGGAAGGAAAGAATGAACGAAGGAGACATCCTTTACAGTTAAACTGTCCTATTAGTCTGCTTAGCAATAAAGATGGTCTTGTGACCATGAAAACAAAGATATTTTATATTTTGCTACCTTACACCTGACTAGAAACCATAACTCACCTATGGACATCGATAGTTTCTATCAAACGAATAGTCACCCATGCCCAAAGGAGAATGACGTGATCACATAAAAGCACGATTCCAATGAAAAACCCAGTTCCCAGAATCAGAGTTTCCAAGGGATGTGCATATTCAGCTTCCATTCCAAATGGAGCCTGAAATAAATAGGTAAGAATTCCTTAATATATTGTGACTGTGAATTTCATGCGTCAGCTTAGCAAGGCTACAGTGCCCGACTGTTTCGTTGGTCAAACACCAGTCTGGACATTGCTGTGGGGTATTTTGTAGATGTGACTAACATTTAAATCGGTAGACTCTGAGTAAGGGAGACCACCTCCATAATGCAAGGAGGCTTTAGCCAACCAGCTGAAGGCCTTAAAAGCAAAGACTGAGGTTTCACGAAGAAAAAAGAATTCTCACAACTGCAATATAGAAACCCTGCTTGAATTTCCAGTCTGTGGTCCGTCCTACGCATTTCAGACTTGCCAAGCCCCATAATCACATGAGCCGGTTCCTTAAAATAAATCTGTGTGTGTGTGTGTGTGTGTGTGTGTGTGTGTGTGTGTCTTATTGATTTTCTCTGGAGAACAGTGACAAATACATATATTCTAATTTACGCATACAGTTTGATAAAATAAGATATACCTAGCCATACATATATAAACAAATAACAGTAATTCTCAATAAAAACATCTCTTTGTTCCTACCAAACATCAAAAGGTCTAGGGATGTCCTTAATAGAATCTTAGTAACTGCCTTTGATGGTTTAAGATAAAGGCACTAAACAAGTGACTTAAATTCTAATTTTGGTTTATGCTTCTGAATTTGTTCTGCCAAGAAAGGGCTATTTGATCTAGCATACCATGTCATCAGGGCGATGTGGAACATATCGACATAACCAGTTTGCCAAAGGTACATCAAAGCAGTTCTGATAAAATTGGTTTTTATGGGAGTCGGAATGAGGTGGAAATGTGTTCAGCAAACAAGTCAGTGATTGTTTTAGAAACTGAAAGACGAAAGGTTGTTTTGGGGTCCAATTTAAATGACCTTAACATCACTATGGTCTCTATTAATCTGCCACGTACCAACTGTGACAGGATAGTGGTCTGGGCCCAAATGAGAGACTGAATTATTTCATGTAACACTTTTCTTGAAAATGTATAGAACTGGTTGTGTGTGTGTGTGCATGTGTGTGTGTGTGCGTGTGTGTGAAATGTTCTTCACATGTTTATGCCAAAGAGAAAGAAATAAAAACATCACTGACAATTTTTTTTAAAACCTCAGAAGATTTTAAAAAAGCATTTTGCTTCTAATAGAAAAAAAATGTATTAAAAATAATTCTAACATACCTGAAACTCATGATGAACTTTATGAATATATTTATATATTCTTTTGTGATGCAAGAGCCTGTGCAGGAAATAGTGCCAGGTATCCTCGATCACTGCACAGCCAAAGCATCTTACCAAAAGCGTACACCTTTAGGATGAAAATACTGTAGTGAGTATAAAATAACTTTTACTTAAACAATCTAAACTTTTACTTGGGATCACTGTTTGAGGAATTACATGAAACCAAATAAGCACTAACCAGCTTGACCGGCCTGGATACACAGATCAACAGACTCTCACAACCGCTACGTACAAGGTGGCTAGAGAATACCTCCGGAGGCAGGGTTAAAGAGATAGACCACTAACCCAGTTCTAATTCATTTTTTAAAAATTCACATGTACAGGGGCCGCCTGGCTGGCCTAGTAGGTAGAACATGCAACTCTTGACTTCAGGGTCATGAGTTCAAGCTGAATGTTGGTGTGGAGCCTACTTTAAAAAAAGCAAAAACAAAAACAAAAACTCAAAAAAATTTCACATGTATAAAATCAAAGTTAAGAAACAAAGTCCAAAGCTTCTAGGAAAAGAGTAATATTGATGAGGGACTTGAGCTGAGATTATCAATAGTAAAATCATCACTTTTTTCCACCGGAGAGGGACATAAGTGCAATGGGCAAAATATATTTTATATACAAATAAACGTATACACTAACTTTTATATTATATATATTACAAAGAAAAAGTATACACCTATATGTTGGTATATCTGTATTCAGGTTATGTCACGAGCAGATAGTTGAATACAAATATTATTTGAACAAAACTACTAGTGATCAGGTTATATATCCTTGCGTCTATACAGACACAACTTTCAAAAAACCTCAAGATTACTCTCTTTTCTTTTTATTCATTTCAGACTTAAAATGTAATATAGTTTTTCTTGGTATAAGCAGGTGTATCTGTATAAAATCATATAAAGGATGCTACTGAAACTTCTGGTAACAAATTACTTTCCAAAAACACCCCAAATAAATAAATATATAACTTTCCAATAAAATATTACATCAAAACTCAGAAAGAAAAATGGGAATGTTTTAAGTTTCTACTATGGCTTACTTTTCTACATTTTATTTACTTCTAAAGTTTAGAACAAATGAAGAAAGAAGATAAACATGAAGGATATTTTAACTGGACGATAAACCATGAGTGAGTATCAAAATCAAATCTTTATCTACATACCATCTTGGCATTCTTTCCCAATCATAAGGTATATTAAAATACTCTGTAAAATAATAAGTTCCACAGATCAAAGGAAGCTGGATACAAAAGTGATTAAAGAGAATTACTTTAAAACATTTCCACTGGTTTTCCCATGTTTCTGGTTTATCCTATGGAGAAAAATCACAATATTTAGTATTAGCCTCTGCTATCAGTAGTTTGACTTGAAACTTAAGAGTGAATTCCTAATTGTTTCTGTAATATTTCTAGGTGACCTTAATTCTACATTATTTAATTAATCTTATGATGTGAATTCCATATTACAGTGACTATGTTACTGTCACATAGTCAGGAATCACAGCCTCCTCCCCTTCTAAATTCTTGACAACTGTGATCACTAGTTTAAATAGGTGAAGAAACTGTTAACAGACAAACCCAGGCGTAATGATCTCAAACAAACCAAAGAAACACTACAGAGTAACTGTCCAGTCTTTGCGGCCCACAGACCATTTCCTTCCGTCACCCAGGAATTTCAGAGCAGCAGTGTGTTATGCTAAGATCACAGGTGGGTTCTCCCCACTGTTGCGGCAGGCTGCAGGCAGCGCCAGAAGCCTTTACTACAAAGGGAAATCGATGCTGCCAGCCATTCAGCGGTGCTCGTTCCCAGAAATAAGCATATTTTTGTTCGCATCTGATGATCGAATTATAAACTCTCTGAGCTGGAAGAACTTCAGAAATGGGGAAATGGGTCCAGTGGTTCCCAAAGAATGGACAGTTACTGCCCACAGATAACGATGTTCAGAGATGAAAGCAAAACAAGAAAAGTAAGATCAATGTTGTAAATGCTCAAAAAACCTCATCAGGATATCGGCTTGCTTAGCAAGGCAGATAAAAAACTGAGCCCTACATGTCTCCCTGCTCAGCGGGGAATCTGCTTCTCCCTCTCCCTTCTTTCTTGTGCTCACGAATGAGCACGGGCGGTCTCTCTCAAATAGATAAATAAATCCTTAAATGGCTGCAGTTAGATAAGAAAAAGTACTTTTGGTTTTACAAAAAGATGGTGATAATAAATGTTATTGTTTTGTTTTAAATGTCCTTACTTAAACATTCAAACATCTGCCAGTGACACTTTTTTTTACTAAACTGTAATATCCCAAGTATGGAAACTATTGCTCATTGGCAGAAGCCCAAAGAAGTCAACTACCTTGCCCAGGATCGTAAAGGCAGTGATTAGAACCAGGACTAACTAAAAGCTAGGTCTTTTTCTTCGAGTTTCACAACCGTTAAAAATCCTTGCTTTGAGCTTTTTTAATACGAAAATGAATTGTGGTGTAAATCAGTACAAGTTTTCACAAAACAAGAGGGTTTATTTTTTTATTATTATTATTTTTTAAGATTTTATTTATTTATTTGACAGAGAGAGACAGCCAGTGAGAGAGAGAACACAAGCAGGGGGAGTGAGAGAGGAAGAAGCAGGCTCATAGCGGAGGAGCCTGATGCGGGGCTCGATCCCAGAACGCCGGGATCACGCCCTGAGCCGAAGGCAGACGCTTAACAACTGAGCCACCCAGGTGCCCCATAGAACAAGAGGGTTTAAAGACAAGCAACAAAATTAGTAAAGTTAATTACAAGTTTATGCATTTTGAAGCACTTGAGAGCACAGGAAGAAGTTGCTAGTGGTGATGAGGATAGCAGCTTTCAAACAGAATAGACTACCAGTCAGTTAACATGCTTTAGAAAGTGAGATGTCTCGGGGCGCCTATTTATCACCCCAAACATACAGGAGAACTTAGACATCCAAACTAAATTCTGCCTTTCAAAGCAGGCTGTTATAAAAAACATTTTGGAAATCCTGTTATTAATTTAGGGTTAGCAGGATACTCCCCTTTGGGCATGTCCCTTTTTATTTCCTCCCCTTTTCCTTTTCCTTTCGCTCCTCTCTCCTTTGGCTTAGAGTCTAGTGGCCTGACCCCGTGCACTATCCCCAGAGTGGATCAACAACGGCACCTGCGTGAGCACTTAAAGTGAGACTCCCTGGGAGAGGCAAGAGGGCTAAGAGACTGATGGGAGAAAATGTGCACAATGAGTGCCACCCTTGGTGAGTACAAATTAGTCTCCACAGGTGAATGCGCTCAAGATGTCCATTTTCTACCAAGACCATGTGCCCCTGAGTTTTAGTTTGGCATGACTTTTTAGAGCAAGTATTAGACACTACCATGGGTTTGCCAAGGGCTGATAAATCACCTCTGATAAGCTAGTCCAGATTCTGTTCCGGGCACCCTGTCAAGCTCTAGTCTTCATAGTGGTAGAGCTCACTATTTTCTGTGTGACTACACCTGAGAAGAGGCTGTGTGTCTGTCTCAACACTTTATCATGCACGGTGGGAATCTCAAGGAATTCAGTGCAGTGAAGCAAATATCTAGAATCCAGCAGCATCATGACTCCTCATTTGGGATGACATGAATCCTGCAGAACCACCATCATATGTTTAAGGAAAAAACAAAACTTTTAATAGCCCACATACACTTAGTGGCTGAGACATCAGGAGTTGGAGTGAATTGCAAAGTAGCTACAAATCCCCATAACTTCTCTTTCCAGCTAGTTTAAAGATTATAAACCTAAATTAGATAAATGCCACATCTACTGAAAGCACAATTTAACAAATTATTTTTGAAACATTATCAATAATGATATAGTGCTGTCCAATGTGGCAGGAACTGGAAATATGTGGCTACTGAACACTTTAAATATGGCTAGTCTAAACCTAGACGGACTAAAATTAATGTAAAACACCCGATTTCAAAGACTTCTTGTGAGAATGTGAACATAAAATATCCCATTAAGTACTTTTAAATTCTGATTAGTTGTTGAAATGATGTTTCAATTTATTGTATTAAATAAATTATTAAAATTTCCCTATTTCTTTATATCTTTTTATGTATTCTATCAGAAAATGTAAAATTACATGTTTCTTCTTTCTATTTCTATTACACAACCCTGATCTAGGTTCTCTCAAAACAAAGTTACATTTACTTTTAAAATATTCAACATGAATGATAACATTTCATTGCAAGTCCATCACACTCACCTTTTGAATTTTATACTTTTTCATGTAAGGTATAAATTGAAACAAAAATCCAGGTAAACAGAACAAGAAATAAAGGACCTCATGAACTATCAGGGATCCCCATGTTGCAATCTGGAACTTTGTATAATTATTCAACATATAGTTCCAAGCATTTTTAAATGGTTCTTGTAGAGGGTTCTCAGGTAAAAGTGAATCCACATACTCCACAGCCAAGGATGCTGAACTAAAGATGCTGATACTTTCATTTGTTGCCATTTTTCAAATCTCTGCAGAAAGCCTTAGAATTCTGTAAAAGCAAATAAAAAAAAAATAAGCAAGCAAGCAAACCAAGTAAGCCAAACAATGAAATTCCCAGAACATAATTTTTTAAATTCATCTTCTGATCATTTAAAAAATAACAAATACTAAAGTACCAATTCTCAGGTCCTAAACATGTGATTTAAAAAAAAAAAAAAGTCTACTGGATATCATCACCATGTCCATTTGAAGACATTGATTTAAGAGACTCTTAATATCAGGAAACAAACTGAGGGTTGCTGCAGGGGAGGGGGGTGGGAGGATGGAGTAACTGGGTGATGGACAATGGGGAGGTTATGTGTTGTAATGAACACTGGGTATTATATAGGACTGATGAATCACTGACCTGTACCCCTGAAACAAACAATACATTATAGGTTAATTAACTGAATTTAAATAAATAAATAAATATGCAAGCCACAAGTTGGGGCACCTGGGAAATCAGTTAAGTGTCAGACCCTTAGTTGCCGCTCAGGTCATATCTCAGGGTCATGAGATCTAGCCCAGCCTCTGCTCCACAGGCACTAAGAGTTCACTTGAGATTCTTTCTCCCTCCCTGGCCCTCCCTCCCCACTAATCCCCCTCCCTTACAAGGGCGCAGGCGTGAGCACGGAACTCTCTCAATAAATAAATAAATAAACAAATAAATTCTTCTAAAACTAAAAAAAATAAAAGCCACACGTTAACTTTCAAGAGCAGGATCTAAAAGAACAAAAGTGGACAAAGAATTTCAAAGTATCAGGGCGCCTGGGTGGCTCGGTCGTTAAGCGTCTGCCTTCGGCTCAGGGCGTGATCCCGGCGTTCTGGGATCGAGCCCCACATCAGGCTCCTCCGCTGGGAGCCTGCTTCTTTGTCTCCCACTCCCCCTGCTTGTGTTCCCTCTTTCGCTGGCTGTCTCTATCTCTGTCAAATAAATAAATAAAATCTTAAAAAAAAAAAAAAAGAATTTCAAACTATCTTTAAAGAGATTTTTCAATGTAGTCTCCGTGGAAAAACTTGTAATTTCAATTAGCAATTGTGGAGTTCGAGTGTCACTTAAAACCAAACAAAACCAAACAAAACACACAAACGTATAAAGAAAAAGTCTGCCAGATAAGACTACATAAAAATGAAATACTTCTAATTGGGGAATAAATAGACAATTATAAATAAAGTCAAAGATCAAATGGCAAACTGGAAAAAAATATTTCCAACATTTATGACAAAAGGCTGCAAAGCGTGCTTTAGAAAAAGACTAAAAACCCAATGATAAAATGACAAAGGCCATTCCCTAGGGGTTCATGTTAAGATAAATATAATACAAATGTTCACTAAACAAATAAGCAGCTCAGTTTGACTCAAATAAAGAAATATGCCCTAAAACAAAAGTCTTTAAAAGTTTCAGTGTTCAGGACCCAGCACTGGTAAGGGTAACAATTTGGGGGAACAGAAACCATTATACATCGTTGATGGAGGGATTAGTAGGCCTTTGAAGAAAAATTCAACATTTGTCACAATTCAAAATAAATACACCCTATGACCCAGCAATTTTCTCAGTCATACTAAGACTGAAAGAAACACTGCTAATAGCAGCAAAAACAAAGAAAAAAGAGAAACAACAGAAATAAGTCCATCAACAAGAAAGGAGTTAAATAAACCTAAGTCAACTTCTTCCATAGACAATTATACAGCCATTTAAAAGAAAAGGAAAATCTCTACATTCTACAGAGAAAGATGTCCAAGATACAATGGTAAATGAAACAGCAAGTTGCAGAATAATGCACATAACGAGTGCCCCCCCTTTTGTTTTTGTGAAAAGGTTATATATTGTGCACTTTCATGCCTAGACGGACAAACCCCCCCAACACACACACACGCACACGCACACGCACACACACACAGAAAAGGTATGGAAGGATATCCTGGGAACAATTGAAAGTGGTGACCTTTAGGGAAAAGAGATCAAGAGGTAATAGCGCGCCTCTGCATAGGTGCACACCCAGGTGGGGGGGGGGGTTAGAGAGGAGAGGAGAAAAATTTTACTTTCCATTTTATACCTTCTTACAGTTATCATTTTCTCACAAGTATGCTTTACCTTTATAATAAGCGTAATATGACACCAAATCAAAAAAGACAAGTTTAAAAAGAACGTCACTTTCCTAAAAATGTTCACTGTTGTTCCTAATCTATGAACTATGATAGACTACTTTAAAAAAATTATTTTAAGCCTCGGTCGCACTCTTAATAGTGCTTAAAATGCCCCACTTCCCATATTGACCTCCGACCTGTTGCTCATGGAGGATACTGGGAAGCTTAGCCAGCTTCTTCAGCTCTCTGAATTCACTCTGCATCCTTATTTTTTTGTCCTACTCACTCTCAAATGACTTATACTACGGAGGCTACAGTTACATCCTGGGCCATGCCAACCTCAAAATTGTTTTCTCACTCACCCCGAGAGTGACTAGTCTTATATTCTTACCTTACCTGAGAACTTGTCTGTCACTTATCCTTTCCCGTCTTTCGTTTTTCCTCTCTTCACAAAGTCCATCCCCTCAAGTTAAAAAATATACTCAAGTCTTCATTTCTAGTGAGGCTTTCCGAACCTGTATCTCCTCTTCCCCAAACCACTGTTCCTCTTTTTCTTTGAACCAACTTCTTTCTCTAGGGAGAAACCAACAAAAAGCCTCCCCCTGCTTTGCTCTCACCCATACAACTCACTCAACTACTTGCAATCTAGCTCCCACTCACACCAAGATATCTTCAGTCGTCTCACTTGTAAGGTAAAACAGTCATTCCAATCCTCATTTTTCATGAGGTCATTGCCAAACTTGGCAATGTTGAACCAACACCACTTACTAGCTGTGTGACCTTGAGCAAGTTATATAACCTCCCTGAGCCTCAGTTTTATCATCTGCAAAATGTACAGAATAACAACAGTAACTAGATGGTGGGGATCTTTTCACAATGTGTGTGTGTGTGTGTGTGTGTGTATTAAATCACCACAATGTACACTTTAAATATCTTACAACTTTACCTGTCAATTACACCTCCATAAAACTGAAAAAAGAAAAACAGTAGTTCTAATGGGTCCAAGACCTAGCACATGTGAAGTACTTAACACAGGACCTGACACATAGTAGCTAGAAGAAGCTAACAATTTTGAGCACTTCTTATATGCCAGGAACTGTGTTTTAAGAGTTCTGAGAGCTCTCTCTCCAAAGACTTTAATCCTTACCACACTTTCATGAAGTAGGTAATTTTATTATCTCTATTTTATAACTGAAAAACTGAGGTTTAGAAAGAGTAAACAACTTTTGTACCCCAAGTTACAAAAATACTAAGTGGGGGAGCCTATGCACTCATCCCTTATGCCCTACTGTAATCAGAAATAATAAAGCACACAATAAATATTACAGTAAGAAGGGAATAATTCCTACAGCTTTCTCAAGGCTCCTGAAAGATTATCCTAGATAGCCTGTCTTCATTTTCACATTTCCCATTGACTCTCAAGCTATTACAATCTGCTTTCTGTTCTCATCACTGCACCGAATTTACCCTTACTAATACAATCACTAAGGATCTCCTAGCTGCCAAATCCAACAAACATTCTTTACATTTTATTTTATTTGACCAATCTGAAGATTTGATACTTCTCTCCTTAAAATACTCTCCTTCCTTGGTTCCTGGGATTCCCATGTATTCACTCTGATGAAATTTGTGCTACTATATGCAGCTACTGTGCTAGCTGCTGTCCTCACCTGACTTCAAACTACAAACTCTAATGAGGAATACAAAGCAATAACCAGACTATCATACAATTATGTGATAAGAACAATAACAGGTTGGATGGGGCGCCTGGGTGGCACAGTCGTTAAGTGTCTGCCTTCGGCCCAGGGCGTGATCCCGGCGTTCTGGGATCGAGCCCCACATCAGGCTCCTCCGCTATGAGCCTGCTTCTTCCTCTCCCACTCGCCCTGCTTATGTTCCCTCTCTCACTGGCTGTCTCTATCTCTGTCAAATAAATAAAATCTTAAAAAAAAAAAAAAAAAAGAACAATAACAGGTTGGAAATATAGAGTGCTAGAACACAGAGGACCAGGAAAGAGTTCTTAAACAAAGATGCCATCTAAACTGAGACCTGGAGCATAAAGGGGAGGTGACCTGATTAAAAGAGAGTAAAGTAGGGTGGGGTGGGAGGAACAGGGAACGTTTTGAGCAGAAGGCACATCAGATCCAAAAACTCAACTTTCTGATTTAGTATGTTTGTGCTACAGCTTTTGAGAAAGGAAGACTTGAGATTGAGGCTAGTTTCCCAAGAATGCTTTCCTTACTCCTTTCTAACTATTTCAGAGTACCTACAGAGATGGTAACTCTTTCCTGTTTTAAAAATACACTGATCTCCACAACCTTTCTATCCCTAGCCCACTCTCCTAAACTCCAGGTTCTGATTATCTAAAACTCTACTGGCCATCTCCAACCGGGCAGTTCAGAAGCCCATCAAAATCAACAGGTCCAAAGTTCAGCAACTGCTCTCTGCAACCTTGACAAATTCTCTTCTTTAACCTCTAATTTGGCAAACTGCACCATCACCTATTTAGTCATTTCCAAAAGAATGTTCTAAGTCTTTCCTGGCTAAATTAAGCCTTCAAACTCCCACCCAATTTAGAGATACTTGGTTTAATTAACATTTACTCTCCCAACACAAGAAAGGGAAGTGGATACACCTTTGCCAAATGAGCAAAAGGAAAACCTAGGAATTAGAGAGGAGAGGGGAGGGGAAATAAAGAGTCAAGTTTCTTTTCCTTTTCTCATCCTTGTGCAACCTGATTGACTGAAAGCCTGCTCTATCCTCAGAAAAAAAAAAATTAGTTATATGTGGATTCTCTGAGAAACCCTGAAGTTTAGCTGTCCGAGGACGGTCTGCCAGTGTCTGTCCCTCGGCCCTATACCCTAGTTGAGCCCGAAATGCAGAAGTTCCCGTATTTGCTGGAGTTGCCCAATCTCTACGCTTATCCTCCTGAATCGATACAATGCCAGGATATTATCTAAACAGGTGAGTTAACCCCCTTCGTTAAACAAATTTCAAGGGAGTGCCTCCCTTAAAGACAAAGACCAAGGCCCTCAGCCACGCACAACAGGCCCTACCAGGCCTTCCCCACTCTTCTCTCGCATCTCCCACCTCGCCATATTCTTATATCTCACGTGTAACGGACACAGCATTCCCTTGCCGGTAATGTCACCCTATCCAACTCCTATTCATCCTTCAGTAACCTCCTCACAAACGCCCTTCCCAACCACACCACCCTCCACTGCACAAACACAACAGATCTTATCTCCCCGGTAGTGCTTCCGTTTTTGTAAAACTTTGTCATCACTCTTTCACCCTGTGCTATTAACTATCTCCTAATATCTCCCGTCTTCGATGACTATAAAACTCTTTAAGGGCAGGAAACATGCCCCAGCCCAATTCCATCATTTAAGGTTTCACACCGCTTTCACCTGTTCCCCTTGGCTGCCGTGCTCACATCCGGCACTGGAGCCCTGAGCGCGCATCCACGCCGGACCCCGCTCCCCTCAACACCATACAGCAGCTGCCCGGAGCCAGCCGCTCCCGCTTCCTGACCTACCGGCTTCTTTTCCAGACCCTTCACCTGGACGGCCGCGCAGGAACTGAGGGCCACGGTCACCCGGACCCGGCCAGGTGCTGCAGCCTCGGAACCTGTCTCTCCGCGTCGGGGGTGGAGCCAAGAGCGCGAGGCCGGCTTCCTTTGCCGTTATTGGCTTGTGAGGGCTCCCAACCCGCCTTCTCAGCACTGTGATTGGTTCTCGAGGTTGCTGGCATCGTGTGACTCGCGTGAACGAATCCCTGGCGATCCCAGCCATTGGCTCTGCGGATGGAGTGAGGATAGTGAGACCGAGGCGACTAGCCAGTAGCCAGCGACGCAGCGGGCCTGGAGGCGGGGAAGCGCGAGGGCGCGTGACGGCGTGAGGAGGCGGGACACGGACGGCCACTATCGGCAGGCCGCCGCAGCGAGTTGCCTTGGCAACCTGGGTTCCTCCATAGGTCCTGTGGTGCCAGCGCTGTCCCTGTAAGAGGGTACCAGGGCGTCCTCCCCGCGACTTTAGATGTGATTTGTGTAGCAGTCGCTTCGCCAAAACCTGGGAAGAGAATAGCATAAATGCAGTTTTGACTGTTTTGTGTTTACAGATAGCTCCGCCTTTCTCTGGTGTACCTTGGATTTAGATCCTTCTCCTTCCTTGTTTCCCCGGCCCCAGTATCCTTTAATAAACTCCTAGTATGTATGTATGTATGTATGTATGTATGTATATATATATA
>NW_024423453.1:52195437-52197947 GCF_017311325.1 Ursus maritimus | reverse complement strand
AGAGAGAGAGAGAGAGAGAGAGAATTTCCAACGCAATATATATCCTGCGATCATCAAGAGAGTTATCGTTATCCCCATTTTGCAGATGAAAAAACCGGAAGCTCGGAAAAGTTTAGAAAATGATTTGACGTAACAGCTGGCAGATGGCTGCTCCCCTGAGGGGGGTTAAGGCCTTGACCTGGCTGATGGTGCGTGGGCTGCGAGAGCGCCCAGGTGGTGTAATCCCCAGGGGAACAGGGAGCTCCAGAAGATCTGGGGCAGGGAGGGGCGCGGTGCAGGGCACAGAGAATTTCACACACTTGCAACTTCTCTGTGCTGCGTTGGCCTCATCTCAGCCATCTCCCAACACTAAAATACTTGTGTACGAGGAATAATGGTAGCGTGTACAGTGTAATAACATACGAATTTAAACTTAAGAGTACCTTCTGAAAGTTCGCACAAAGGCACAATTTGGTCTATGGAAGGCACTTTCTATTCAGTAGTTTCAGGAAACAGGATGCTGTTGTTTCTCTCAGGGCTATGCTCAAACTGGTTTTTCTGTCTGAAATAATCAGCCCTCTCCTCCCCATCACCTATCAATTCAGGTTATCATCTGCTTGAGGAAGTTCCCTCTTGAGGTATGTCTCTAATTAGGCTCAGTGACCTCTGCTCTCTCATCTAACTGCCCCATGTCTGACAAAGACATGTCTGTAAAGTATCATGGCAGTGAGGTCAAATCAAATGAAAATAAATGGGATCTGCCCTTTGGGTGGTCGGACCCTGTCTTTAGGAGGCCTGTGAAGGACGGTGAATGGTGCCATGGAGTGCACCACTCAGGTCCCCTTCTTCAGGACTGAAGCAGGCATTCACCTACTGAGTGTTGGCAAAGAGCCACCTCTCCCCACTGGCGCACCCCCTTTCCTGGGGGCAGCCTGACTCCAGTGACTGGTTGATGCAGGAGTACAATGGCGCAGCCCCTCACCAGCTCCAGAGCTCTTATTGGCTGAGGTTGCGGGTGTGACTGCATCTACAGTCCGCTTTTCCATCTGCCCAAACCTGCTGCGCTTTCTCCAGTACTCTTAAGAACATGCACTATGGAAAAAAAAAAAAAAAAAAAAAAAAAAAAAAAAAAAAAAAAGCCCTATAGTGTCAGATTTACCAGGTTTTGTCAATTAGCAGTGTGCTAACTTCTCAAAAGTTTTATCTAGTACCTTTGTAAAAGAGTTTATGATGGTAAATAATATGTATGTAAGGCCATTTGCATAGTGCCTGGAATACAGGAAGTGCTCAGTAAATGTTGGTTATCATTTCTGACTTAGAGTCCTACCACAGTAGATATATTTTCTAAATCAGAACAGGTGTATGTATTGGAGGGGTCAAATTACTGTTTTAAATCTTGGACATTTAGAGCTGAAAGGAAATATAGATACGGCAGCTCAGCTCACTTATTTCCCTACAATAAAGAGATTGGGAAGTTCAGAGAACAGTAACAAAAGTGGTAATTTATTGAGGGTACTTTGTATTCCAGGTATATTCACATACATCATTTCTTTCAAATTCCACAATAACCTTGTGACACAGACATTGCTGTTTTAGAGCAGAAAGATAAAGGTCAGAGGTTAGGTAACATGTTCAAAGTCAAAGCTAGCAGCTAATAGAGGGGGATGCAAATTCAGAGCCTTTTAATTCTTACACCCATGGATTTTCCAATACACACACAGCTTTTTTTCTTGGAGTCATTAAACCAGGGCTGGAACCCCAGAGTCTTGACTCAAAAGTGTGATTCCACTCTCCCATGTAACCTCCTCTCCAAAATGAGGCACTGGCTGCCATACAAGTCAGTAGGAGGCAGTTTGCTCAAGATCAAACTGAAACAAGAGGCAGGCTTGTTTAGCACATCACTGTGTAATATTATGCTGTCCTTGTAGCTATTAAAAGCGAACTTTCATAACCCATCAGCAGCTGAGCTTATAAATACCTAGGTCCTCATGCTATAAGGGATGATAATAAAAACCAGGAATCATATGCCAGAGTCCACAAGGAAAAGGAAGAGAAGTCAAAGTCTCCTAGCTGTATACACATCATCTACCTTAACCATAGCCACCAGTGCTTTTAGCCAACAAGGCACAGATCCAAGCAAAGCAGGCAGCAGAGTTGCTTCACAATGCAGGTACCCAAATCTAGCCTTGAACTCTGCTCAAACCTGGTGCTGTTCCTTTGGCAGGATTTCTAAAACATCTCTCTTGCCTTAACTTCTGAGCTCTCTTTGTCAGATAATAATAGAGCAAGCCAGGAATGCTTTTGTATGTCTTTTTTAAAGGGGGCCAACTGGAAAGACAGAGGGGTATGGGGGAGCAGGGTATATCCAAAGCCTCTGAAGACATAGTTATGAATCTACCTGACAAACCTTGGCAAACTACTTTATAGTCAGCTATTAAACCTTCAAAGGAAGTAAAGACAAAGAGGTACTTGACATGCTAAGTATCTAAGACTTTGTTACCTTAATAGATTGCATTTCAAGAAAAGCTTAA
>NW_024423453.1:52180840-52195427 GCF_017311325.1 Ursus maritimus | reverse complement strand
AAAAAAAAAAAAAAAAAAAAAAAAAAAAAAAAAAAAAAAAAAAAAAAGCCCTATAGTGTCAGATTTACCAGGTTTTGTCAATTAGCAGTGTGCTAACTTCTCAAAAGTTTTATCTAGTACCTTTGTAAAAGAGTTTATGATGGTAAATAATATGTATGTAAGGCCATTTGCATAGTGCCTGGAATACAGGAAGTGCTCAGTAAATGTTGGTTATCATTTCTGACTTAGAGTCCTACCACAGTAGATATATTTTCTAAATCAGAACAGGTGTATGTATTGGAGGGGTCAAATTACTGTTTTAAATCTTGGACATTTAGAGCTGAAAGGAAATATAGATACGGCAGCTCAGCTCACTTATTTCCCTACAATAAAGAGATTGGGAAGTTCAGAGAACAGTAACAAAAGTGGTAATTTATTGAGGGTACTTTGTATTCCAGGTATATTCACATACATCATTTCTTTCAAATTCCACAATAACCTTGTGACACAGACATTGCTGTTTTAGAGCAGAAAGATAAAGGTCAGAGGTTAGGTAACATGTTCAAAGTCAAAGCTAGCAGCTAATAGAGGGGGATGCAAATTCAGAGCCTTTTAATTCTTACACCCATGGATTTTCCAATACACACACAGCTTTTTTTCTTGGAGTCATTAAACCAGGGCTGGAACCCCAGAGTCTTGACTCAAAAGTGTGATTCCACTCTCCCATGTAACCTCCTCTCCAAAATGAGGCACTGGCTGCCATACAAGTCAGTAGGAGGCAGTTTGCTCAAGATCAAACTGAAACAAGAGGCAGGCTTGTTTAGCACATCACTGTGTAATATTATGCTGTCCTTGTAGCTATTAAAAGCGAACTTTCATAACCCATCAGCAGCTGAGCTTATAAATACCTAGGTCCTCATGCTATAAGGGATGATAATAAAAACCAGGAATCATATGCCAGAGTCCACAAGGAAAAGGAAGAGAAGTCAAAGTCTCCTAGCTGTATACACATCATCTACCTTAACCATAGCCACCAGTGCTTTTAGCCAACAAGGCACAGATCCAAGCAAAGCAGGCAGCAGAGTTGCTTCACAATGCAGGTACCCAAATCTAGCCTTGAACTCTGCTCAAACCTGGTGCTGTTCCTTTGGCAGGATTTCTAAAACATCTCTCTTGCCTTAACTTCTGAGCTCTCTTTGTCAGATAATAATAGAGCAAGCCAGGAATGCTTTTGTATGTCTTTTTTAAAGGGGGCCAACTGGAAAGACAGAGGGGTATGGGGGAGCAGGGTATATCCAAAGCCTCTGAAGACATAGTTATGAATCTACCTGACAAACCTTGGCAAACTACTTTATAGTCAGCTATTAAACCTTCAAAGGAAGTAAAGACAAAGAGGTACTTGACATGCTAAGTATCTAAGACTTTGTTACCTTAATAGATTGCATTTCAAGAAAAGCTTAAAAATTTATTTTTTAGATAAATCTTTAATTGATAATTCACAGAGGTTTCATAGAATAGTAGTGTTTGGAAGTGATTGGGAAAGATAATGACACACATTTTCCTTTGATGCCACCGACACAGCTAATAGCGCTCCAAGCTCATTACATCTTCACCATGTTTGTTGACAGTGGATGTGCTTGGAGCCACACTAACGCAGAAATTCATTGTTTCATAAGGTAAGCAGAGGCTTTTTCTTTTTCTGATTAAATTCCTTCTATTTCCATTTATAATTAAAAGTTCAAATAAGTATTAAATATGGTTCTATGTTTAAATTTCAGTACTCTGTATTAAACTAAATGCAAATTTTATCATAGGTGTAATTCTTGCTCTTGATTATCTACTGTTCTTGCTAAACTTCTGTTCATGCTAACCTTTTAAATTCCTCTTCTGAGGCATAGCCACCATATCCCTTTGCTATTTGTTTTACTGTCATCTTGTGCTCGTATTGGGGACAGAGGAATATAAAAACTTGAAATTTCAACAATACTTGGGAGACTTTTCCCTGATGGTTAAGATAACTTTTTCTTGGATCACAGTTTTCAATGACTTCAGTTACTGGTAACAGACTTGCCTTTTAGGTTCCTCTGGCAACAAGTAAAAAATACTGATTTGTGAAGTTAGAAAACGCAAATTTTAAAAAAGAACAGAAAAACAAAACAGGCAACTTTCTTAATATGAAACTAAATAAGATAAAAATCAAGGACAATGTGAAACAAATAATATACAAACTTTTATTCAAAGATATTCAAGAAAGACATGTTTTGGTCATTTTAAAGTGAGATTAATTGAAGATCTCAGAAAAACTGTATTTGATCAACACATATGGCTACTCACAGAAAGTTCTCTCTTCTGTTAATAGCAGCTAAATTTATACACACAGAAAAAATTCTTAAGACCATGCAAATTCAGTTGAATTCCATACATTCATTATATTCATCAAAAACCTGCAGTAATGTTCATGCCAGAGTGTTACTTTAAGAAAAAAATAAAAAATACACACCAAAACATGACCGAGATTAAACTAAAGAAAATAATAAATAAGCATAATTTATATTTTATTTAAAAAAGTTTGGCATCACACATATTCAAGTGTGTTACACCATGTTCATTCCTCAGAAGTGGCATTTTAAAGTGTTAAGCATTGTTAAATATCAAAAAATACAACTCTGTTTTACAATGTAGTACTGGCATAATTCAAAGTACTGTGCCAATTATAAATAGTATAATCAAGTTTCAAACATCTTTTCAAACATATTTAAAGGAAAGCATATAGACACACATATATATGCACACAATTTATTATACTCATGTAATCAAAGATATTTTATAAAAGCAAACAGTTTTATCCCTCAGCTAGTTTGTATACTTACACAGATTTTAATACCTGTTCAAAGATTTTCAGTTCCTGTGTATACAGATTTTCAGGAGAAGGAATAAAGATAAAATTTAATTTTACAAGAACACACATTACTTTATCGTCCTTCACAAAATAATCCGTAGTCATTCGAGGTTGGTAAGAACTAGTCTTTAAGAAAGCAACTGTTGTCTAAAGACTACAGAATAAGTACTGTAGTCCCGGTTTCTTATTAAAATTCAGTCAGCTGCTGCTCATTGCAGAAAAAGCCTATGCAGTGCTTCTACCAAAAATAATCTTCAGTATCTGAGGCCTATTAAGGCAGCCGATCTGATCTTCTGCTGAGACTTAAAGAGCAGCCACAAGTGGAGAAGTGCTAGACTCTGAGTCGCTTCAGAAATACTTGGTGAAGCCTGCTTTTCGTGTATAAATAGGCCAAAAAGATCCTGCCGGCTCATAATGGTTTATCAATAACTGTGACCCCTGAGCAAAGAAAGAAGGAAAACAAGTCACAGGCAGCATTTTGTACCTCTGAGAAAAGAGTGAATTCTCTATTACTGAAACAGGGACTGAAGGAAACATGGAGTTTCAAGGGTTCTTTCTTCAACCTGAATACTACTATCATTTTAATCTAGATGACAGTGAAATCTCTGCTTAGTTATGGACCAGAACTACATCAGATTACTTAATCCAGAACTATTCTTTTGCTCTTTCTGGTTATAATTAAGGGAAAATAATTTTACTTACGAAATATCAAAATCCACCTAATACTCAAAGGGACACAAGAAACTTTGGGGGGTGATGGATATTTTCATTATCTTGATTGTGATGGTGGGTGCATGGGTATATACATATGTCAAAACTAATAAAACTGTACACTTTAAATATACACGATTCTATGTCAGTTATAGCTCAATAAAAAGCTATTAGAAATTTCACCTAATTTTGAGCCATGTTATTCTGGGAGCCTACTGTATATAGCTAATATGGCTAATTTGTATAAACTCTTTTCTCTCCACTACTGGGTCAATATTTAGAACGAATATTAGAATTCAAAGCAATATGCATACGTATCTATCATCAGAATAATATGCAGCATACAACTTTAAAGACTCATCATTATATTCATTAAAGATTACTACTATTTCTCTTACAAAGAGAATGGACCAAAAAATGGTATTTTATAATTCACCCAGTGCTATGCCTAAGTAAGAAAAATTATTCCACAATTTCATACCATACTATCACATGGCACCCTGCCAGGAGGGATGCTGCAGTAGTCATTTTCTTGGATATCTGAGTAATGAAAGCCTTGCCACAGAGTGAACTCCACTCTACTACATACAGATTTTAGCCATATTTAATTTTATTATATGATTCTGCACTAGAAAGGTTTGGGATTTTGAATTCAAATGACTGTAGAATGACAAAACAATACCAATGCTTTATTTTAGAATATATACATCCAATATTAATTGAGAAAATTCTCCTTAGAACATTCTTAATATAAAAATCATGATGACGTAATTTTTTTCATCTAACAGAAGACTAAGAAAATTAGACAATTATTACCTGCGTAACTTCTCCCTGTGCTCATACAAGATGACACAACTGTCCATTTATCAGTCGTTGGATTATAATATTCTACAGATGCCAAGTTACAGGAACCATCATCCCCGCCAACTACATATAACAGACCATTAACTGCACAAACTCCTTTAGAAAAATTATGCAGAGAGAAAACAATTATTTTAAAAATTTGGTTAAATATAAATATCCCTATATGTATTTCGTGAGGTGATCCAGACACTAATTTCCTTGAAAAGGGGCAAGAAGAGAACATGGTGAACATGAGAACAATTCCCTTTATATTTGACAGTCTAATAGCACTTCCAAGCTCCTCCTCGTTCCATTTATGCAGTAGTTGTTTTATACAGGTATTGTTTCAATTATCTTCATAATAACCTTACTTTATAGATCAGAAACTATTTTAATTCTTACTTTGTTTAAAAAAAAATTAAAGGTCAAAAAGTTTAGTTAACTCTCCCAAAGTTAGCTTCTTAGAAAATCCTAAAGAAAAAATATGAATTGATAGAAGGTAAAAATGATTCTGAATTCTGAAATGATACTGAATGGTTAACTATTTTATCTCCTGTAAAAGGAGAGAAAAGTATTGTTTAGTTCATTATTACTAGAATAACTCATTTTTTTTTGCAAAAATTCAAAATATCTAGAAAAGTATATATAAAAAAAGATCACCTCTAATTCTGTACGAATTAGAATAATGACCACTGAAATTCTGATCGATACTCTTGCTGACTCTTAACCATGCATATATACTCAGATACTTCTTTTTTTAATCTTAAAGTTGCTTATACTACACACACTACTTTATTACCCACTCCCAAACAACATATTGGACATTTCCCTAGGTTAAATAAATACAGATCTACATAATGTTTAATGGCTGCATAGTATTCCATCCATAATACCATAATGTAATTGTCTTTTGCTGATAGATATTAAGTTCTTTTCAGTTTTTTTGCTCTTATCAATGATGTTGCAATAAACAAGGATCCCTCTTGCATACTTTTTTGCATACTTATGCAACTGTTTTCTAAATATGAATTTTTACAAAGAAAACGGAGTTAAAAAATAAACTTGTAAAAGCTCTTTATTTTAATATATACTTTAAAAGCATATTTTAAATAATTTCAAATAAGGTTCAGAGCTAACTGGTACCAGAGAGCATCAACACATCCAGAAGGATGGTGCCCACACACTGGTTTCTGTAGTTTTATAGATGGTTTTGCTAACATAATTAACAGATGCTTGTAGATTTTTAACATAACAAAGTAATGAGTCCAAATCTCTATACAACATTTAAAAGTGCACTACCAATAGTATCTTTTTTTTTTTTTTTTAAGATTTTATTTATTTATTTAAGAGAGAGCGAGAGAGCACAAGCAGGGGGAGTGGCAGAGGGAGAGGGAGAAACAGGTCCCTGCTGAGCAGGGAGCCCCGATGTGGGGCTCAACGTGGGGCTCAATCCCAGGACCCTGAGATCATGACCTGTGCCAAAGGCAGATGCTTAACTGAGCCACCCAGGTGCCCCAGCAATAGTATCTTCTGTACAAATGAAATAGATCTTCTCTACTCAAACTCAGTTGTGCTACTCTTCTAATCTCTTGACAAGAAGCAAACTCGTATCATTTTAATGTAGTTCAACTGCTTAAAAAGCAAGAGCAAGATGATAGTTCTACATATACCAATTACTGCCTTATTCTTCTAGCTAGAAGAAATGAGCTAATTTTGATTTGAAAGCAATAAAACATATGTAGAGGGGGGAAAATCAGATTATTCCAGTGTTTAGGAAAATAATGAAAGCTCAAAAGGCAAATAAATGTCCTAATCCAGCAAGGCACACGCACATATTACTGTGGCTTTTCTAACCTAATATGTATTGGGATCAAGCACTTATTCTTCTTAGGGCCCAGATTTGTGGGTACCACGGTTCTGGACTATCTACAGCCAAGAGATTTTTAGTACCTCACCAAATACAGTTGATTGGATGAAGGAAAAGGTCCTTGCAGTCCCACATACTTAGTCTCCCCTCATAATCACATCGACTTAATTAGAAATTTTTTAAAAATAAAGAGAAATTAAGAAGAGCATTTTTGCGGGGATGGAGGGTGCATCTTGCAAAATCATCCAGTGGTATACAGTACAATGAGTTTGAGAATCATGAGGAACTTATTTTGGACTATGGGAAATGGCATGAAGATAATGGCATTTTATTTATTTATTTATTTTTATTATTATTATTTTTTAAAGATTTTATTTATTTGACAGAGACAGCCAGCGAGAGAGGGAACACAAGCAGGGGGAGTGGGAGAGGAAGAAGCAGCCTCCTAGTGTAAGAGCCTGATGCAGGGCTCGATCCCAGAACGCTGAGATCACACCCTGAGCCGAAGGCAGACACTTAACGACTGCGCCATCCAGGCACCCCGATAATGGCATTTTAAAGACAACTAGCATTTCCTGAAAAGACTATTTAGCTATCCTGAATCTATTTTCCATTTTTACTTCCCTTCCATGGGTCTTCTTTTTATGTAGTTAGTTCCCTAACCTTGAAGACCTCAGCTTTCTTAAAATTACTTGCTGTTGTAGGGGACTGCGTGGCTCAGTCAATGAAGTATCCACCTCTTCATTTCGGCTCAGGTCATGATCTCAGGGTTCTGGGATCGAGCCCTACATCAGACTCCATGCTCAGTGGGGAGTCTGCTTGAGGATTTCTCTCCCTCTCCCTCTGCCCTTCCCTCTGCTTATGCTCTCTCTCTCTCTAAAATAAATAAATCTTTAAAAAATATTACTTATTGTTGATATTGTTTAGCTTCCCCAATTTTAGAAATCATGAACTATATTAAATTACGGTTAGCTTCTTCAAGCTTCAGATTCAGATAAACAACTAGCTTTTAACCTAGTATAAATTTTACTCAACCAGACTAAATTCCCTAAGGACTGGGAACTCCAGTACATGGTATGTACTCAAAAATATCTGTGGTAAGAATGAATGAATTTAAGCATCAAATATAGAGGGCTCTTCTTCTAATTTAGTCTACATCATCACCAAAAAGTAGCTACTAAGCTAGGCATTCACTATATAGGATTACCACATAAGTTTCTGTCTTTAAAGAGCTATCCATTAGAAAACCAAAATCAGTAAAAGAAGAATGAAAATATACAGCAATACTAGTGAAACTCTGAATACAAATCAATATAAATTCCATAACCGTAAGCTAGACAGATACCTGCATTTCTTCTGCACATGTTCATATCTGCAACCTGTCTCCATGAATTGGTGGTGGGATCATACACTTCAACACTTTTTCGGACTAAAGGACCATCATGACCCCCAACAGCATACAGTAAGTTGTTTAACACACCAACACCTATAAAACACAAAGAACCAAACTATAGTAGAGTAAAAGAGAAAAGAAATTTTTGTAACATATTAGAGTTTATTCAAATGACTTGTAAAAGTCAATATTAAAGCACACAAGAAATGGAAATGAATAGATTTGACAAATGAGAATCTCAAGAACTATTCTTCTAAAAAAAGGCATGTCAAATAGAATAAAAATAATATGAGGGTGAAACACAGAGAGGGAAGTCCTTTAACATAATGCTTTTGAAACCAACTTTCATGGTAAAAGCAAACCAGTATTAAAGCACAAAACTTGTAAGAAAATGGATATGAAGAGACTTGATTATTAAGTTCAATAAGAACTAAGAACAAAAACTAAAAGGATGCCAAACAATACAAATAATTAAGTGATACAAGAAGCCTTTAATATAGCACTTAGGAATTTTACAAAGTGATATTTAAATATAGCTATCTACCACTACCTGCATAATTCAAAAGACATTTAACAGTGTCATTAAAATCAGTTTACATAATATATTTTCTGGTAATACAAAGAAGCCAGTGAATCATTTCACTTGTTTAATTCTTTTCCATCGTTTTTTTGTGCTTTAATCTAAATGAGTTTCCTACATACCGGCTCCGCTGCGTCTGGTGCTCATTTCTGCTATATAGGTCCACTCGTTTGTTGTAGCATTATAGCATTCTACTGTGCTAAGACATTGACGTGAAGCTCCATCATACCCCCCTACAGCATAGAGCAAGCCTAAACATGGAATCACAAAGAAAGCCGAATTCATGAAAAGCTATTTTTTCAAGGCATAAAGTATTTTCCTCCACAGTAGCAGTTTCCCTTTTATTACTGATTTTTATAAACTATCAAGATCTTGCCTAATGGTGATCGAAGGAGTTACCAAACCACTGCAGAGTATATCTGATGATATTAGTTTAACATTGTCATCAATAAATCTGAATAACAGAACAAAGTACATTCATCGCATTTTTGGATAACATTATTCAGTAAGTGAACACCATCGTGGGAAACAATTAAATATCTTGGTAATCTTAGTAAAATGGGAAAAAAGTTAAATCAAGAATTAGTACCAGTATACAGTGGAATGTTATTTGGTGATAAAAAGAAATGAGGTACTAGTAAATGCTACAACACAGATGAACCCCGAAAACATTATTTTAAATCAAAGAAGCCAGCCATAAAAGATCACATACTGTATTATTTCATTAATATGAAATGTCCAAAATTGGGAAAGTTATATAGAGACGAAGTAGATTAGTGGCTGCTGAGGTCGGGGGGATGGAGCTGACAGCTAAGGGGAGTGGGGCTACTTCTTGGGGGAATAAAAATGTTCTAAAATGAATTGTGGTGATGTGTGCACACTGAATTGTACATTTTAAATGGGTGAATTGTATGATATGTGAATTATATCGCAATAAACCTGTTTTAAGACAAAAGAATTATACCCAAAGTGGGGAGGGGGTGAGAACCCACAAATCTGCCCAAGCAGAAAAAGAAAAATCACACCAAAATATAATAGAGCCTTTCAAATTAAGCTCTTTTGGCGGACAAGGCAGGATATAAATAAATAATTGTGGCAATCCATCCTCTTAAATGTGAAACAGCCTTTCTCCAGAAAGAAAATTTTGTGCATGTCATCTGATTTGTTCCCTAAACAACTGCATTAAGATCAGTTAACAGTTTTATATAGGTTACAGAGAGAGAGAAAAACCAGAAAGGGGTGAAGAAGAGGACAGAGGGAGAGGAGAAGGGGGAGAATGAGGGCTTCCACAGGTTAGTTTATATACCCAAGCTAATTTTCAAAAAATTCTAAAATTTTACAGTGGCTCTGCCTTTCCTTTTTTAAATGATCGTTTGCTTGCCCATTTAGAAAACTGGTGTTCAGATTATTCCAATAACCTAAGTTCACTCCTAGCAATCAAGCCTTACGTGCCTGGAAACGTTCACCTGAAACAACTGTCAGCACCCACCTCCGACAACACCGACACCCACGCTGCTCCTCCTTGTGTTCATTGGAGCCACGTGAAACCACTCATTAGACTTTATATTATATGCTTCCACAGATGATAAACCTGTAATAAAGCACAATGCTCTTCATTTCCTCCTCTAAAAAAAAAAGGTGAAGTAACTGTTCCTTTACATATATTATTAGGGAAAAGTACTTCAGGTGTGTTAAATTGGACTAAATTAAAAGAGGAAAATGGTGGAATGCAAATGTATCAATTACATGATACACAGGACTAGCCCCTTTTCTGCTGGGCTCCTACCCAAGCTACTGACACTTCTTAGCTTTTTAAACGTGGTAAGAGGAGTGACAGTGATGCATAAAGAAAATTTATATACTAAGTATACTTAGTACTCTTCCACTATTTAAAAAACTCTGTTTTTTAAATTTTATTTATTTATTTGAGAGAGAGAAAGACTGAGCACACAGTGGCAGAGGGAGAAGCAGACTCCCCACTGAACAGGGAGCCTAATGTGGGGCTCGATCCCGGGATCATGACCTGAGCCGAAGGCAGAGGCTTAACTGACTGAGCCACCAAGGCGCCCCCTAAAAGAACTCTTGATGGAGTTTTTAAGCTTATCTTTATAATACCTGTTAAAACACTCAAACGTCTCCTAATTTTGCCACAATTTGTTCCCTAAACATGACTGCTATGTTAATTCTAATGCAACACAGAAAAGACCAAAAGGAAGTTACCTGTACTGCCATCAAAGCCTCCCACGGCATATAACAACCCATTCAATACAGCGGCCCCCAAAGTGCTTCTACGGTCCCGCATGTTAGCAACGCTGGTCCACTGATCTTTCACGGGGTCGTAGGAATCTACAGTGCGGACTCTCAAGGAGCCATTAAAGCCACCGACAGCAAAAACGAGCCCGGCCATGTAGACCATCCCTGCAAAAGAAATCCAGCAGTTAATGATGGATATGCAACCAGACTTCCACACTATCTAAAGGCTGAGTTCCAGGAAGTCCACAACTGTTGTCAGAATATAAGTTGCTCTTAGGAGAATGCTGACTGAACAGAACTCTATTCACTAGCAAGAATATCTAACCACTAAATTGTCCTCCTTTCTCAGATTATTAAAAAATGCAATGCTGTGGGCTGAGGTATTATTTTGACTCTTGGCTTTTTCAAATATTTATTTACAGACTTAAATACTGAGGCAATATTTGCCAACTACTTAAACCTGTATACAGCTCCCACAGCTTTCCATTTTTGATCTTCTACTCTATATGTTTATACTCAATTTGCATAATGTACTCCTGGTTTATCATGTTAGCTAAATCAGGGGTTGTGATTATTTTTTGTAGAACCTATGAGCTAGGAATGGTTTTTAAATTTTTTAATGGTTGAAAACACCACCAAAAGAAAAATATTTTGTGACACAGAATACACGAAACTCAAATTTCTGCAGCCATAAATAAAGTCTTACCAGAACACAGCCCCACTCATTCATTTATGTAGTGCCTGTGACTGGATCGCACTGGAGTGGTACCTGAGTTGTGACAGAGACCGCATAACCCACAAAGCCTAAAATACTTACTCTCTGGTCCTTTAAGAAGTTTGCTGACCCTGGGCAAATGAGAGGTTATGGAATCCCTGGATGGAGAAGCCAAATTGCTAGCCTCTGGGTTTAATCACCTTTTCACTTTTTAAACTTCTTCCTACGGTTGTCCTGATCTGAGAAGCCCCTCTCACCATCCACTCCGCTTCAAGTTTCAAGTCCCAGTGAAAGTTCCACATTCTCTATGAGGCATTCCACCAGCCACTTTAGCCTGAAGGGATTACCTCTAGCTCCTGAACCCCTTCCCCCAGAGCAAATAATACCTAGATAGTGCATTTGAGGTTAGTAAATCTTGCACAGTCTGCATTATCAACACTTTACACCGTTCAAAGTGTTATTGTTCTTCAATTCTGTAGTTCTTATGTCACGAGTCAGCTTGGGGGCAGGCACTGTGCCTCACAGTTCTCTGAATCCAGTCGGAAGATCAGGAATCACCAGTCCCAAGTGTTCAATGCTTCATAAGATGTCGTCAAGCAAGGCATATACCACGACCCCCGACTGTCTTTCCCTCTGGTGCTTTATCCCCCAGCTCCCAAAATATGTATGGATGTGCAGTCCTTCCTATGGCACGAAGACTCTTTACAGTTCAAATGAAACTGCCTGTGTTGGCTGCTTTCTGTCAGGGAAAGGAATGACTTTTCAGTCCCTGGTTCAATGAGGAAATGAATACTCCAGCTACTTTCCAGTAAATCTGGAAAGAGCTTTGAGAAGAGCTCTGGGCAACAGGCAACTTAGGTAGGCAGAGAACTAATGAATGATGAGAATAACCCCTGAATTTCCTGAGTGCCCTTGAAAGTGAAAATGTGGTAGATCTCCTGGGAGGGCCTGGGTGGCCAGGGAGCAGTGAACATAGCAGGCAGTACGTTTCAGCATGAAAATGTCCTATATCCCAAATCATAAGGAACACTGGGGAATGTTCACTGTGGGGATTTGGGCCATTGCAATGTTCATTTTCTCTATGAACAAAAATCTATCATCTCTCAGAGATACACAGCATGCTTACCAAGTGCTAGGGTATTTCAGGTGACAAGGAAGAAAACAATACATGAGTCCAAACACTCTGGGTGGAACAGAGGGTGAACTAAAAGAACTGATACTCCCCAAAGTTACAGGGAAGCACCCAGAAGTTCGAGTAATTTGGCCAGAACAGTTAAAGGGCACCAACTCTCATCTCAAGTGGGTGGGGAGACACATTGTGCTTTCACCAGGGCACAATGAAGGTAAAATTTACACATGAACAGTACACTTCGGGATGGACCCAGTCGAATGAGTTATGGTGCAATAAAAAGGAAACTGAATCAGGAATCAGATATGAAGTAAGAAACCAGTTATAAATATCATGGAAGACTCCTAATGAGTCTTAAGAATGAGATACCTAAGAATAAACTTGCCAAAAAACATACAGAACTATACAAAGAAAATGTTAAAAATCTACTGAAGACGATGCAAGTCCTATCAGCAGTCATGTAACTAGTCCCATCATATCTTAAATTATAAAGCACAGTAATTATAATGATAACTGCTCTGTTTTGATGCATAAATAGACAAGATGAGTCAATGGAACAGAATATTTAGAATAAAACCAAGTAAATGTAGAAACTTAGTATATGATAAAGGTAGCATTTTTTCTTCTGTCTTTGATCAGGTCTTTATTCAAAGAAGCTGTCCAAAATGATTTGACTTTCATAGAATAAACATAAATTTTTAGGCAGCAGGCTTCTCCACAGTGGGTTTCTTTTCTGCAGGCTTCTTGTCAGCTGCTGGTTTCTTGGTAGCTGCAGCCTTTTTCCCCAGCACAGGTTTCTTCTGCTTCTTCACACCAACAGCCTTCCTTTCTTTCTTCCCTACCACAGGCTTCTTGCCTGGAACCCTTTTCTCATCTGATTTCGCTTCTAAGGAAAAGGCAGCATTTCATATGAATGGAAATAGCTGGATTAGCCAATAAAAAATCTTCGGACAACTGGGTACCATTAAAAAAACAAATTCCACATCTTACTTCTTATATCAAAATAAAGTCTAGATGTTTTTGATGTGAATATAAAAATTAAAAATTAAAACTCTGCAGATACTAGAAAAATTCGTATTTTAAAAATACAATTTTGTTTTAGGAGAGAAACCTAGAAGACACCACCTTAACCAAGTGACTGAGGTTAACATCACCAGAAATAATCATGATAACCTCCATCTAATCATGAGAAAACATCAAACCCGAAACTGAGAGTCATTCTTCAGAACACCTGACCAAAGAATCAAGGGCACGAAAGACAAGGAAAGACAATGGAGCTGGGAGGCCTGGGTAGCTCAGTCGGTTAAACATCTGCCTTCGGCTCAGGTCATGATCCTAGGGTCCTGGGATCAAGTCCTGCATCGGGCTCCCTGCTCAGCAGGGAGCCTGCTTCTCCCTCTGCCTCTGCCCCTCCCCTGGTTGTGCGTGTGCGCTCTCTCTCTCTCTGACAAATAAATAAATAAATAAAATCTTTAAAAAAAAAAAAGATTACAGAGCTATCACAGATCAGAAGAGACTAAGAAAATACAACAATTAAATGCACTATGGGATTCTGAAACAGAATAAGGACATTAATGAAAAAACTCATAAAATATGAAGTCTGTATTTTAGTTATTAGTAATGTACCGATGCTAATTTCTTAGTTTTGAAAACTGTATCACAGTTGTGTAAGATATTAATATTAAGGAATGACTATCAAAACACTTTGTGTATCTTTGCAACTCTTCTTTAACTGTAAAATTATTTCAACATAAAAAGTTTAAAAATAAATAATTTTTTAACTTAAAAAAATAAAAAACGTGTATGTACACACACATACACACACACACATACACACACACACACACACAAATAGTTTTGAGTAAGGCTTTTCTACAGAATAAACAAATCCTTAAATCCAAAGGCAAAACTCTGATATACAGGACTTCATAAAATGGCAAAAATTTTACATGGTGAAAATAACACAAGTAAAATCAAAAAAGAAAAGATTAATACAAATAAATATTCACACCACATATGACAGACAAAAATGATACTTTCCTTACCATGTATCTGTCAACAAACCAATAAAATAATAAATAATGGCAAAAATCTTAAACTGACAATTAGAAAAACAATGAACTTTCCTCATATTAAAGGAGTACAAGGTAGGATGAGATAACACTTTCCACCTACCAGAGCGGCAAAACTCAAAACATTTAATCACAAGGTGTTGTTG